>NC_053116.1:1832067-2432067 GCF_010015445.1 Perca fluviatilis
CAATGCTGCAATATATAGTATTGATTTTGGCTTTTGAATTGATAGACATTTTGAATTGAGACATTTGAATATAGTGCTCACTGCTCATATGCCTACATGTATGTATCTGGATAAGTTAGTAAATTACATTTGAGAAATCCCCTCTGATTATGTCTGATATTTTGGCAGGGGAAAGCAAGTGTTGGGTTCTCTTTGCATAATGAAAATGCTTCTTTTTGGCTTGTCTTGGGCTGATGTACTGATGTGTATTGATTTTGACATATTGAATTGAGTGCTGTGCTTTTTGAATTCAACATTTTGAATTGAGACATTTTAATGTATTGCTCACTGCTCATATGCTTACATGTATTTAGTTGGACAAGCTAGTAAATTACATTTGAGTTGTTGTGCAGCAGCAGAACATCTCTCAGCGCCCGATCTCCCCTTCAGTTTTCTGTAATCTTAACTATTCGTTTTGGTGCTTAACCCACCTTTGTTGGTGGGTGAATTTAAAGACAGCTAAACGCGAAGGGAGGAGAAATTCGGTAGGGTAAGAGATTTTCGGTACAAACAACGGAAAAAGCCAGCCACTTTCCATTTGTGAGCACAAGGCTGACAGCTCAGAACAAGCAGAGCAGGCAGTGTCAAAGTCATCCACTGCGAGGGAGCTTAGGATAGCAGAAACTTGTGCCACCATTTCAGGTTCTGCATCAAGGGTAGAATCAGCAGGCGCATGTAAGGAGACGCGAGAGGCAAGCAGCTGTTGTAATTTCTGAGAACCTGGTCGGTAGATGACATCATAGTCAAAACAGAGCAAGCTGTGCGGACCAGCGGGCAACACGCATTCCAGCCCGACGGATTCCTTTTGTGCTGAGTAGTGTTGTCAATGCCTGGTGGTCTGTACGGAGAGTAAAGTGGCGTCCCCACAAGTACGTTCTCCATTTTTCTGCAGCCCACACACAGGCAAGTGCTTCTTCTTTTTCAACAGTGGAATATTTCCGCTATGGGTTGTTTGCAGTTAGTGTGCGGGAAGCAAAAGCCACAGGCTTCTCTGTGCCATCAGATTGTACTTGTGCAAAGACAGCGCCAAGTCCATAATCACTTGCGTCTGTGGATATTACAGGACGTGAGAAGGGTCAAACAAGGCAAGTGCAGGACTGTCCACCAGAAGTTGTTTAACTTCTTCAAAACAGATTTGTGCTGCAGGAATCCATGTAAAAGTGTCTTTGTCACTGGCACATACACGCATAGGGGCCACAACTGTTGCAAAGTTAGGCAGGAACTTTGAGTACCAGGATACTAGGCCCCCAAGAAGCAGTGGCGGCGCCAGAGATTTTCTTTGCTGGTGCTTTGGGGTTGCTGGACGTTTCAGTGAGGGTGCTCTGAAATGTTGAGTTTCCCTTGACACAAATAGGCTAACGTTATTAACACTACACGCAGATGCCCACCCACCTCCGCCGCCGGTTTACTAAACGAAAGCAAACGAGAGATTGATTTAAAGTTGCCGATACAACAGCACCATAGAACTCTGATTAGCCCATCAAACATATTTCAAATACCAGCCAACAAGCCGGGTTCAAACAATCATTACTGCAGCTCTCATACAGTGGCTCAGAAGAGTAATGCAGCAGGCCAAATACACCACACACAGCCAAGCACACACATAAACACACACGCGCATGTATCCTCACACAGTTTTCACATTTGCACGTATGGTCAAAATACTGTAGTCATATCTTAATATATCTAAATAAGCCACGGAGGGCGAACGCGTTTTCTGGACTAAAAATAAACCGATGTCCAGTGCGCTGTATAACTTTAGATTGGGTGATCCATTTATTCACATTTCTGTAAAACACATGTTTATTACTGTAATGTTGAGTAAAGTTCTTATATGGACCCCTATCAGCTGACTCCCCACTGTGGCCTGGCCATACGATCCCCTGGTCTAATGTCATGTACAGCAGGGTGGCTTACGTGCGCATCCTCAGCAGTAGCCTAATCACGTCCGCGGTCAGCTCATCTTCCTCCGGCTGCTTTCCTTCCGGTTCGGTTGGTGACAGGTTTACCATATCTCTCAGTCTCATTTACAGGTTTTGATAAAGTCTCCACACCTTGACGTTGAGCGAGTAAAAATGTATCCATTGCTAGCGTTAAACTCACTTCTCTAATCCTAACGGCTCCAAATATTGAGCTCTTCTTCTTCTGTGTGAATAACGTTATCCCGAAGTAAGGGCAAAGTTCAAATGTGCTGTGGGCTGCACCCTTTGGCCGAATATGATCACCTGTGTTTTTTAGCCTAAAAATAATCGGTTTGTTTTATTAATGTATTTATTCATTTTCCGAATATAAATTATACTATTTACACATTAACGATTTTTTATTTATTTATAAATCAACCATAGCAATTTCTTGGGGGTGCTTAGGGGGTGCTATGCCAATCCTAGGGGTAGCTAAAGCACACCCTAGCCCCTCCCTGGCGCCGCCGCTGCCAAGAAGGAACGCAGGGCAGCAATGTCAGATGGAGGCGGGGCTTTCAGAACAGCATCGATGTGCTCTGGAGGTGGTAGGGGAGGTAGAGGGATGGACACGAGTCCATCCCTCCACCTCCCCTTCCACCTCCAGTCTTCGTCTTCTCCAGCTGACCGCTCTGGTGCCTCCTTCGGCTGGTCTTCGGGCTCCTTCTCCGCCACCACCGGTATCTGGATTTCCATCGGGGGGTTATGATGCTTCTCTACCCCTATAAGAAAACTATTAGTATAAACCATGGAGTCTAATCACCAAAGACACTGTACACTTTATTATGCTATGTACAATAAACGTTGCATATCTGCAAACAAGTCTCTCCTGATTCAATTGGTGACTGACTCTCACTGTTATTAAAGCTGCCACTTACTTTGCTCCACCACAGTTCATTTACTCACACCACTTTGTAAGAATCATGAATAACCAGGTTACTGTTATGTTATATGATTTCATTCAATCATTATAATGTGACTCACAGTCAGGTGTGTTTGAAAACACACTCACAGGTGTGTCTTCAACTCAACTCCAAAGGATCGAGATCAAGACCAGGGGCAGTGCTAGTTGCTATGGTGATTGGGGCTCAGCAAGAGTGGAGGAGCGAGTGGCAGACAACATCTTTGACAGGTCAAAAAGTTATTTAATTGAGATTATACATCTCAAATTCCTTCATTAATTCAATTACTGTGAGTCCAATCTGCAAAATATTATCACCTGAGAGAAAAGTCTCAAAGCCAAACGCGTTGATGTGGTCTGTGGTTTCAATCATATGCGACACAGAGCAGGTTAGAAAAATGGTACTGTCTGCCTCCTTCCAGAAATGTCTTGTCTTACTGTAGTTCGTAGAGCCAAATATATACTGTATATTTATATACATATATAAATATATTAATATCTGGTCGATTATAAAGTAGTCGCCACAGCGCTGTCATTTCATACTAACATGTCTGTCCGTTTTCCTACATTTTGACCTTAAATGATGTATGAAAAGTGAAAATTGCGGTGGACAGAGCAATTTGTTGAGATCATATTTATATATATATAATATATATATATATATATATATATATATATATATATATATATATATATATATACACAGTTCATCTTACAATGCAGTAGGTGGCTCTGAAGTCAAGAAATGTTTGACGAATACATTTTGCTCCCGTGTCTCCAAATTCATAGCTTAGTTTGAATAACTTTATTGCAGCTGTTACACCTGATATACAAAGATGGATGGATGCACGCACGCAGCGGGGCCCGGGTCTGACTCCGACCTGCGGCCCTTTGCTGCATGTCATTTACCCCTTTCATGTCTTCTGTTGTCCTGTCAAAATGAAGGCTGAAAAGGCACCAAAAAAAGTTTACCTGGAAGATGCCAAAGGTAAATGTTTTTATTTTTTTAAACATGGAAAGGCAATCATAGTTAATACTTTTAATAACCAAAATATTCTTTCCACAGTGATACCCTGCATCAAGTCCAAGCACTCATCTGCAGTACGTGGACAGGAAGTGACTTTGCTCAGCTGACCATGTAAGATTTAAAAGATGTTTGGTTAAAAAAAAAAATCAAAGCAAGAACGGATTACCATAAGAATTGAATATTTCACAATGTTTTTCTTTACTACAAAAGGATGCCATGCCTGCTTTTGTATGTGTGGTTTTGACAACTGAATGCTGAATAGTTGTTCTATATAAGACATAGAACAACAAAACGTAAATAATGTGCAAACATGTATCTGGGAAACTCATAGTATTTTATTGATTCATCATTTCATTTTTATCAACTTATTCATTTTTGTAGTATGTATTTACATTTAGACACACAGCATATACATGTATGAAATATGCAACATCTGTGTCATAATGTGACAAATCCAATCATGCAATGGTTAAATATAAACAAATAAGAACACACCCATACAATATAGTAAGATACCGTGAATTGTGTGTAGCGTTACACCCCTATGTTCAACATACAGCAACAGCTTTGACAATGTCTCCTTTGTGTTAATATGAATATATATTGCCACCTTTTAGACAATGAAATTATTCCTGTCCACAATTGTTGACTGCATATGCATTATTTTTGAAGACCAAAATTGATAGGTATTTTTTGTGGTGCCTCTGTCACGTGTACAAAGAATGTTTGTCACCAGGGTAGGGGAAGTTCCCTTTCTTTCCATCACAGAAGTTATCAATAGGTGTTGAAGTGTTTATTGTGGGATAGTCACAGCAGCTGCGTTTTTGCTTAAAGACCAGATTTGATGGGCAGTTTTGGAGGTAGGTTCTTCCATCCCAACAATTGTGAAAAGAATATGTGTCAGCAGGGTTAGTGTATTGACCATTGCTCTTTCCATTACAGAAGTTATCAATTGGTGTTTGCAAGATAGTCACAGCAGCTGCATTTTTGGTTAAAGACCAGATTTGATTGGCAGTTTTGGAGGTAGGTTCTTCCATCCCAACAATTGTAAAAAGAATGTGGGTCAGCAGGGTTAGTGTATTGCCCATTGCTCTTTCCATTACAGAAGTTATCAATTGGTGTCGGAGTTTTAGTTGTAGTAGGTGGAGTTGTAGTTGTGGTAGGGGCAGTTGTGGTTGTGGTAGATGGAGTTACAGGATAGTCACAGCAGCTGCATTTTTGGTTAAAGACCAGATTTGATTGGCAGTTTTGGAGGTAGGTTCTTCCATCCCAACAATTGTAAAAAGAATGTGGGTCAGCAGGGTTAGTGTATTGCCCATTGCTCTTTCCATTACAGAAGTTATCAATTGGTGTCGAGTTGTAGTTTTAGTAGGTGGAGTTGTAGTTGTGGTAGGGGCAGTTGTGGTTGTGGTAGATGGAGTTACAGGATAGTCACAGCAGCTGCATTTTTGGTTAAAGACCAGATTTGATTGGCAGTTTTGGAGGTAGGTTCTTCCATCCCAACAATTGTAAAAAGAATGTGGGTCAGCAGGGTTAGTGTATTGCCCATTGCTCTTTCCATTACAGAAGTTATCAATTGGTGTCGGAGTTGTAGTTTTAGTAGGTGGAGTTGTAGTTGTGGTAGGGGCAGTTGTGGTTGTGGTAGATGGAGTTACAGGATAGTCACAGCAGCTGCATTTTTGGTTAAAACCAGATTTGATTGGCAGTTTTGGAGGTAGGTTCTTCCATCCCAACAATTGAAAAAGAATGTGGGTCAGCAGGGTTAGTGTATTGCCCATTGCTCTTTCCATTACAGAAGTTATCAATTGGTGTCGGAGTTGTAGTTTTAGTAGGTGGAGTTGTAGTTGTGGTAGGGGCAGTTGTGGTTGTGGTAGATGGAGTTACAGGATAGTCACAGCAGCTGCATTTTTGGTTAAAGACCAGATTTGATTGGCAGTTTTGGAGGTAGGTTCTTCCATCCCAACAATTGTAAAAAGAATGTGGGTCAGCAGGGTTAGTGTATTGCCCATTGCTCTTTCCATTACAGAAGTTATCAATTGGGTCGAGTTTTAGTTGTAGTAGGTGGAGTTGTAGTTGTGGTAGGGGCAGTTCTGGTTGTGGTAGATGGAGTTACAGGATAGTCACAGCAGCTGCATTTTTGGTTAAAGACCAGATTTGATTGGCAGTTTTGGAGGTAGGTTCTTCCATCCCAACAATTGTAAAAAGAATGTGGGTCAGCAGGGTTAGTGTATTGCCCATTGCTCTTTCCATTACAGAAGTTATCAATTGGTGTCGGAGTTTTAGTTGTAGTAGGTGGAGTTGTAGTTGTGGTGGGGGCAGTTGTGGTTGTGGTAGATGGAGTTACAGGATAGTCACAGCAGCTGCATTTTTGGTTAAAAACCAGATTTGATTGGCAGTTTTGGAGGTAGGTTCTTCCATCCCAACAATTGTAAAAAGAATGTGGGTCAGCAGGGTTAGTGTATTGCCCATTGCTCTTTCCATTACAGAAGTTATCAATTGGTGTCGGAGTTGTAGTTTTAGTAGGTGGAGTTGTAGTTGTGGTAGGGGCAGTTGTGGTTGTGGTAGATGGAGTTACAGGATAGTCACAGCAGCTGCATTTTTGGTTAAAGACCAGATTTGATTGGCAGTTTTGGAGGTAGGTTCTTCCATCCCAACAATTGTAAAAAGAATGTGGGTCAGCAGGGTTAGTGTATTGCCCATTGCTCTTTCCATTACAGAAGTTATCAATTGGTGTCGGAGTTGTAGTTTTAGTAGGTGGAGTTGTAGTTGTGGTAGGGGCAGTTGTGGTTGTGGTAGATGGAGTTACAGGATAGTCACAGCAGCTGCATTTTGGGTTAAAGACCAGATTTGATGGGCAGTTTTTGGAGGTAGGTTCTTCCATCCCAACAATTGTGCAAAAGAATGTGGGTCAGCAGGGTTAGTGTATTGCCCATTGCTCTTTCCATTACAGAAGTTATCAATTGGTGTCGGAGTTTTAGTTGTAGTAGGTGGAGTTGTAGTTGTGGTAGGGGCAGTTCTGGTTGTGGTAGATGGAGTTACAGGATAGTCACAGCAGCTGCATTTTTGGTTAAAGACCAGATTTGATTGGCAGTTTTGGAGGTAGGTTCTTCCATCCCAACAATTGTAAAAAGAATGTGGGTCAGCAGGGTTAGTGTATTGCCCATTGCTCTTTCCATTACAGAAGTTATCAATTGGTGTCGGAGTTTTAGTTGTAGTAGGTGGAGTTGTAGTTGTGGTGGGGGCAGTTGTGGTTGTGGTAGATGGAGTTACAGGATAGTCACAGCAGCTGCATTTTTGGTTAAAAACCAGATTTGATTGGCAGTTTTGGAGGTAGGTTCTTCCATCCCAACAATTGTAAAAAGAATGTGGGTCAGCAGGGTTAGTGTATTGCCCATTGCTCTTTCCATTACAGAAGTTATCAATTGGTGTCGGAGTTGTAGTTTTAGTAGGTGGAGTTGTAGTTGTGGTAGGGGCAGTTGTGGTTGTGGTAGATGGAGTTACAGGATAGTCACAGCAGCTGCATTTTTGGTTAAAGACCAGATTTGATTGGCAGTTTTGGAGGTAGGTTCTTCCATCCCAACAATTGTAAAAAGAATGTGGGTCAGCAGGGTTAGTGTATTGCCCATTGCTCTTTCCATTACAGAAGTTATCAATTGGTGTCGGAGTTGTAGTTTTAGTAGGTGGAGTTGTAGTTGTGGTAGGGGCAGTTGTGGTTGTGGTAGATGGAGTTACAGGATAGTCACAGCAGCTGCATTTTTGGTTAAAGACCAGATTTGATTGGCAGTTTTGGAGGTAGGTTCTTCCATCCCAACAATTGTAAAATGAATGTGGGTCAGAAGGGTTAGTATATTGCCCATTGCTCTTTCCATTACAGAAGTTATCAATTGGTGTCGGAGTTTTAGTTGTAGTAGGTGGAGTTGTGGTTGTGGTAGATGGAGTTACAGGATAGTCACAGCAGCTGCATTTTTGGTTAAAGACCAGATTTGATTGGCAGTTTTGGAGGTAGGTTCTTCCATCCCAACAATTGTAAAAAGAACGTGGGTCAGCAGGGTTAGTGTATTGCCCATTGCTCTTTCCATTACAGAAGTTATCAATTGGTGTCGGAGTTTTAGTTGTAGTAGGTGGAGTTGTAGTTGTGGTGGGGGCAGTTGTGGTTGTGGTAGGGGGAGTTGTGGTAGTTGTGGTAGGTTAGGTTGTGGTTGTGGAGGTGGGGTTGTGATGGATTGTGTTAGAGAGAGTCACAGCAGCTGCATTTTGGGTTAAAGACCAGATTTGATGGGCAGTTTTGGAGGTAGGCTATTCCATTACCACAACTGTAAAAAGAGTGTGGGTCAGCAGGGTTGGGGTATAGCCCACTGATCCTATCATTACAGGTGTTTGGCGGCACTGCAGCTGTATCCGTGAGGCCAGGATAACCTGAAGGAATCAGATCAGAGAGTCATATTGTGTTAATTGTTATTTAACTCTGTTTGATCATAATTTAACATCCCTGCTGAGATTTCTAAACAGAAAGAGCATACATTTGCAAAAGAAACAAAGGCAATAAGAGCTGATTACATTAATATGAATGACATTAAATTAAATATACACTAACAACCACCACCGCATGACAGGATAAGATATAAAGTTTAGAATTTTGGTTACCAAGAACCAGAAGATAAATGAGTTGCCCTGCTACATAATTGTGCACCTTTATTTATCTGCTAGTGCTATTGATTATGTTTGAAGCATGTTATGAACTTACCCAAGCTGGCGATGATCAAACAGAGCCCTTCAAAGTGACAGAGGTTACAAAAAAAACAAAGGTTAGGAGATCAGTTAATGGTAATGGTGACACTGTTTTCTGTAGAGAGCTGAATTAAATGAAACAAAAACTATCTGCATGGCTAGATACCACTGGAGGTAAGTGAGAAAATATGCATTACAATAACTTGTCCAGTGTGCCTTACCTGCAGTTAGAGTGAGTTTGCACATGTTGCCACTATGTAGATAAACAGAAATAAAATGAATTTTATTAACATGCAGCTGAAACATATGAACATGACTCAAAAACAAATCCTCACCCTAAGCTAATATTATTATTATTATCAAAACTGTTGCCACACAAATTGCATTTCAAGTTGGAAAACTGAACGTTTCCTGTTCAAAATGGTCTTAGAAAGTAGGTCAGTTTCATATTCTGTTGTGTGTCTATCAGTGCCACTTAGCACTTAGCACAGTTTGTGGGTTTACTTAGTATTGGAACGCTTATTTTCATACACGTTACATACACAGCGGATGTGTTTTTGCCTTTAAGACGTAGGCAGGAGTAATTGATGTAGTCCGCACCCAACTTAAACAATCAATGTTGTCCAAGATAAACACTTCTTCAAGTTCTTCATACATCATAGTTTAAGTATCTGCTTTACAGCTTTAAAGTAAACTCATAATATTGGCACAAAAACGCCACTGTACCATCACATAGTCAGACTCAAGCTCCTGCTTGAGAAATTATACCATTTTACAGCATAAACGATCATTTCACTTACCTTTATCAGGATGCTGGGTACAGATTCAATCAGTCATTAAACAGCACCTGTGATCATTGAAGAACATAATCAACACTTTAAATAGATGAATGTAATTAAAACCGAAAGAAATGAGATAAACTTGAATTAAAACAATTTCAAAAGTATAGGAAGAGGAAAGGACATGGCACTCAGATCAGGAGTGACTCGAATGAACAGGTTGGTTACTGTATGATAACAATCAATTTTGATTAATTAATTGCCTGCATCATCAAAAAAAACTTGCTATGACGGAAAATGATCACATGTACATTATTGGGAACACAAACAGTAATAATAATAATAATAATAAATAACATTAGAACGCTACAACAAAATAAAATGAGAATGTGTTTAGTATAGCCAGTTAGAGATTGTAGGTAGGCTATAGCAATATACATAGCAACAACAACAAAATCACATACAATGTAGTTCGTCAAAATCAGAGTAAAAGGGATTACAAGGGATACTTACAAATATAGTGGTGAAAGAAGCGTATTGTGTCTGATGGATGGCTGATGGATGTCTGATGGATGTGTGGCTGAGCAGTTTATATTGGCTAGACAGGGTGCAGATAATTACTCCAAGTTCCTGTAGTTCCTGGCCAGTTGCCAATAGAATTCCTACAATCAAAAAATATTTTTTAAACGACATCATATGTAAGATTTTTTTAATTACAGTAGGCTGACAGCATGTGGTAATTAACTAGGGAGGGGTAATTGCTGCATTGTCACATGGAATTGTTACAATGTCCTAATTATACTCTGTAACTTGGTACAAAAGATCAGAGTCACCTCATGACATGTCCTTGTGACTTTGATTTCAAATTGTATTTGCAAAAATAGCATGATACCACCATGTTTAAATTTCTGTCTGTTAAGAAGGTTTTCTTTTGGGGGACTGAGAACCCTGCAGTCATCATTACTAATGTGCACTAGACACTGAGTCGGACCACTTACAAAAACTTGAAATTGATAGATTAAGCAAAGTATGTAGCTAATGTATGTAGGTTAAGAACAACAAAACAGAGGCACACAACACATCGGCCTAACTTTGTTTTTATACCTCCGGGTCTGGAACAGCATGATTGGAGGCATCATGTTTTGGGGGTTCTCTGTCCATTTATCCATCCGTCCATCCGTCCATCCGTCCATCCATCTGTCCATCCCATTCTCCTGAATGTGATATCTAAATAACGCCTTGAGGGATTTACTTCAATTTTGGCACAAACGTCCACTTAGACTCATGGATGAACTGAATACATTTTGGTGGTTGTAGGTCAGTGCCACTGTGACCTCACAAAACATGTTTTTGGCCATGACTCAAGTGTCCCTACATTAACTATGACATAATTTCACCTAAAGTGTCTTATAGGAAAAATGTATGAAGTGATGACACTTTATATCCAGAAGATCAAAGGTCAACCTCACTGTGACACATTAATGTTCTACAAAAATGTGTCTGGCCTTTATCCAGCATCATAATTCAGGAAGAGAAGGGGAGATTGGAATCATATGTAATAAATGGTCGGATACTGAATTGGTGACACAATCTTAAAACTGTGCTGATTGTATAGATCTTCTGTGCTACGTTGTTAAGATATGGGTAAAGCATTCAGGTCCAAGGTTCTTTCATAATCCCACCCTCTTCACTTTCTGTCTCTGGATATCAACCAGAAGAGGGAGCCTCTTATTCCTCTATCCACTACAAGCTCATTGGATTTGCTGATCTTGAGCTTCAGGTGATTGCCGTTCTAAATGAAGATGAACATGTTTCTCACTGGAAATTATTCACTGGAATCAAACATGTCAATATGGTGATAGCTTTCATTTTGCCAAAAAATACACTGAATGCCTGTTGTCATGGTGGGTGTATTGCTCAGGAGCCAAGGAAGCGCAGTGTCGAGTTGAAGTTGTTTGGATGAGCGGTTCTGGAGAAAATGCAAGCAGCAATACCGGAGGCCATGCAAAATACTGGAGGCCATGCAATCAGCCTGTTTCAAACAGGCACTGCACTACTGTATAGACGAAAGGAAAAGAAAGAAGTAGACAGAGTCAAGAACCAGTTAGATATGAATTACCAGTAAATTTGATCAATTCCTTTTTTAATATTCAAAAGATAGCAAGCTCTTCTTCTGGAAGATGGCCAGCCTGTCTCGAATTATGAAATTTAAAAAAAAAACTCTACAAAGAGAGAAAGTGGCAAGAATGTATATTCATATTTAAACCCATATATCTGATAAATACTGATAACATGATCTACTACAAGTATTATTTCTAGTCATAGTTACATTACCTTTATTGTTACTATAATGTCCACTGTACTACCGATGTGCATCGTAACCACCAACCTGGCATCGGCAAACCGTCCCACCCAAGAGCCTGGCTCTGTACAAAGTTTCTGCCTAAAAGGAAGTTTTTCTTCACCACTGTTGAACTAAATGCTTGCTCTTGGTGGGATTATTGGAATTGTTGGTTATTAAAGATACATTATAGATTGTGGTCTAGACCTACTCTACTCCATCCTATGAGGGTCCTGAATAGGATTAGATACCTCTTTAACTAATAAACTAAAAGTCATTATGGCCAGCAGAACTTGCTCAAATCTGCTCTACGGAGAAACAACAGGTCTTTTTAGTGGCTGAAAGTTTTTCAGTCCAAGCAGGAAGTGCACAGGTGTAATTAATAGCATGTCTAATAGCCCCATACCAGAGCTTACCTAGTTTCAGTTTTATTGTCTAGTGAATACTGGCTTAGCATACTGTCATCATCACTATTATTAGTTACACCTATGAGTTTCCTGATAGGACAGAAATGATTACTGTGTGTTGTTTGTAAATTAAGAACATGGCCAGCAGAGGTATTTTTATTTTTTAAATGTTCAATAATATCCCTTACTGCTAACTAGCTTTGCCCTCAACCTGCCTGTGTTCTCCCTAAACAACGTATTTTTAACTGGCTGTGTTTGTGTGACAACACTGAGTAAAATATAAAACTTATGAGTAAGAAATTATATTTAAAAATGTTCTAAAAATGCAGCTGGCTAAACAAACATGTTTAATTAGGCAGTGTTCATACATCATGTGTGTGTATTTTCCATGAAAATGTGTGCTTTTGGTAGTAAGCCAAAAATAAATTATGGGAATTTGGCTTTGACCTCCTTTCCCTAACAAGGGTTATCATTTGACAAAACTTTGGAAACAATATCAGCAAAAGGCTGTCTCACAGAGATATGCATAGTAACATAACAACAGTATCACTTACTGAAGATTTTCATTTTTTAAACACACACACAGACACAAGCAAGCATGTCAATATAGTGAAAACCTACATTTTGGCAAAAAATACTCTTAATGCCTTTTGACATGGCGGGTGAATTGCTCAGGGGCCAAGGAAGTGCAGTGACGAGTTAGAAAATAGTATTAAGTGAATATATCAAGTCTGTGTTGCTACTCCATGGCTAAAAGTATCAAAAAGTTGCACTAGGTTTTAACTGTCAGAACAGAACAGATCTAATTAGTGTTTACCTGACCCTAGTGCGTTGTGTCTATTTTTTTCATTTGTTGCTTCCTTGTATCTCTCTCGTTTTCTTTTGTTTCCCTCGCCAGCCTCGAGTATTGGCACGCCTCAAATGACGTTGAATGATTAGCACGTGAAAAGCAGATCAAAGGTGCAGCAGGGGGGACAAATATGCCATTACCTGGAACTGCAATTTATTCTGCTCACTGGATGTGATGTAGGACATATCTTTGCTGGGGTGTAATTTATGTCATTTCCATTTTATGTTAAGATGCCATTTGTTGTTCCCTGCCTTGTCAATTAAATTAATTAGTGTCAATTAAATGGGCATTGAGGAAGTCAGAGTAACACACACACATACACACACACACACACACACACACACACACACAACACACACACACATAGTTTTATCTGTATTTTAAACAAAAGCATTTAAAGATGACAGTTTGTACTCTCAAGCAACATTCTTCTTGATGTAGCAGACTTTGCAGTATGCTGTTGTTGGGTATAAATCTATTTAAGTTCCAGTGGAACCACATCTATATGTAAGCATAGGTGAGCTGAAGGTGTCAAAGTACCATGACGTTTTTCTATTCAGCAAGTTTAGCTACAATATTATCTTAGTAGACTGTATTTCATAATTGTACCTTTTTTAAGTTACTGGTAAATAAACAAGTTGGTAAAAGTAGTTTTAGAAGTTTGCTGGAATTTGTAAAAAAAACATTACCTTACCCAACGTTGACAGACTGTTTTGGTCATTTACGGTGATTGTAAAGTTTTAGGTATGTAACAGCATAACTACTTTCATCTGCTCCATTGTTTTATACAACTTTCTTGTAATCTGAAAAATTGTGGCTGATGTTTTGTCACCAAGAAGAAGCAGGCGGATGTCTAATTTCATATGCACAATCTACATTTATATTTGCACTGCCCACTCAGCAATAAACCTGATGATTAGAGAAGACTACAGGCAAACTCTCTCTATTGGTGCCTGACTCTCACTGTTATTAAAACTGCCACTTATTTTGCTCCACCACAGTTCATTTACTCACACCACTTTGTAAGAATCATGTATGAGTAACCAGGTTACGGTTAAGTTAAAATGTTTCATTCAAACATTATAATGTAACTCACACTGGGATACAGCTGATACCATATGTGTGCAGATGTGTCTTCAACTCAACTCCAGAGGATCGAGGTCAAGTCCAATCCAGACCACGCTCTGGCCCCAGGGACGCACACAACCGCAGCCGCTGGAGCCGACAACTTCACCTTCCGCAGCATAGAGCTCCCAATAACCAGAGTTTGCTTCTCTGCGGGTGTATCACTGAGTGGCCGGCCCGGATTATCCATAAGGGCACTGGGCCAGTGCCCAGGGGCACCAACCATTCACAACCAGTGGGGGGGGCACCACATGACACAAGCTTTAACAATATTTTCCGTAAATTGTTATATTAGTCACTTGAAATTATTGAAAGACCATAAATTACTCGTTTATGAACACTAAATTCACAATAATAATAATAATAATAAATTATAAATAAATCAATATTACATGACCACTATCACTACCCTCTCCAGTCTGTCAGAGTTGAGTTGGTCCACAGGTACACGCAAATGTATCATTTGTGGGTAATCAAAAGTGGCCAGTTTAACCCCCCCAAAAATGTTATCATAATGATAAATGTAAAATATTGACTGTTATAAAAACCGGAAAGTGGTTGGCTTTCTTGATTCAATTTAATTGGCAAGCAAAGAAAAACATTTTTCACACAAACCACCCCACCTCTGGGTGAGATTTGGTTGCGCCCAACCCTTCAACGTGTTTTTCAGGCTGACAGCACAGCCGGTGCGCTTCGTGAGTTTATTCAGTAAGCAGAGAAGTGTGAAAGACCGGTCCACAGTCTGCGCTTCTTTTCCTAGGACTTGTATTTCTTTCAGAGGACTTTGTGCAATAAATCCATATTCTTCGATCTAATATTTATAGTCTTTTGTCCATATCTTATTCATTTTAGGTCCTTTTATTGTCGTTAGCTGTGATGCTAAAGCAGTGTTAGCTTTCCCATGATGCTTTTGAAAGCTTTTGAACAATCAGAGGAGTTGCTTTCAGGGCCCGTGAAATAAAGTCGGAAAAATACACATTTGACCGACCCACAATGCTACAATATATAGTATTGATTTTGGCTTTTTGAATTGATAGACATTTTGAATTGAGACATTTGAATATAGTGCTCACTGCTCATATGCCTACATGTATGTATCTGGATAAGTTAGTAAATTACATTTGAGAAATCCCCTTGATTATGTCTGATATTTTTGGCAGGGGGAAAGCAAGTGTTGGGTTCTCTTTGCATAATGAAAATGCTTCCTTTTTTGGCTTGTCTTGGGCTGATGTACTGATGTGTATTGATTTTGACATATTGAATTGAGTGCTGTGCTTTTTGAATTCAACATTTTGAATTGAGACATTTTAATATATTGCTCACTGCTCATATGCTTACATGTATTTAGTTGGACAAGTTAGTAAATTACATTTGAGTTGTTGTGCAGCAGCAGAACATCTCTCAGCTGCCCGATCTCCCCCTTCAGTTTTCTGTAATCTTTCCTATCCTATCAGCTGACTCCCCCACTGTGGCCTGGCTGTGCGATCCCCTGGTCTAATGTCATGTACAGCAGGGTGACGTTAAGCATCCTCAGCAGTAGCCTAATCACGGCCGCGGTCAGCTCATTTTCCTCCGGCTGCTTTTACAGGTTTTGATAAAGTCTCCACACCTTGACGTTGAGCGAGTAAAAATGTATCCATTGCTAGCGTTAAACTCACTTCTCTAATCCTAACGGCTCCAAATATTGAGCTCTTCTTCTTCTGTGTGAATACGTTACTGCGGAAGTAAGGTCAAAAGTTCAATGTGTGCTGCGGTGCTGCACCCTTTGGCCGAATACGATCACCTGTGTTTTTTTAGCCTAAAAATAATCGGTTTGTTTTATTAATGTATTTATTCATTTTCCGAATATAAATTATACTATTTACACATTAACGATTTTTTATTTATTTATAAATCAACCATAGCAATTTCTTGGGGGTGCTAAGGGGGTGCTATGGCAATCCTAGGGGTAGCTAAAGCACACCCTAGCCCCTCCCTGGCGCCGCCGCTGCCAAGAAGGAACGCAGGGCAGCAATGTCAGATGGAGGCGGGGCTTTCAGAACAGCATCGATGTGTTCTTGGTCAGGAAGAATGCCATCTGCAGTGATGACATAGCCTAGGAAGCGTAGAGAGAGCTTCCTGCCCAGGTAAAAAAGTAGTATACTTTAGTGTATTAGAAATATGAATGAAGTACATGAAGTATAAAACAAGTATGCTTCTACTTGTTGTGCTTTATTTAAAGAGTATTTAATATGTACTTTTTAAAAGTATACTTCAAAATAGATGTAATTAAGTTCAACTTCAGAGTCCAAAAAGTAAGTATACTAATTTACCAGTAATCAAATTATTTTTTAAATGTACTTTTTGAAAGTGTACTTTTTTGTTAATGTATTTTAAATTGTATAGAAGTTTTTTTTTTAAGTGTATGAAATTTGACATACTTAGAGTGGCAATTCAGTGTACTTATGGGAAGTATATTTTTTGGGAAATTAATTGTTAGTATACTTTTTTAAAGTGTACTATGATCTCACTTCATTAGAAGTGTGACTTCTGTACACTTTATACAGTACACTCTAAAATAAGTGTATTTTTAGTGGCATATCAGAGTACTTTCATAAAATATGTTAAAATACAAAAATGTATAGTGGTAACTTAGTGTACTTATAGTAAGTACACTTATTTTTAATACAGAGTTAGTATAATTTTTCAAATGGCGCCAGGAAGTGTAGGTGGCACTTCCCGGGCACTGACACCAACCGTTTATATACTGTCTATGCTGCCAACACAGGCAAACTGTTTCAACAAGGACATTGCCAAAACAAGAAGAATGTGAAGAAGAATGTTAATTATGTGTTGGCTGCGTGCAGGATTAATTCTACAGCAGCCATATGTTGTCTCCTTCACGAAAAAGTAAGTTAACATCAATCAATCATCATGTTCATGTTTTTGTACTGCATGTAACGGTTACAAAAGTCTGTTCACTTGTTTGTGCATTCTATAAATATATCGGTTTTCTTGTAACTAAGTTAGCTAATACCATCACTAACTAGTAACTACTTAGTTTAGCATTAATAATTGTGTTTCTCCCCTTGACGGTCCTGCTCCTAACAACGGTATTTCAATGTAGCTAACGTAATGTTAATGGCAGCCGGTGAAGAGGAGCCAGTCAGCCTCATAAGAATGAGTGTTAAGTGGTCTAGATTAGATTACATTGATGCTGTTGTAACCTTACTTTATGTAACAAAAAAAAGGTCCGTCGAGTTGTTTGGGCATAACGTTATATGTTGGTTTGCTAATAGCTAAGGTTAGCTAGCTAAGACCACAGGCTTACAAGTTCAATGTAACATCGGGTAAGAACAAACGAGTGTTGTAGCTAAAGTTATTCAGTTACTGTGTGTGTGTGTGTGTGTGTGTGTGTGTGTGTGTGTGTGTGTGTGTGTGTGTGTGTGTGTGTGTGTGTGTGTGTGTGTCGGTTATATGCGGGAGGGTGCTGCTGACATGAATATGTATCGGGGCAACTAACGTTAGCACAGTGTATGGGAACTCTTTTTTTTTTTTTTTACCATGTCATTTTCCTAAATCTCTCTCCACTCCTGCACACTAAAGAAGCCCTCAATAAATCATTAAGTTTTCATATAAATGAAGCAGCGTTTTTAAGGTCGGAGTCAAACTGGATTTTTAGCCCACCTTTGTGTCTTTGTTGTGTGCTTTATTTTGTGTGGTCTTTTAATTATTGAGTCAATGTGCTTGGTTCACCTCACTGATTCTAAATGTTTTCTTTCATAGGATCCTATTTGAACAGCATACACAATCAAATGCTTTATAGTGGTAAGTGCTGTCATATTTCTTTTTTCTTTGTATATTTCCTAAAATAATTGAAAGTTACAGATGGAAACATTTATTTGTTTCTCAATTGTTTACAAATGAAAATGGACCTACTCTCACAGATATCGCCATTTTAAACTTTAACAGTATCAGAAACATTAAAACACCAACTGGTTGTTTAGTGTTATTTCTTTTTTTGAAAAACATTAAGATTTTAGAATTGTGGAAAGGTTATGTAATGTTATATGTTATATTTTACATACCACAATTTATTGGCAAGAATGGCATACAAATTGTAAGGCCCAACGTCTACTTATTTTTAATCTTTCTCCTACTATATTCATCTTTTTGTCTCAGTTTTAACCTTTCCCCCTATTATCCTTTATTACTTATCTTAATATTTGTATCTTTCTTTTGTCTTTGTTTGTCATTCTCTTTCGCGCAATCGCTTCTGTGGTGGCAGCGTTGGTTCCTTGAATGCGGCTAAAATTTGTGCTGACGTGTAATATTCTTAGAGAAATATGTACCCATATGACAATGTAGACCAGTTGACTTCAAAGTGTAGTGTGTTAAAAAAAAACAATGCAATCCACATGTTTATATATGTTTATTACAGTTAATAATAATTAAATAATCTAAGTACTACTAAGTGTGGTAAAGCCACATATTTTTGCAATCTGCACTTTAGTTTGTGTGATTTGTTTCTGACTTTCATATGAAAGTTTACACCAGGCTTGGTCAGTGCTCAATATACTACTGTGATTGAAGTAGTTAAATAAAAGATGTCATTCATATAAATTCATGCATCACCTAATTTCATCATCACATACAGGCCTGGTCTCCAGGAAATAACAGTTTGTTTAATCTATCTAATCTTGTGTTGTTCATACTATACAAGGATGTATTACGTGTCTTTGTTGAATAATACAGAAGAGAAAGAGCTTAAAAATTATTGCATATTAAATTGCAATCACAATATTTGTGGAAAAAAATCGCAATTAGATTATTTTCTAAAATCGTTAGCCCTACTTACTACTCCCTTATGATATAATACTTGTGTATTTGTTTCTCGATTGGTCTTATTGACTGCCTTTTTCTTTTTTTTTTAATAGGGCATGGATGAAGACGCCATCAACGAGGCCACTGAAGAAACCAGTGTTGGGACATGGGGGCATTGGTATTGTCCTTGAAGGCATCAAGATGTTGCAAGATCTTTATAATGTAGCATTACCTGTTGCTACGCTGTTTGGACTAATGTACAGTATGCCCTGAACTTCAGCTACCCTGCTCGCCGTTCGATCCAAAAGATTTGCATGGAACTTGATGGAGGGAAAAACTACCAACAAAGCACTTGCTCCTAAAAACAGGCTCTTCCAGTGAAAGGGCCAGAGAGACTGGCCGTCAACCAAACAGCGGCGTTGTCCGCCCTAAAGGGTATGGTATGGCTGTACTCTTTGGACTATTTTTTTTTGTTTGAAGTAACTGAAAAGGATTTGCATGGAGCTGCATGGAAATAACCTTTTGCAAACCAAGCAAAAGTTTTCTCTCTCTGAAAACAGACTCCATTATAGACCAACAGGCATCTTTGGTACTGCTATACCAGGTGTTATTATTTTTTTTTACACAGGGTTAACGTTTATATTTTTTGTCATTGAAAAACTACTTTGAAAACAGAGTGCACAATTTAAAGGGAAGTACCCGGGTTTTTCAACTTGGACCCTATGTTCCTCTTTTCTTGTTACTGATGGGAACAACAATCTTTGAAATTGGTCCAGTATGCGGGAGTTGGCCTGTCACGATAACAAGTTTTGCTGGACGATAAATTGTCCCAGAAATTATTGTGATAAACCATAATATTATCTTGTGCCCTGAGACCATTTTTATCTAATATAATGATAATGGCATAATAAATTGTACGGTACACTTTTCTTTTAAAGATCAATAAACTTTTTATTTCTAAGGGAATTTTTAACACTAGAACTGGAAGACATCGCCTACAGCCGCGTGTTCCGAGCATGCGGGGATATCGCTCATATTCTTTTTTTTTTCTCTTGGCCGCTGCCTTAACTGTTCAAGGTTCCTGCTTTTTGCCAATATCTGCTTTTGTGTTTTACTTTTGTGTCAATAATAAAGATCCTTTTCTGAAATGCAATTTATAATCTGTTGATGTAATGCACTTGAACTGAATTGTAATATAATACACTTGTAGTGTAATAGCAACATTCATGCTTAAGTATAACAAAATGGGGATAAAAGTACAGATGAAATATACTTCAAAAAATTGTTTCTACCTTACACTATAATAACATTGCACTGAAAGTACGTGTTTATGATGTTTAGGTTGCAATTGAACTTCACTTCAAACACATTATTATTGTCATAGTGGGACACTTTAAAAG
The DNA here is from genome assembly GCF_010015445.1 of Perca fluviatilis. Lineage (NCBI taxonomy): Eukaryota > Metazoa > Chordata > Actinopteri > Perciformes > Percidae > Perca > Perca fluviatilis. Next base: position 1,852,426 of record NC_053116.1, read on the forward strand.
CACTAAATATAGTTATGAAGTGCATTTGTAGATCACTTGAAATATCACAGAGGCATACTAAATTAACATAGTTTATAGTAATTATAAGTATGAAAGCAGTATGCACAAAATATACTTAAACGCAACTGTAAGTTGCGCTGCAATGCCTTTTAAGTGTATTTCAATAAGAATGGCAATACAATGCAATTGTACTGTAAGTGTGCTTAATTGCTCATGAATCTTGATTGTCATTAGTGTATTTTAGTGCACTTGAAGTTTAAAAAAAGTTGTTCCATTTTAGTATACTATTTACACTTGAAGTGTAGTCAAATAGATGTTAAGTTGAAGTTAATACATAATTGAATACACTTAACTATACTTGGATTTGACGAAAATAGTACAAAATTTAGAAAATATACTTAGTACACTTTATTAAAGTACATTCAATAGAATTTTTTTTCACCTGGGTGAAGTGACATTTGTTGTCATTGAGCAGTAGTCCAGCCTCTTTCAGTTTTTGGAGGACAATTTTGAGGTTCTGGTCATGTTCAGCAGGAGTGTTGCCAGGGACAGTGAGGTCATCCGAATAATTCTGGACACCTGGGAGGCCTTTGAAGCATGTTTCGGGCGGCTCGAACTGGAACGACCGATGCGCCCCCAAGTACTGAACCTAAGTCGTGATGAATGCTGTGAGGTCTCGGCTATCTTCATGGAGAGGCAGCTGGCAATATGCATTAGCCAGTAGGGTTTAATATTTTTCGCAAAAATGAGATGAATCAGATCCCGGGAAATAGACAGCCCATATTCCGGGAATCCCGGGAAATGGCTGTGTTTTTTTGGTTTGTTTTTAGCCCAAGTAATGTATCGATATCATTCAAATATGCGTTCCCAAAATCCAAAACTGACATTTCTTTTTTTAAGTAAACCATTGAATGATTCCTAAACCATTACGTTATCGAAATCCATTCTGTGGCTGTTGAGGATGTGTAAGCGGCTGCAAACGGGAATAATCACTCAAAGTTAACCAAATATTTCTTTATTAGGGCAGGGCCAAACAAAATTAAAGAAAATGATCCTCAGAAATGTACGATTGTGTGCAGTGTGCACTGCAAAAAGTCAGGCCTATGTAAAAGTGAATTGTAAAATAAAATGTCTAAAAACTCTGCCACAATATCACTGAGCAGCATTGCATTGAACTTGTAAGTGACTAACATGTAGGCTATTAATGTTTACCTACATTTTTACTTCATTATTATCAAATAGATAATAACTAACTAACAATCACTCACCAAGGTTTTTAAACCTAGCAAACAAAAAAAAGGCTGGTTTTAAATGGCTTAACTTTAAAGTATGTATTTACATCCCCTTTGTTTATATTTGTGACAAACAGGAAACAATTATAACTATGTTGCCGCAGTTGTATGAGTATTTTTACTGTGTTGTTTAACACTAGGCCTAGAAACAGACCAAGAAAAACTTGCTCTCTCTCCGCCTCCACGGATGTAGCCTGAATAGTACTGTGAGCTTTGAACTGTTGCAGGTGGGGTGCCTATCCTGTTGGTGGCCTCGAAGAGGGAAAACTCTTTGGTTAGAATTTTCATTAAGTCACCGTCACTGGTTTAGAGGTCATTGAAATGGCCTGCTGCAGTTCTAATGCTAGGTACCCTTAACTCTGAGTCGAGACCTCTTCAGTCTGACTCGGGGCTTCCCCTTGCGCACTCGACGATGTCCCATCTGCCTCTGAAGCCGCACCATCACTCTTTTGCTCTCTCTCCTCTTCATCATGGCAGTGGCTGGCAAAAAGACACTCCGCAAGTCCCTTAGCGGTCCTCACCAGCATCTGTTTTGATGGCATGCCGAAGATCTCAGTGGGCCTCGGTGCTTGTGCGACTGGAGCACCAGGATCCAGAAGGTACCTGCCAAAATGATAGTTATTAAAATGAGCCTATTGACATGCACCCCAGTCACAATTTAATTAGAATAGAATGCCTTTTATTGTCACTATGCACTATTCTATTATATTCTATTCTAATTAAATTAATCGAATTAAGGCTAAATTCTGTGGAAGGCCCACCTGTACAAAGACACTTGGTTCTTCTGTCTCCGCTGCGTGAACCTGGTCTCGATTGCGTCTCTCATCTCTTGGCTCAGTGGAGTCTCCTGCTTACTCAGCTGATCCATCATGAAAACAAAAATTCCATCTGCCTTAATGAGAGTGGTGTCTCGCTTGCAAAGATATTGGTCTCCTATAATCACTGGTTGTTTTATGAGGGCGAGTTATTAGTGCAGGATTGATGTCAATGAGAGTCTTGGTCACTGGTCTGTGGAGTACAATATAGCGATCCAACATATCAGCCAGGCTGTTCCAACAGGTACGGCAATCCAAAATGAGCACCAACTCTTTCCCATGATCTCGTTTTATGCATTCTCTCAGCTTGTCATTACTGACAGGTGACTTGTGGAAATACCTGGCAATTTTCCGGACTCGCTCCACGCTCTTGTACATTTCTTCTCTCACCCTGACTGACTGATAATAACCATCCTCGACACACTCGGCAGAATCGTCGTCAGACTCAGGGTCACTATCCTCCTCTTCCCCGCTCTCGATCACTCTCTCAGGGACGTCAACCAACTGTTCTCGGTGACGGTGATCACCACGGTGGTAGAGCACATCTGTGACAGCCAGGTGAACAGCATGCGCATAGCACAGCTGTAGGTTAGGCAGCACCAGTCTACCAAATTTCACTGATGCTCCATCGGTAGTGCAGCACACAATGTGTTCGTCCATGTCAAGCTTGAATCTTTGAAGCTGGGCGTCAACCAACACTTTGACTTTCTCGGCTGGCATTGTTCCATGATTCTTAACGATACCTAGATTCCAATACGTTTGTGCACCATGCACGTTTATGCTCATGAATCTTTTATGTTGTGAAGAAGTGTATTCGTCGATGGTCACAGAAAAACGCATCCCTCGCTTCAGCATGTCTTGGAATATATTTGCCAGTTTTTTTTTTGTTCATTAGCAAACCCTCTAACCTGTTGGGAGATTTCAGAGGGATTCTTGGGAAGAATATGTCCGTCTCTCTTCAGTGCTGATCTGAGGTAGTCGCATTTTGCCATACTATTAAATGTAAATCCATCAAAAGCTGCCATCTCCGCCAGTATTTCACCGAGCGACTTGCTAGCTTTGCTAAAGTAGCTAGCTAGCGTTCTCTGACGTTTTGAAACTTTCGGTGGATTTTCTTCGGGAACTTTCTCATGCTGAGATTCTAAATGTCTGCGCAATCCGGTTGTCGACCCCCCGGAACACCTTATAAACCGGTCACACAACTTGCACTGAGCTGTTTCATTGTCAAGTCTTTCAAAATGCTCCCAAACAAAGCTGGCCGCAGACATCATTAGCAGAGCTAGGTAGCCCAGCTGCGTAGTGCGTGCTGCGTAATGAACTTCTTCTTCTTCTTTAATGAATGAATGTATTGAGCCTGTGTAATGATTTAGGGAGCCTGTATTACCGTAGCTACCGTCGCATGCATCAATGTTACGGTATGAGAACAATAGACACGCACTCCTTGCCTTGTTTTATTTAATTTAATTTCCCGTTTCCCGTCATAACCTTTGCCGGGAAACGGGAAATGGTTTTGATCAGATTTCTGGGAATCCCGTTTCCCGGGATTAAACCCTATTAGCCAGATCAATTGTAGAGAATACCTTCGCACCTTGTAGGTTTGTAAACAGTTCATCCACATGAGGCAGGGTGTAGCAGTCTGTAACTGTAACTGTTAGGTTCACGGAGATCTGTGCACATTCTTATTCCACCAGTTTTCCGTCCTGCGATGACGATAGGTGAAACCCATGGTGATGCATCAATCTTCTCAATGACGCCAGCTTTCAGCAAGCGGTCCAGTTCCGCTGAGACAGAAGCCCTTACAGCAAAAGGCAGGCGTTGTAGTTTCTCACATACAGGTATGACAGTATCGTCAATTTTTACCTTATGCACAGTTGTGCGCACAGCCAATGTCAGGAGCAGCAGGGATGGAGGATGCAGTTGTAGAGTCAGTAGTCATCATAGGAACAGGAGGAGCAGTGGACTGGGGGTAGGACAGTATTGCCTTGAATGCAGATGTTTAAGTCAGCCATGAGATCTCGTCCTCGGAGAAGGGTGCCTATCTTCACCACCAAGAACATGGCTGAGGAGGTCGATACTCCTCTACTCACTGTGACATGTATGCATCCAAGCACCGGAATTCTTTTCCTTGTGTAGGTCACCAGTCGACTTGTAGGTGGGAGCAGTGGTATGTTACTGAAGTACATATCGTAGATGTGGCGTGGCAAAATGGATACTGCAGAGCCTGTATCCACAACTAGTTCAAGCTCTTTGGCAAGGGAAGCAGGTGTACTGACGGTAATTTTGCACAAAAGTGTATCTGGTGCATGGCAAGGGTCTCTCAAGTACAGCACAGTCAGTTTAGGCAGCTCTATCTCATGTACATCACTGGTTTTGAGTGTCCAACTTTATGACAAGATTTACAAGTTGCCTTGGCTGCAGGGCACTGGGGGAAATTAGCTACATGTTTGTCAGAACCACATCTGAAACAGCTACGAGAGGACGTAGCAGTAGCATTGGCAGGCTTATGTGGGCGGGTTTGACGTTTGTCGTTTGTCTAGCAAAGCACGGTACATTCAGTAGTCACCATCTTCTTCTCTCACTCTCTGTACTCCGGGTCTCAACTTATAGCTTATATGCAGCAGACATACAAAGAACACAACAATCAGAATATGGGAATGCTGCTTTAAAGAGAATGCATTAGTCTCTACTCCCTTTAAACAAAATTTAAAAAATGCAGCTTTTTCAATGGGCTTTACAGTTGTCATAGTGCATCATCACCACTGCGTAATATAGTTATGTTACAGGATATTCAAGATCAGAATTCACAATGATGTAACAAAAAAACTTGTGAGAATGTGAGTGTCTTATCATTGAATTATTATGTGGATATCATATCATTGCGAATATTTGTATTTGATTTGATCTACAGGACTCCCCAGCTCCTCTTCTTCATCTGATAGCTCCTCCTCAGACAGCGAAGACAAGGAAAAGAAAAACAAGGTGAAGAAGAAGAAGGATAAGCTTTGTGCCTCCTCCTCATCTTCTGATAGTGAAGAGGACAAGAAGAAGAAATATAAGTGGCTGAAGAAGAAGAAGAAGAAGAAGAAGAAGAAGAAGAAAGTTTGTGCTTTCACAACACCTCTGTGTATATAACACTTTTGTACTTGTAGCTGTTTAATGTTATTTTATCATCTTCGGCTTTCTCTCTCCTTACAGGATTCCAGTTCTTCCTCCTCGTCTTCGTCCTCTGATAGTGAAGAGAACAAGAAGAAGAAAAATAAGTGGCTGAAGAAGGTTTGTGCCTTCACAACACCTCTGTATATAACACTTTTTTACTTGTGCTGTTTAATGTCATCGGGTGATCGTCGGCTCTCTCTTTACAGGATTCCAGCTCTTCCTCCTCTACCTCGGATAGTGATGATGACAAGAAGAAGAAGAAGAAGAAGAAGAAGAAGAAGACGAAGAAAAAGAAGGAAATCTCTTACAATTTCATCATGTTGTCATTCTTTTACTATTTATTGTTTTAAGGGATTAATTTCACGCTCCTGATGCACATAAACTGTCTAATGGATACAGCATTCGTACGGGTGCTTGAAATCCTTGAAAATGCTTGAATTTTGATGTTGTGTTTTCAAGGTTTTAAAAGTGCTTGAATTTTGGATAAAATGCTTGAAATTGTAACTGTATTTCTTTCACAACGAATACCTATCTGACTAACTTCTTCGTTTATTAAATGGAGAAATAAAATGTTGGAGAGCCTAAAATTAAACCTGCTGTATGACTGCAATCTGCAACCACGCCAAGACCCGCCCTAAGAAGCAGCTCGATTGGTTGGGGTAATGCATTTCACTGGTTAAGGTTAGGATAGCCCAGGGGTCAGCAACCTTTTTGATATGAAGTGCCCTTTTCAAAATTTCTTGTTTATTAGTGTGCCATGTTAACATTAATTTTTTTTAAGATAATCACATCAAAATGTAATATCCAGGGAATCTGTAATTTTATTCCATAGCAACATTTGATAACATTTATTTCTCATAATCAGGACCTTGTAATTATTATTATTATTGTATATTATTATTATTATTATTATGGAAACATGGTTTTAGTATGCAGTCCTGATTGGTGGAAAATGGGCTGACAAAAATATCACTGTCAAAGAGCCTGAAGCGAAAAGTTGTGGAAAAGCCCAGCTTTAATGATGAATGGACTGATAAGCAGGTCCTGTATGCCTCATTTTCAATGAAACAATGCTGTGGCAAAATAATAATACCACAACCAGCATCATTATCAAGAATGAAGAACACACATAACGATTGCGTCATTCACGTGCATATTAAGTAGACACATGTATTTGTTTTGGTCTTTTAATGCATCCATATTTACCGCTCCATCGGAGAGGATGGTTTCTTCAGACAGCTTAAGTCTATAAGAATTTGTCCAAATTTCAAGATTCCCTGCAAACTAAGATAAACAGACTACAAACCGACAGCTTTTGTTTTAGCTTGTTTTGTAAAAATTTGCTATTTGCAGAGTAGAGCTGTGTTTGCGTAAAACAGCGCGGTGGACAAGAGTGGACTGAGCAGACAGAGCAGATTGAAATATCGCTTTCTACATGTTGATGCCGGTCTACACAGGTGAGTGCACTGATGAGTATTGACTTTTAACTCACAAAGGTTTAATTGTAGCCTCCTTACAGTAACAAGACTAGCGTTAGTTCTTCTGCCCCAGCGGCCGTTGGTAATCCTCTTTGTATTGTTCCCAGTCAGAGTTATGAGTCAATCAAACTACCGTAAATAACAGGTTCGGCAACTGTGAACGTTGTAATTTGGCATGCGGACGAGAGAGTGCTTCAGCATTTCAACCATGATTTCAACACATCAATAACTCTCTTGCACACATATTGCGTGCCTAAGGTTGCCGACCCCTGGGATAGCCGATTGGTCAGGGTTATGTTAACCTTGCCTAAGCATCATGGACACCTGGCCAATAAATGGTATTGAATGGCGAGTCTTGGCATGGCCATAGTGGGATTAGTAATATCGCTGCCGGCAGGTTGTCGTTTCAATGAACGTTGGCTGGAAGATGAAAAATACAAATTATGGATTAAACGGGGATAAACCCTACGAGTTGCCTCTTGTAAAGTCTGCAAAAAAGACGTGCAGCTTTATCACAGTGGGCGAGTCTGCGCTCTCGAGTCACATGAAGTAAGTTTCAAGTAAGCCAACTGAAGTAGCCTACTGTACACGTTAGCGCCAGTTAGCCCCTATTTGTTTACGCTAGTATCTTCTAGCTAGGAATTTGCAGGCTAAGTGACTGAGAGTACTTGGTGTGATAATGTAATGTTAGTATTGCATGTCCGTTATGGCACGTTCATTTGTGGAATATACAGTGAACATAGCCAAAGTTACATCACAGTAACTGTAATGTTAACTACCCACAAATTAAAACCTGAAATGTTAGCCCAGTGCATAACAACAATCATTGATTGCTGAACAGAAATCTTGTCAAATGGAGTGTCATACAAGTAGCCTACTGTAAGGATAAGGTTGGCCTCATGCAATATTTGCACTGCTCCATTCCAGTAGATAGATGTATATGTCTTGACAATGAAATACATTATATTTTACAATTAATATAGGCTATTTATCAGGCAGGTGCCTGTGCACTGTCAGAGTTTTCTGGGTTAAAATGGAATTACAGGTTGTTGTTGCACTGTCTCAGATTTTGTTTAAACCTTGTCTATATCAAGAATGTGTCCCTAAACCAAGGCCTGTAAAAATATTTCTGTTCAAATCTTCATATTTTTAGCCCATGAAATTACTTCAGTTTTACAGCCTGAAAATCACATTACCTGGGAAGCAATATTTGGACATTAATTCATAGGCAGCCCAAACTTTGTAGGTTGGAAGACAAACACGTCAATATGACTGAACCTGAACATGGCCTAGATTTGTAAAAAAAAGTGTGACATTAAGAGTAGCATAAACTTTGAGCAAAATCTAAGAGGGTGCACCAACTGTTTTTCTGGATTTTGACCCAGAATGACCCAGCTGCATGTCATTAGGCTCAGACCCCCCCCACTCAGTGCTCCTCTCCATAGCTGTCTTACTGTATGTTATGTTATGAACCATGAAGAGAAGGTGATAATTCAGGGTTAGTGAAGTGAACCTGTCGAGTGATTTTTTGGGGGGGTAATTGTTTTTTACATTGACTCAGGCAGGTTAGATAGCAAGCAAAGTCTACGTAGACAGTGATACTGTTTGAAAAATAAAACTTGTGTTTTGCTTAAATATCTGATCCTTCTGCTATTACAAAACACAATTTTGGCTATTTAGGGCCCGAGCGCCGACAGCGGCGAAGGCCCTATTGAAACTGAAGGAATTATTATTATTTCGGCAAATGAATTGCCTTTTTGAGGGGCTTAACATATTCAAAAACTCACCAAATTTGGCCGTTGCATCAAGTCTGGTGAAAATTTACGTATTTTAAAGGTTTTGGGAATAGGCGCACAAAAATGGCTTGCTAGCACCCCCTAGAAAGTTAAAAGAATTGAGCCCCTGCAGTGCGTTTAACGTAGACTCACGAAACTTGGTACACATATATAAGATGTCAAGATGTACAAAATACGTCATTAGAGCCATACCCTAAACCCAACAGGAAGTCCGCCATTTTGATTTCAAAGTTTGAAATTAGTGCGATTTTGGTCATTTCCACATGTCGTACTTTAACGAACTCCTCCTACATCCGATCAGCTTCAAACTCGGTCTGTGCCATCTTAAGACGTTAAAGATGAAAAGTTGTTAAAAGAAAAACTTTTCGTCATAGGGCGTGGCCGTGGCGGGGCGGCCATTTTGTGCGTTTCGCCGCCGAAACAGGAAGTGGGTGTAACTCGAGTGTACGTTGTCCAACTGGCTCGAAACTTTTCAGGATTCATAAGAGTCCAACCCTGAGGACAAATAAAGGCCGATATTTACCTAAAGTCATAGCGCCCCCTAGTGGCAACAGGAAGTAGGACTAAAAGTGAAGGTGCTACACTTTAACGAACTCCTCCTAGAGATTTCATCCGATGGACTTCAAACTTGGTCTGTATCATCCCAACACCTTAACGATGAAAAGTTATTAAAAGAAAAACTTTTCGTCAGACGCATAGACTGTTAATATTAATGGACAGAGCATGTGTGACGTCACCCATTGGTTTGTGGAGAGCTGATATGAGTCGTCGAGTTTGCGTTTATGGGCGCAGCCATCATGGTTGCGGATGTGATGTTTTTAGACGAGAAGGAGGAGTGAGGGAGGAGCCGTAGACAGTTGGGCGGTATCTGACTGTATTTTCTTTTTTTTGGAGTTAGCAACGCTGGTTACACCCTTTGTTACGTTACACACGTTCACTGGCAATCTGGATGCAACTTGTGCTGAAAGCTAGCATACATAATTCAAGGTAAGATTTAGCTTCGCTAGGTTTTAAATATATCTTTGTCCCATAGTTATATTACATATAAGAGGAGTCACATTTTAAAATAAATGTATCTGACGTTACCATGTAAATTGTCTGTAACGTTAGCTAGCCACTTATGGTAAAACATGCTAACGTTAATTTTCTGCAAATTGAAGTTTAACTACGTTTTCCTAATTTAAACGTAGTGTCAGCAAAATGCAAAACGGTGATTGTCAATGCTTATCATTATCTAACGCTAACTATTAGCAAATGTTTAACCAAGTTTCTTAGAACGTTTGGTTAACTGTAATAACCATAAAGCACCGATAATGTCTTGCTACTGTTATCAAGTATCATCAGTCTATGGTTGGCGCATTTAGCCATGCTTTTAACAGCTAACGTTAGCAGAAATAAGATAATTTAACTGAGTTAAAGTTACACTAAAGAACAATACACTGTTGTTAATTCATCTGTATTCTCCTAGATAATTAATGAAGTACAGTTAAATGCTAGTGTGCATATATATTTAACTATGAGGGGCTCAAATGGAAATTGATGACTCTTTTTCTTTCTTTCAGAAATAGGAGTGTGGAGAGCCACAATGGCATGTGCACCCAACCCAATGCCTCAGAATTAAGTAATAGTTACTTTTCTTTTTCCACTGTGCATTACAGAAAACCAACAGACTGTCACACTATGCTCACTGTAATTGTAAAGGCAGCTTTTATTTCTTTACCCAGGCATTTGGACTTGACTGAACAGTGCTGCACAAGTGCTTTAACCTTTATATGTTAAGCTGTATTTTTATATTGTGGTTTGTAATGTCAACCATTTCTGCTGTAATTAACAATGTGGCACTAGTGATTCAACTACCTCTTTTTATTATGCAGAATTCACTTGTGACAGTGAAGTTTGCTTTTACCTTGACCCACAGCAGTGATTTATGTGTGGAATTTAAACTGGATTGTAAAAGGTGAACTACATTATTTAATTCATCACTGTATGCATAATGTTAAAAATATTGCCAGTGTTGTTTGTGGTTTATGTAGTTTTTGTTAAAGTTAATGCCCATTTCAATGTGAAATAAAGGTCTTTCTAAAGCTACATTTGTTGTTTTTCTGAAGTAACTATAGGAACATACAGTATTGTAGTCATATAAGACATTGGTAATTTCATAGAATTTGTAATTGATTAAAAGTGTCTATTTGGGCTTTAATCAACATAAATGATTTCTTAAATGTTACCATACTTACTTGAATGTTGACAAAGGATCAGCAAAATGTAGTTTGTGCTTTTATTGTGTGTCTTTATGTACTTGTCAATTTTAATCACCATGAAAACACTTCACCAAAATCCTTTTAGATTAATTTATAGGAATATATTTGAAATACGTAGTCAAGTGTTTAGTAGGTAATTGAAAATGCACTAGGTGCTGTTTAATCTGTATAGGGTTATTGTAAATTCATTATAACACAAGTATGATCACAAATTGCAAAGAAAAAATAAACAACTTATTCAATGTAATAATTAAATCAATGTACCTTATATTTACTGCACTGACATTTTTAAAGTATGAAAACTAAAAACCATACAAAGACATGCAATGTCAATATCTAATTCTAACAGTTTAATCCTATACATAAAATATCTCAATTATATTAAGTGCTAACTTTTAGGTTTGAATGGTGAACAGAACCCAAATGCAGACAGAATGCAGAGCCAGGAGTGTGAATTAACAGGTTTTATTTAAAGTATCGAGTCCAGGTTTCTGAGGGGGAAAAGCACGTCAAAGTTTCCAGGATGGAGAACGGGTCGGTGCTTTCTGGGAAGGAGCGGGTCCGTCAGAGGAAGATAGTAGGCCGGCTAGTGGTGGGGTCCAGTGATGGTGGGTGTCTGGTCCGGTGGATGGCAGGAATGAAGTGGTAGCAGGAGTCAGGTTCCAATGGCAGCTGAGGCACAAGAGAAAGGATAAGGACAGGCAAATGTTTGTAATAGACAAACATGTAGTTAAGGCATGGTAGATCACAATGAATTATATTAATATATGCGCTTGTACATGAATCTATGCTTCAGTTGAGGACATGCAGTTTTCTTAGACAATGTGCATTGTACGCAACACTTTTTTAATGATATGTACATTTTGGTAATAAACAGCACTTGTAAATATAGATTGTAACATGTATGTGATTCATCTTAAAACAGACTAATGTGCTGACAGAAGGTCTTCAAATAGATTAGCAGACACAACTACAGTAAGTGGAAGAAAGACATCAGTGTAACAGCATCAACAACAGTGGTTAATTAAAGCTGCGAGCAGCGATGGACGGGCCCTCGCGCCTCTGCGCGCGTCGGGGTTACCGGCGGACGCCGCTCCTTGCGACCGTGCATTCGCGCGGCACTCGGACGCCGCAAATCGTCACCAATTAAAAGGGAACTCCCCGCCGAGTTCAACGATACCTCACACAAGACTCTACGTCATACGGTTCATTAGCTGTGAAAAGGGGCGTGGCTAAAGCATAGGGGGCGGGTCAAACCATCACCAATTAAAAAGGAAGTCTCTGCTGAGTTCATTGATACCTCACACAAGGGTCTATCTTAAAAAGTTCAAATTTTATGAAAGGGGGCGGGGCTTAAGCATAGGGGGCGGGTCAAACCATAACCAATTAAAGAGGAAGTCTCTGCTGAGTTCAATGACACCTCACACGAGTCTCTACCTTAAACGGTTCAAATGTTATGAAAGGGGGCGTGGCCTGAGTACGTGGGCGTGGTCATATTATAGGGGGCGGCTCAGTATCACATGTAGACCACACATTCTAAGTTTCATGTAAATCGGATGATGTTTGTCATATAAGGCAGATTTCCTGTGGCCAGGGGGGGGTGCTATGACCAAAAGTCAATTTTGGCCTGTAGGTGTCCTCAGGCCCGGACCCTTGTCCATCGTGACAAATTTCGGGCAGATACGACAACGTACACTCAAGTTACAACAACTTCTTTGGTCATCGCTAAACACTCAAAATGGCCGCCACGCCACGCCCACACCGTCTGACGAAAAGTTTTTCTTTTAATAACTTTTCATCGTTAAGGTGTTGGGATGGTACAGACCAAGTTTGAAGTCCATCGGATGAAATCTCTAGGAGGAGTTCGTTAAAGTATAGCACCTTGACTTTTAGGCCTACTTCCTGTTGCCACTAGGGGGCGCTATGACTTTTAGTAAATATCGGCCTTTATTTGTCCTCAGGGTTGGACTCTTATGAATCCTGAAAAGTTTCGAGGTAATCGGACAACCGTACACTCGAAGTTACACCCACTTCCTGTTTCGGGTGAACGCGCACAAAATGGCCGCGCCACGCGGCCCCGCCCTATGACAAAAAGTTTTTCTTTTAACAACTTTTCATCTTTAACATCTTAAGATGGCACAGACCGAGTTTGAAGTTGATCGGATGAAATCTCTAGGAGGAGTTCGTTAAAGTACGACATGTGGAAATGGCCAAAATCGCACTAATTTCGAACTTTGAGATCAAAATGGCGGACTTCCTGTTGGGTGTAGGGTATGGCTGTAATTACGTTTTTTGTACATCTTGACATGTTACATATGTCTACCACGTTTCGTGAGTCTACGTTAAACGCACTGCAGGGGCTCAATTTTCTTAACTTTCTAGGGGGCGCTAGCGAGCCATTTTTGTGCGCCTATTCCCGAAACCCTTAAAATACGTAAATTTTCATCAGACTTGATGCAACCGCCAAATTTGGTGAGTTTTTGAATATATTAAGCCCCTCAAAAAGCCAATTAATTTGACGGGAAAATAATAATAGAAGAAAGAATTAAAGCTGCGAGCAGCGATGGACGGGCCCTCGCGCCTCTGTGCGCGTCGTGGTTACCGGCGGACGCCGCTCCTTGCGACCGTGCATTTGCGCGGCACTCAAATGCCGCAAATTGTCACCAATGAAAAGGGAACTCCCCGCCGAGTTCGACGATACCTCACACAAGACTACGTCATATGGTTGATTAGCTGTGAAAAGGGTCGTGGCTAATGCATAGGGGGCAGGTCAAACAATCACCAATGAAGAAGGAAGTCTCTGCTGAGTTCAATGATACCTCACACAAGACTCTACCTTAGATGGGTCAGCATTTATTAAAAAGGGCGTGGCTTCAACATAGGGGGCGGGCCAAACCATCACCAATGAAGTAGGAAGTCTCTGCTGAGTTCATTGATACCTCACACAAGGGTATACCTTAAACGGTTCAAATTGTATGAAAGGGGGCGGGGCTTAACAATAGGGGGCGGGTCAAACCATCACCAATTAAAAATGAAGTCTCTGCTGAGTTCAATGACACCTCACACAAGACTCTACCTTAGACGGTTCAAATGTTATGAAAGGGGGCGTGGCCTGAGTAAGTGGGCGTGGTCATATTATAGGGGCTGGCTCAGTATCACATGCAGACCACATATTATAAGTTTCATGTAAATCGGATGATGTTTGTCATATAAGGCAGATTTCCTGTGGCCAGAGGGGGGCGCTATGACCAAAAGTCAATTTTGGCCTGTAGGTGTCCTCAGGCCTGGACCCTTGTCCATCCTGACAAATTTCGGGCAGATAGGACAACGTACACTCAAGTTACAACAACTTCATTGGTCATCGCTAAACACTCAAAATGGCCGCCACGCCACGCCCACACCGTCTGACGAAAAGTTTTTCTTTTAAAAAATTTTCATCGTTAAGGTGTTGGGATGGTACAGACCAAGTTTGAAGTCCATCGGATGAAATCTCTAGGAGGAGTTTGTTAAAGTATCGCACCTTGACTTTTAGGCCTACTTCCTGTTGCCACTAGGGGGCGCTATGACTTTAAGTAAATATCGGCCTTTATTTGTCCTCAGGGTTGGACTCTTATGAATCCTGAAAAGTTTCGAGGTAATCGGACAACGTACACTCGAGTTACAGCCACTTCCTGTTTTGGCGGCGAAATGCACAAAATGGCCGCCCCGCCACGGCCACGTCCTATGACGAAAAGTTTTTCTTTTAACAACTTTTCATCTTTAACATCTTAAGATGGCACAGACCGAGTTTGAAGTTGATCGGATGAAATCTCTAGGAGGAGTTCGTTAAAGTACGACATGTGGAAATGGCCAAAATCGCACTAATTTCGAACTTTGAAATCAAAATGGCGGACTTCCTGTTGGGTTTAGGGTATGGCTCTAATGAAGGTTTTTGTACATCTTGACATGTTACATAGGTGTACCAAGTTTCGTGAGTCTACGTTAAACGCACTGGAGGGGCTCAATTTTCTTAACTTTGTAGGGGGCGCTAGCGAGCCATTTTTGTGCGCCTATTCCCGAAACCCTTAAAAGACGTAAATTTTCACCAGACTTGATGCGGCCGCCAAATTTGGTGAGTTTTTGAATATATTAAGCCCCTCAAAAAGCCAATTCATTTGACGGGAAAATAATAGAAGAAAGAAAGAAAGAAAGAATAATTCCTTCAGTTTCAATAGGGCCTTCGCCGCTGTCGGCGCTCGGGCTCTAATAATAATTAAAGCTGCAGGCAGCGATGACGGGCCCTCGCTTCTTGCATCGGGGGGTACTGGCAGACGCAACATCACGTGTAGTCCACACCTTGTAAGTTTCATGTAAATCGGAATAACTTTTGCCAAGATGCAACCTGTGGAAAACTCCCTGCTGGACTGAGACAACGTCACCTGTTGGACTCACGCATTTGCGCACATGTGCAACTTAGCCATTTCCTTTTGTAGTTCGCTGCAGACATGAGTACAGTTGCTCCTATAGTTGCACGTTACTTGTATAGCATTCTGTTGTGTTGCCGTGTGCGTTATTGAAAACGTAAGTGCACAATTTCATGTTGCATGTATCTTTGTTTGTGTAATTAACATGAAAGTATTTTTCTTTATTATAGTTCAGGATGCATGCTTATGTCTACTGTAATGCTGGGAACTTACTGCAAATATATCATTCAGAAACAATAGTTAATACTTTGATTCATGGATGTATGTTAGTACAGTGTGGTACATTAGTTAATTACAATCCTGCTGATGATTAGTTCAGCTGCTGCACTCGCGATGTTGTTGCTGGTTTAATTGTTGAAGCGCATTTCACTCTGCCATTCGTGCCGCTGGTCTGTCACATGACTATTGTACCTGTATGTTGCTGTTAGGTTCATTTGTGGTCTTAGAGCACCATCTAGTGGTCAATAGATGTAACTGCGTAATAACCTGTATTGTTTACTACATGGCATCGTGTAAATTTGCTAATTAATTAAAAAAAAATGAAAACAGCGCCATCTAAAGGCCGATTGTCACCATATTTGGCACACAGCCTCATTAGCACATGAGGAACAACTGCATCCATTGGAATAGCCGTGTGGCAATAACGATCACCCCTGTTACGACACCCACCTACAGGAAGTTGGTCCTCCGTAACTTGTGCATTGTGTTAGCTATCAATATTCTTTTGATAATTTTTTTTCATGAGGGTCCTCCGTGTCTACTTGCAAGTTTTCGTGCCGATCGGACTCACATCCCAGGAGTAGTAAGACAAAGTAGGCTTTCCATATGTCAATATTTTGCTGATTAATACAAAAATAAAACAAACAGCGCCATCTAATGGCCGATTGCCGCCAACTTTGGCACAGATGCTAAACCGGACATGAGGAACAACCTTACCAAGTTTCGGGGCAATCCGAATAATTGTTACCACGATAAAGCAACTTCCTGTTTAGACAGGAAGTTCCTATAACTTGCGCATTTTTTCAACTATCAAAATTCTCTGGATAACTTTTCGTCATGAGGGTCAACAGATACTACCTGCAAAGACTCAAGAAGATTGAAATCACGGCCTAGGACAAGTTCGAAAGAATGTAAAACACCTGAAAAATGCATAATTAAAAATGGCCGCCTTCCGGTTGGGCGGAGCTAATGAAGGTAAATGGGAAATATGTCTGCAATGATAAGAGCAATATGGGTATTAAGTCTGGTGAAGATCGGAGCAACTATGTCCAAGTTAAGGCCTTCCAGGCATTAGGGGCGTATGGAGCCCGGTTTACAGGTATGGCCCAAATCGCTGTACGGTCTCGCAAAGCTCCCAGGTGTTTATGTGGGTGCCAATTTTTGTGAATTTTCGTATATATTGAGGCCGTCATAAATGTGCCCAAGTGCTAAATCCAATTAGGGGGCGCTATAGAGCAACCATACCACTCCCAAGCCTAAATGTGTATTCACATGAAAGAGTTTAATATTCTGCACATGGCTGCAAAAGTTTGAGAGGTTTCGTGCATCCTAAAGTCCTCAAACAAGTGTTTGTAAAATGAAGATTTTTTCACGAATACCAATATTTCAGACATTTTAGAATTTTGTAATTTTTTCTAAAAATAGCACGGTAGAGTTCAAGATGAGACTTATGTTCCCTAAAAAGATGGTATATTAACTTATTACTTTTGTCGTAATTAATGCGCACGTTAGGGGGCGCTATGGAGCCCCCTGGCAACGCCCGAGCCCAATTACTACAATACTTTGCAATTTTCACCAGTTGTGACATATTATGAAATTTTTGTGAGTTTTCGTGCATGCTAAGCCCCTCAAAAACGTGACGGAGGACTCGGAAAAATAATAATAATAATAATCTGACGAAAAACAATAGGTTCCTTCGCACTTTCAGTGCAAGGCACCGTTGGGGCCTTGCACTTTCGTGCTCGGGCCCTAATAATAATAATCTGACGAAAAACAATAGGTTCCTTCGCACTTTCAGTGCAAGGCACCGTTGGGGCCTTGCACTTTCGTGCTCGGGCCCTAATAATTCCTTCAGTTTCAATAGGGCCTTCGCCGCTGTCGGCGCTCGGGCCCTAATAACTACTGCAACAGCATGCTTGTACATTAACAGTCTGAAATAATGTATTTAGAATTTTTTGAGAAATGAACATACATAGTGACGCTCCAATATTGAACCTGGTGCTTTATACAATACATTTGGCTGCACAACTGAAGATTTTTCAAGATAGAACACTAATGTAACTTACATAATATATATATATTTTCATGTGCGACATTTTATCGCAAAAACGCATATTCTGGCCCACTGCCCACTGCCCCGCCCAGAGACCTCTGTCTCCGAGTCTACGCGTTCCCCCCGCGGCTTTGTCCGAGGGTGAGGGTGACGGTGATGCTGTGTGGGTGCCGCCGCGGCGGTGATGCTATTATGTGCCTGTCCTTCGGGCACCTCCGGGTAACGTTGCCCAACTCTCGGGCAGGAACATATATTTCAGTATATTCAAGTAAAAGCAGTCTCTGCTTGTCCTGTGCGAATGCGCCACACGAAACTCAGATGTGAGGGGGTAATTTCTAAATCACACGCAGTCCCAAAATTATTCTAATCCCCTGCGAATATAGGGTTTAATATGATTTTGCACCATAGGATTAGCTATATCATGCTTTGATTTTAAGCTAACATTAGCAACCATTAATGGTAGTGTTAGCTTGTGGGTTAGGGAGGCATGCGCATCGATTAGCAATAACACCACATACGGTTAAAAATAGATAATATCCGTTTATAAGGTCTGCATAACATTAGCCCGCTAGCTTGATTAGCAAGGTGCAATCTAGCTAGCAAACTGATATTAATTGGGATGCTAACGTTGGCTAACGAAAAACAGTATTTAAAAAAGATTACCAGAAAAACTGAACTGCCAACTCCTTTGAGTGTCTTGTCGTCCAAACGAACACTGAACAAGACATTATTAGGCGACCAAAGTGTCACAGTCGCTACGAAGAAAGCTGGTCAAACTCCAAAATAAAGTTGACGTGCCTCGGATAAGCTTTGCTAAACCTCTGTCATGATTGACAGGCCGCGAACTGTCAACCACATCATAGCCACGCCCTAAAACACCCTCTGCTTTATCGCCGATTTTAAAATCAACGAGACCATAATTAAAAAAATGAACATCATTCTGTGTTGCAGAATAGGCTACTTAAAACTAGCGATTGAGACCATAAACTCATTATGACGAGGTTTACTGAGGTATTAAATCAAGTGAGAAGTGGGTCACTTTCTCATAGACTTCTACAGAAACCAAACTCCTTTTGCAACCGCACGTGTCGCCCCCTGCTGGAATTCAGATAGAATGCAGGTTTAAGGCACTTCCGCATTTGCAGCACTTCGCGAAACCGGATGCGCTGTCCACTAATAATATACAGTCTATGGTCAGACGGTGTGGGCGTGGCGTGGCGGCCATTTTGAGTGTTTAGCGATGAACAATGAAGTTGTTGTAACTTGAGTGTACGTTGTCGTATCTGCCCGAAATTTCTCAGGATTGACAAGGGTCCAGGCCTGAGGACACCTACAGGCCAAAATTGACTTTTGGTCATAGCGCTGGCACCAGGAAATGCACCTTATATGACAAACATCATCAGATTTACATGAAACTCAGAATGTGTGGTCTACATGTGATACTGAGCCGGCCCCTATAATATGACCACGGCCACTTACTCAGGCCACGCCCCCTTTCATAACATTTGAACCGTTTAAGGTAGAGTCTTGTGTGAGGTATCATTGAACTCAGCAGAGACTTCCTTCTTCATTGGTGATGGTTTGGCCCGCCCCCTATGTTCAAGCCACGCCCCCTTTCATACATGCTGACCCATCTAAGGTAGAGTCTTGTATGAGGTATAATTGAACTCAGCAGAGAGTTCCTTTTTCATTGGCGATAGTTTGACCCACCCCCTAAGCTTTAGCCACGCCCCCTTTATAACTCATGACTTGTTTGATGTAGACCATTGTGTGAGGTATCGTTGAACTCGGCGGGGAGTTCCCTTTTCATTGTTGACAATTTGGCAAATTAATTGCCTTTTTGAGGGCCTTAACATATTCCAAAACTCACAAAATTTGGCGGTCGCATCAAGTCTGGTGAAAATGTACGTATTTTAAGGGTTTCGCGAATAGGCGCACAAAAATGGCTCGCTAGCGTCCCCTAGAAAGTTTAAGAAATTGAGCCCCTGCAGTGCGTTTAACGTAGACTCACGAAACTTGGTACACATATGTAACATGTCAAGTTGTACAAAACACTTCATTAGAGCCATACCCTAAACCCAACAGGAAGTCCGCCATTTTGATTTCAAAGTTCGAAATTAGTGCAATTTTGGCCATTTCCACATGTCGTACTTTAACGAACTCCTCCTAGAGATTTCATCCGATCAACTTCAAACTCGGTCTGTGAAATCTTAAGATGTTAAAGATGAAAAGTTGTTAAAAGAAAAACTTTTCCTCATAGGGCGTGGCCGTGGCGGGGCGGCCATTTTGTGCGTTTCACCGCAACAGGAAGTGGGTGTAACTCGAGTGTACATTGTCCCATTACCTCGAAACTTTTCAGGATTCATAAGAGTCCAACCCTGAGGACAATTAAAGGCAGATATTTACTTAAAGTCATAGCGCCCCCTAGTGGCAACAGGAAGTAGGCCTAAAAGTCAAGGTGCTATACTTTAACGAACTCCTCCTAGAGATTTCATCCGATGGACTTCAAACTTGGTCTGTACCATCCCAACACCTTAACGATGAAAAGTTATTAAAAGAAAAACTTTTTGTCAGACGGTGTGTGCGTGGCGTGGCGGCCATTTTGAGTGTTTAGCGATGAACAAAGAAGTTGTTGTAACTTGAGTGTACGTTGTCGTATCTGCCCGAAATTTCTCACGATTGACAAGGGTCCAGGCCTGAGGACACCTACAGGCCAAAATTGACTTTTGGTCATAGCGCCCCCACCCCCCTGGCCACAGGAAATGGGCCTTATATGACAAACATCATCCGATTTACATGAAACTTAGAATGTGTGGTCTACATGTGATACTGAGCCGCCCCCTATAATATGACCACGCCCACTTACTCAGGCCACGCCCCCCTTCATAACATTTGAACCGTTTAAGGTAGAATCTTGTGTGAGGTGTCATTGAACTCAGCAGAGACTTCATTTTTAAGTGGTGATGGTTTGACCCGCCCCCTATGCATTAGCCACGCCCCTTTTCCCAGCTAATGAACCGTATGACGTAAAGTCTTGTGAGAGGTATCGTTGAACTCGGCGGGGAGTTCCCTTTTCATTGGTGACGATTTGCGGCGTCTGAGTGCCACGCAAATGTACGGTCGCAAGGAGCGGAGTCCGCCGGTAACCCCGATGCGAGCCGAGGCGCGAGGGCCCGTCCATCGCTGCTCGCAGCTTTAATTAGGGCCCGAGCGCCGACAGTGGCGAAGGCCCTATTGAAACTGAAGGAATTATTGTTTTTTTCTTTTTCTCGTCAAATGAATTGCCTTTTTGAGGGGCTTAACATATTCAAAAACTCGTCAAATTTGGCGGTTGCATCAAGTCTGGTGAAAATTTACGTATTTTAAGGGTTTTGGAAATAGGCGCACAAAAATGGCTCGCTAGCGCCCCCTAGAAAGTTAAAAGAATTGAGCCCCTGCAGTGTGTTTAACGTAGACTCACAAAACTTGGTACACATATGTAACATGTCAAGATGTACAAAACACGTCATTACAGCCATACCCTAACCCAACAGGAAGTCCGCTATTTTGAATTCAAAGTTCGAAATTGCGATTTTGGCCATTTCCACATGTCATACTTTAACGAACTCCTCCTAGAGATTTCATCCGATCAATTTCAAAGTCGGTCTGTGCCATCTTAAGACGTTAAAGATGTAAAGTTGTTAAAAGAAAAACTTTTCGTCATAGGGCGTGGCCGTGGCGGGGCAGCCATTTTGTGCGTTTCGCCGCCGAAACAGGAAGTGGGTGTAACTCGAGAGTACATTGTCCAACTGGCTCGAAACTTTTCAGGATTCATAAGAGTCCAACCCTGAGGACAAATAAAGGCCGATATTTACTTAAAGTGATAGCGCCCCCCTAGTGGCAACAGGAAGTAGGCCTAAAAGTCAAGGTGCTACACTTTAACGAACTCCTCCTAGAGATTTCATCCGATGGACTTCAAACTTGGTCTGTACCATCCCAACACCTTAACGATGAAAATTTATTAAAAGAAAAACTTTTCGTCAGACAGTGTGGGCGTGGCGTGGCGGCCATTTTGAGTGTTTAGTAATGAACAAAGAAATTATTGTAACTTCAGTGTACGTTGTCTTATCTGCCCGAAATGTCTCACGATTGTCAAGGGTCTAGGCCTGAGGCAACCCAGTCTCACGTCAGTTCGTGATGGCATTACGAAATTAAATCTATTAGAACGTGATACCATTACGTTATTGTGAAGATTTACGTGTTGGGGTTAGGTTTAACAACATTTATTCACCAGATCTTATCACAGTTTATATGTATTTCTTTTAATGTTATTATTTCGGGTCTATTTCGGCCAGGGAAGCTGGATTGCTTTGTTGTTTATTGATTTTTTTAAAACTATAACGCTACATCTTTCAACATGTATTTAGCTGTTTTCATGGTATGCCTTTCTTTATTTTAATAATATTATTTCGGTCTTATTACCGGTGAAATATTACAGTAAATAAGACAGAACAGTAGGCTACGATATGAGCTGAGCTGGGCGCATTGAAAGCCGATGTCCCACGATGCAATGTGGGCATTCATTCACAGAATCAGACAGCGATCAGTGGGTCTATAACGCCAGTATCGCTTCAATGTACGTAAGGGATAATGTAGAGCGTTGTTCTAGCGAATACAACGACGGGGTGATCAGGACCCCGACGTCAATCTTCTTCTAGTGGATTTATTGATAGCTCTCCTCCAGAGGGAACAGAACTGCGTCCATGGCAACGCTCTGCTATGCATGGCAACGGTGTGTTATACTTAGCAACGGTCTGTTATAAAGAAAATAACAGACCGCATTGTACATTAGAATATAAGCAAGCCATGTAATAAATATATATAATCAGTAGTTTTGTCACCAGCAACAAAAAAGTATAGCTTGCAAAATGGTCCCTATGATATGTGAAAATTAAAACCTTGTCGTAGGACTAAAGCAAACACATCGTTGGAAAGGTCTCAACCTGGAGAGTAACATATGTCAGTCTGGAGAGCATACATTACTCCTGCTTTGAAATATTGACCTCTGAAACTTGAACCCAGTCCATGTTTGAAGGCTTGTCATTTAGCAACAGAAGGTGCTACACACATAAACCCAGCTATTATAGAAAGCTCTGGACCTCAGCTATCATGTAGATATGGTCTCCAAAGTTTATAAGCACTGTCAAATATGGTAATAAGCTATTTTCACCTATTTAACGATTCTATTTTTAAAATCTGATGACACCAGTGTGTTCCCCATCCCAAAAAACCCCAGGGTGTATCCAGAATTCTACACTACCAACTTCTACTTATGAGAAATATACCAATATATTTCAAAACTACAACTCCCACTATAGAAGCGGCCCAGAATCTGTTACAAAGCTTGAGCACTTGTAGTTCTTCTGGGGTGGGTGGGAGGACGTGTTCGGCTCCTCTTTCTGCTGTCTGCCGTGAGTGGGCTTCATTCCATTTCAGATTGCGGCCGCCCGCCGCCCGGCCGAGCACACAATACATGAGACAAATACATGAAACTGTATTTTATTATTGACTGATCTTTTCTATCTGCCGAGCGGTAATTACGACGTCACTTCCGGAGTCTTCAGCTGATTTTTTTTAAACGTTATTAATATGCATAACTTACTGGAACAAAACTGAGGCAAAAACTGTCACCTCATTCAAGAATGAACCTAAAACTCTCCTATTTGATAAAGCTTATAGTTAGGGAGTGAGGAGTTGCAGTGTCCACCTAACTGGCCCACCTGCTTCTCTTCATAATTGTTAGATTAATAACATATAACAAAAGTAGAGGGAGGCAGGCCAGCAAAGCCCGATCCGCCAGGGGAGAGTTCAAAGCCCGAACAGGCTCCTCTCCTTATGTCCTGTCTCTGTTAGTTACGCTGTTATAGTTTTAGACTGCCGGGGGACTTCCTTCCTTCCTTTGACACACTGAGCTGCTCTCTCCTCTCCCTTTCTATTACCATTTGTGTGCATCCCGTCCCAGAAATGCTTGTTACTAATCCTAGCTTCTGGGTAGTTTACTCCCCGGAGTCCTTATGTTTTTTCACCCAGCGTATTTCCTTGGAGAACGTTGCCGGCACAAGTAACTGGTTGCAGCTGTCGCCGCGGGTCCTGCTGCACTCCCTGCTGAGCTCAGCGGTGCCCTGCAATGTCATGCTGCTTCCTGCTGAACCCTGCTGCTTCCTGCTACGTCCATCCATGCTCTGCTGGGCCACGCTACATCCTGTAACGCCCTGCAGCGCCCTGATATGACATGAACTACTACGACTACCATTTGAAGTCACTGTTCCATTATTAATTTGACTATTATCGCCACTGTTTATCATATTCCCAACCGGCCCGTCAGACACCGCCTACCAAGAGCCTGGGTCTGTCCGAGGTTTCTTCCCAAGACGGAGTTTTTCCTCGCCACTGTCGCACTGCTTTCTCTTGAGGGAATTACTGTAATTGTTGGGGCTTTGTAAATTATAGAGTGTGGTCTAGACCTACTCTATCTGTAAAGTGTCTCGAGATAACTCTTGTTATGATTTGATACTATAAATAAAATTGAATTGAATTGAATTCCCCTAACCTTTAACAAACTTTAACAACAATGATACTAATTTTATTATTACTTTAAACCGTCTGCATGAGCAGGAATGAATTATTATATATTAGCAGGAATGAATGAACCGGCAAACTTGATGGGATTTAAAACTTTAATTTACAATATACAAAGAAGAATAAACAACATACAAAATAGATAAGGATGTAGAGTGCAAAGTAATAGTGCAAATGTATTGTGCAAGATGCATATTGGAATGATAAAGTATGTAATGTGTAGGTGAATGGCCAAAGTGGGGATGAGCCCACTTATCAGCAGTTCAGGAGAGTGATGGCAGAGGGAAAGAAGCTGTTCTTGTGTCTGGTTGTTTTTGTGTGCAGGGATCTGTAGCGCCCGCCAGAGGGGAGGAGGCAGGAGGATGGCAGCAGTGTAGAAGATGGCCAACAGCTCTTGCTTCCGCAATAAAAAAAGGCTTTTGAAGGCTCAGTCCTTCTCAGCTGACCTAAAAAGAAAGAAACAAAAGTTTGATATGTCATACTAAGAATAAACACATTAACAAAAGCAAGACAAATTGCCTGACTAACAACCCTGTTTTTATTCTTATCACAAATATTGATAGTTTTTGATTATTATGATTATTATTAACATCACAGAAGAATTTCAATTTACCGTCTGTGTGGGGCAAACTTCAGCACTTGCCCAATCAAGTCCTCCGCGTCTGCTGCAGTCAGCGCGGGGAAGTTTTTCTGGGAGACCGCTAGAGTAGAAGTAAAAATGAAGCAACATTACAAGTCAAATTAAAACCTCTTATTAGCCAAGCTAAGCATAATACTGATGTGAACAATAAAGTAGGGCTGGGCGATAAATCGATTTTATCGATTAACTTGAATGTGTAGTTAACGTGGATTTGTTTAAATGAAAAATTGATTTTCTCCTTAACATCCGCCGACGCTTCCCTCTGGGCTCCCGTAGCTCCAAACGGGCTCATCCCTCCCCCCACGCGTTTGCCATAGAGATACAAACAACATGGCAGCGACAGGGACTAACATTAATTATTTTCTTAACCAGTCGTTTCATTACTTACTTATCCGTAATCTCCGCCGAAATGACCGGCCACTCGCGGTGCACTGTCCCCGGCTGAGAGTCACCTATTCTGGGATAACTGAACAACCAGCTACAGCTGACCTGAAGGAGCACCATGCGGGGCACCAGAGGCGGTGCTGAGGAACTCTTTTGCGGCTCAACACATCTACTAAATGCTGCTGATACAACCGAGCTGTGCCGGAGGTCTGTAGCGGCTTAAACAACTTGCAATCGCCGCTCTGTAGCACGGAGCTCCGCTACCACGTTTGTTTTTATCGCTACGAAGGAGCTTGCTACAGGTATGCTACATTCAAGAGACCATGGGATGTTAACGTACGTTACACAGCAACAGGTGAAAACAGGGGCAAGGTTGCGCAATAACGTTAAAATGATTTGAACGTTTAGCGAGGAACGAGAAGTGAATTACCTGTATGTGTGAAAAGGCCATATCGCCCAGCCCTACAATAAAATAACACCTGCCTGTTGTAACCCTGCGGATAGTCAGGTCCTGGAAGGCCTTTTTCCTTTTCTGCCCCGCAGGATATACAGTTTTAGAACATCATTGGTTGCCACTTGCTGTAGCATGCGACGAATGGCAGTACCTCCGGTCGAACCTCCGGGCTTGTCAGGAAAAGTTGCTGTAAAACATATAGAAACACAAATTATACACATGGAACAAAGTGGAGAGTTTGTACAATCTCATTTTGTAAGAGAAGTCAGTTCTGTTATAATTTAAGTTATGCAAAAGCCACTGTACCTTCAACTGGGTCCCAAGATGAAGTGGCAGGCCGAGCTTGCGTTAGAATAGATCCATCCAGCTCTGGGCGACCGGCTGGTTTCCTGTGTGGTGTTGACTCATCTAAAAAGAAAGTAGATATGAATATTTGTCAGTTCATTTATGGTAGGTTTCTTGCAATCGCTGTTACATTAGACAATCGGCAAAAACCATCTCATCCAGCCTAACTCGAGCCCTCTCCTGCCCTGATCAACAGATCATCCCTCGGCGTATGCGTGTGTAAGTCTCCCCTTCCTCACTGTTGTATGCTGAGTTTATCTGTCTGGGCAATTGGCTACCGAGGTTTTCAACTTGGCTGTGAGTCTCGGAGTGGCCCGAGATTTATGGTGAATTAAAATGCGTCCATCTCCGATCCTTGCCGTTTCATGGCTATTGTGGATTTTTACTATTTTTATCAGTGACTTTCTTTTTGCATCTCATCGGAGTATGGCCTTATCGTACTCCGCTAAAGAACTCCGCGACTTAATGTCGCCGCCCCTCCATCTGCCCACTAAGGTGTACAAGCTGTGTACCGCCCTCGGCATCTCTCGCCAGCGACCTCGTTATGTGCATCGAGGAAGCCGGCGCAATTTTCATACACATCCTGGTAACTCTGATGGCACCATCCCCACAGTTGTCTCTATGCGGCCCGCTGGCTCCTCGTCTAGGCTTTACACAGATGGAAGCGCTGACTACCGTAATCTTCACTTGCTCTCCTCGTCTGCTCCCAAACCTCCAGTGACTCGGATTCCTGTTCACTTTGGTCATCGTCCCATCTCTGCTGTTGTCCCCTGTGGCTGAGTGGATTTGGCGTGTCTCCGTTCACTTCGTTTTGAGGGACATGTCTCCACTACATCAGTTCAAACTTCAGCTGTTAAATTTGCTCTTATTAATGCCCGTTCTGTAGCCAATAAGACATTTATCCTAAATGACGTCATCACATCTCATGAGCTGGACTTTCTTTTTGTTACAGAAACCTGGCTTAGTATTGGTGACTTGTCCCCATTTACTGATTTATGTCCTCCCCAGTGGGGTTTCCTAAATTCCCCAAGGATCTCAGGTCGTGGTGGTGGCCTAACTACAATTTTTAAGAATTGTATTCAACTGCAAAATCATTCCTGTAAAAAACTTCACTTCTTTTGAAGTTCAACTGTTCTTACTTGTCAACTGTTTCCAAACCCCCCTGTTATGTGCACTGGTGTACAGACCCCCTAAAGCTACAAGCTGTTTCATACATGATTTCTCTGACCTCCTGTCGTCTATGGCCATTCACTCTGATAAGATGCTAATTCTTGGTGACTTCAACATTCATGTCTGCTGCCCAACTAAACCAATGGTGAATGAATTTTTAACAATACTTGACTCTTTTAACCTCACTCAATCCGTATGTGGTCCCACTCATGTCAAGGGCCACACACTGGACCTTGTCCTATCATCAGGGATATCAATTGATACATTTGAAATCACTAATGCTGCCATCTCTGATCACTTTCTGATTGAGTTTGAACTCTCCGGGCATTGCCCTCCCTCTGCCCCTTCCCCCTCTCATGTTTTAGCCCGCTCCATTAACTCAACTACAGCCTCTAATTTTTCTGACTCTTTTAGGCTTGCTCTTCCCCTTTCCCTCACTGCTGACTTGTCTCCATTCACTAATATTGATGAGCTAGTCTCTATTTTTAACCTATCCTGTACTGACACTTTGGATCAGATAGCCCCCTTAAAATTAAAACGCCTTAAGTTAAACAACTCAACCCCCTGGTTGAATAGCTCCACACAAGCTCTCCGTCAAGCCTGTAGACAGGCAGAACGAAAGTTGAAAAAAGACAAGCTTAATGTCTCATATGATATGTTTTTGCATCACCTGAAGGCCTACCAAGCAGCGGTCAAAAAGGCAAAATCTAACTATTTTAGTGAGCTTATCAACTCTCAGGCTAACAGACCCAAAATTATTTTTAAAACTATTGATTCCTTTTTAAATCCGGCCAATGCAGTTGACACTCCTTTAACCTGTGAGGAGTTTGCTGAATATTTTATCTGTAAAATTGACCATATCAGATCCAATATCATCTCTCAGGGTTGCATTTCTGTTAAAACTCATAGTCCCATCAGTATCCTCCAGCATTTTACTCCTCTGTCTTCCACTGAGCTGTCTGAGATAGTTTCTCCCTTAAAGCCTTCATGCTGCCCCCTCTGATGTCATCCCCTCAAGACTCTTTAAAGAAGTGTTTGATGTTCTTTGTCCAATTGTGTTGGCTATAGTAAACTGCTCCCTGTATACTGGTGTCGTCCCTTCTGGTTTCAAGCATGCAGTGGTGCAACCACTGCTGAAAAAACCCAATTATGACCCAAATGTCCTTAGCAACTATAGACCCATCTCTAAATTATCTTTTATTTCTAAAATTCTGGAAAAAGTAGTTGCACAGAAGATTTTCTCTTTCCTTAATAGTTTTAATATATTGAATAAATTCCAATCTGGCTTCAGAGCCCTCCACAGCACGGAATCTGCCTTACTAAAAGTGTATAATGACATCCTACTTACCACTGACTCTGGATCATGTGCTTTGCTTATTCTCCTAGACCTCAGCGCTGCTTTCGACACCATTGATCATGGCATTCTTATTGACCGCCTGGAGAATGTAGTTGGATTACAGGGCTCTGTCTTAAGCTGGTTAAAATCATACCTGACAGATAGAACTTTCTCTGTAAAACTGGGTACTACATCCTCCTCTCCAGTGGGTATTAAATTTGGTGTCCCCCAAGGATCAGTTCTTGGCCCAATGTTATTCTCCCTATACATGCTGCCCCTTGGTTCGATCATTGAAAAGCACAACCTAAATTATCATTGCTACGCTGACGATACACAACTCTATTTACCCATTTCCCCTGGTTGCACTTCATCAATTAATAAAATGTTTAGCTGTTTGGAGGACATTAAATCCTGGATGGCAGCAAATTTTCTCCAGTTAAATGACAAGAAAACTGAGATGATTTTATTTGGATCCCCCAGCTCTACAAAAAACCTGAGCAATGCCCTTGGCCCTTGGTCATCAAATTTACAGTGCGAGGTCAGAAACTTAGGTGTTCTCTTTGACTGCTCTCTTAATTTTGACAAACAAGTCAGCTCTGTTGTTAAAGGTAGTTTTTACCAGCTTAGAACAGTAGCAAAACTGAAATACTTTTTATCGAAGAAGGATCTCGAGACAATCACTCATGCCTTTATTACTTCATGCCTAGATTACTGTAACTCACTATACACAGGCCTAACCCAACATAATCTGAACAGACTCCAATTAGTCCAGAATGCTGCTGCAAGACTCCTCTCTGGCACCAAAAAGTATGACCACATAACTCCCGTTTTAGCTGAGCTTCATTGGTTACCAGTGAAATTCAGAATCGATTTTAAAGTTTTACTTTTTGTTTTTAAAGCACTCCATGGTCAATCGCCTCCGTATATTTCCGATCTCCTGTCTACTTACTCTGCTACCAGGGCACTCAGGTCCACAACCCAACAACTCCTCGTCATCCCCCGGACACGCCTAAAAACCAAAGGGGGCCAAGCCTTCTCTGTAGTAGCCCCCAAACTCTGGAATTCCCTCCCACCCCATATCAAATCATGTAATACAATTGCTAGTTTTAAATCAAATCTGAAGACGCATTTTTACTCTCTTACTTTTAACTCTCCTTGATTCCTGTTTTTTTTTTTTTTACAAACATTGTTCCTTTGTTATTTTATTCTATGTTGCATTGTTAATTCTTTCTTTGCCTATTTGTATTCATGGTGCCTAGCACATGCGATTATGTATTTTTAAGGCATATTGTCTCCGCCTTCCCTGTTTTACCTGTAAAGCACTTTGGGTCAACAGTTGTTCGTTTAAATGTGCTATACAAATAAATTGACTTGACTATATAGCCTACACATATTCCGTCTCTTCCTGTATGCTTCCCCATTCACTTAAATAGGAAAATAGCTTGCCGATAACTGCCCAAAGTACGTTGCAAGGTGGTCGCCGAGTGACTTGCCTAAAATGACTGATTGTACTGGCTATCATGTATGTACTGTACACTAAAAGTAATTGAAAGCGCTGGTATGTCTTATTTGTAACAACAATGCAAGCAGGTTAACACGATGACACAAACATACAATGCAAAGCACACATGTCGTACACAGCAGCAAACAAAGACTCATCAAAGGACAATATATATGCAAAGCAAAGCACAATATATATGCAGTCCATTTAAAGCGTAACTCTCGCCAAAATGCAACCGAGGATCTTTTTGTGAATGTACCTGAGTCAAACTTTGGTTTAAAAGCATAATTAGGACGGAAACGCCACTTTTAAGATTGACCTTATTGTCGTTTTCGGGTCAAATGGCCTTTTGAATGGGAGAACTAGAGGCTACTTTTATCGCATCAAAATCACTATATGTAAATCACTAAGAAGGCTCGACACAACATGAAACTTTGCACGAAGTCTCACCAGGGGATTTACACACACACACACACACACATATATATATATATATATATATATATATATATATATATATATATATACATACATACATACAGTACAGGCCAAACGTTTGGACACACCTTCTCGTTCAATGCGTTTTCTTTATTTTCATGACTATTTACATTGTAGATTCTCACTGAAGGCATCAAAACTATGAATGAACACATATGGAATTATGTACTTAAAGGGATACTTCACCGATTTAGCATTCAGCTTTGTATCAGTAGAAACCCGATAGTATTTCTGAATGACCGTGCCTCCCTCCCTCATGTCCCCCTGAGACGAGAGATTTCTGCATTTGGGGCCTGGAAAAAATCTTCCGATGACGTAAAATGACGATTTTTGCGTCATTGGAAGATTTTTGGGCCAGAGGCAAAGGACTACAGCCAGTAGTAGGATCTACTTCGCGTATGTTTTCAACACGCCCACAGGGGTTGGACTGCCGAAGTCTGGCCAGGTATTCCGAATGAAAACGACTGTCAGCCATCTTGAATCTTCGCTAAACAGGCTTTCGGTTTTCAGCAGAAAACATTTACAACAATTATCTGCATTCAAACTACCGGACGTGTGTACCAACCGGGATACATCGGTACAGATCGGAGAATATGGAGGAAACGTTATTACAGACGCAATACTCGGCACACTACGTGAGCTTTCGCCTCGCACGGAGACCAGCGGTGTCGCTCAATGCCGCTAGCCGGCTAGGGGACATCCTCATCGGCTAGGTGGAAAGCTAACGCTAGCTGTCCACCTGTCCCAGCCATCCTGCTGTGCAAGTGTCTGCTCATTAAACAACAAGCTGGACTACATCCTCCTTCAACGAAACTCCTGCTGTGTTTTTGTTGTTGTGGAAACATGCCTGAACAACAGTGTACCGGAACCGGACTATCCAGCTACCAGGCTGCTCTCGCCGGCCCGTGGAGGTGGACTGGTGTAGAAATAAAATCCAACTAGCTACTGCTAACTGCTGGTGGAGCTTGTGACTGTTAAATGCCGACCATTCGACATTCCACGCTAATTCACGCCTGTGTTTATAATCCGTGTTTAGCTACACCAATGCTAGTATGCGTTAGCTGAACTTTACGGATCCTGTTTGCAAGTGTCCGCGTCATTTAGACCACAAACTGGACTACATCCAACTTCAACGACACTCCCAACGTGAGTTCAGAGACTTTGTGTTTTGTTGTTGGAAACATGCCTGAATAGTGTACCGGACTGTCCAGCTACCAGGCCTGCTAGCCCTCCGAGCTAGAGATGCTCTGTCGCCGGGTAAAAGAGGTGGGCTGTGTTAACACCGAGTGGTGCAGAAATGTGGTGATTTGTATCCATTTAACTGCTAACTGCTGGTGGAGTTTGTGACTGTTAAATGCCGACCATTCTACATTACATACTAACCACGGCTGTGTTTATGCTCGGTGTTTACAGCCCACCAGCGCTAATGCTAGTATGCGTTAGCTGAACTTTACGGAGCCTATAAAGTGTGTGTACTAAATGTAGCCTGTTCGTTATGTCGTTTTTATATAATTCTCTTTTATATGTTAAATGTGTAACACCACTTGAGTCACGATGAAACATTGTTTCGTGTATATGGTTGAAATGACAATAAAACACGCTTGAGTTGAGTTGAATGCCTCTGTCGGTCTGTCAAGCGGTAGGCGTGGCTTGGGAGTGGACTCAAAGCAACGAAGCAGGTGCATTCTGGGATTTGGTGTTTTTCATCCATATAAGACCAAAACACATTTTCTGGCTTTTCTCGGCCTAGAAGGCACCAATTTCAATTTTTTTTTCACATTTCTACTACATAAGTGACCCAATTTAAAGATATATTCAGCTTTCCAGCGGTGAAATATTCCTTTAACAAAATAGTGTGAAATAACTGAAAACATGTCTTATATTTTAGATTGCTCAAGGTAGCCACCCTTTGCTTTTTTGATAGCGCTGCAAACCCTTGGTTTTCTCTCAATGAGCTTCATGAGGTAGTCACCTGAAATGGTTTTCACTTCACAGGTGTTCCTTGTCAGGGTTAATTAGTGGAATTTTTTCCCTTATTAACGGGGTTGGGACCATGAGTTGTGTTGTGCAGAAGTCAGGTTGATACACAGCCGACAGCCCTATTGGACAACTGTTAGAATTAATATTATGGCAAGAACTAATCAGCTAAAGAGAAACGAGTGGCCATCATTACTTTAACAAATGAAGGTCAGTCAGTCCGGAAAATTGCGAAAACTTTGAATGTGTCCCCAAGTGCAGTCGCAACAACCATCAAGCGCTACAACGAAACTGGCTCACATGAGGACCGCCCCAGGAAAGGAAGACCAAGAGTCACCTCTGCTGCTGAGGATAAGTTCATCCGAGTCACCAGCCTCAGAAATCGCAAGTTAACAGCAGCTCAGATTAGAGACCAGATGAATGCCACACAGTTGTTCTAGCAGCAGACACATCTCTAGAACAACTGTTAAGAGGAGACTGCGCGAATCAGGCCTTCATGGTCAAGTAGCTGCTAGGAAACCACTGCTAAGGAGAGGCAACAAGCAGAAGAGATTTGTTTGGGCCAATAAACAGAAGGAATGGACATTAGACCAGTGGAAATCTGTACTTTGGTCTGATGAGTCCAAATTTGAGATCTTTGGTTCCAACAGAGATAAGGTGAACGGATGGATTCTACATGCCTGGTTCCCACCGTGAAGCATGGAGGAGGAGGTGTGATGCTGTGGGGGTGCTTTGCTGGTGACACTGTTGGGGATTTATTCAAAATTGAAGGCATACTGAACCAGCATGGCTACCACAGCATCCTGCAGCGACATGCCATCCCATCCGGTTTGCGTTTCGTTGGACCATCATTTATTTTTCAACAGGAGAATGAACCCAAACACACCTCCAGGCTGTGTAAGTGCTATTTGACCAAGAAAGAGAGTGATGGAGTGCTGCGCCAGATGACCTGGCCTCCACAGTCACCGGACCTGAACCCAATCAAGATGGTTTGGGGTGAGCTGGACCGCAGAGTGAAGGCAAAAGGGCATCTCTGGGAACTCCTTAAAGACTGTTGGAAAACCATTTCAGGTGACTACCTAGCTCATCAAGAGAATGCCAAGAGTGTGCAAAGCAGTAATCAGAGCAAAGGGTGGCTACTTTGAGGAATCTAAAATATAAGACATGTTTTCAGTTATTTCACACTTTTTTGTTAAGTACATAATTCCATATGTGTTCATTCATAGTTTTGATGCCTTCAGTGAGAATCTACAATGTAAATAGTCATGAAAATAAAGGAAACGCATTGAATGAGAAGGTGTGTCCAAACTTTTGGCCTGTACTGTATATATATATATATATATATATATATATATATATATATATATATATATATATATATATATATATATATATATAACACACAATAAAGGAAAGGGAAAAAGGCAAAAAGCATAATATGAGCACTTTACTGTACTGTTAATATGTACCAATGGTTAGTAGCCTAACTCCCTGAATGGTATGATTATGGCGGTTTCAGAGCACTGGTCAGTAAATGTATATTTTTAGGCTGCTTACGCATTCAGGCGGTCCACGATCGTCTGCCAAGCTTTCTCTTGCTGTTTCATTAAAGCGTTACAGTTGTTTCATTACAACTTGCCTGAAAAATGTAGAATATTTCTGATCTTATAAAAGTTTTGAAGAGTACATTTGCTTCCATAATAACATGTCTGCAACCGCCACATATTTTCCTTCATTGTGTCATAAATTATTGTATGAAGAGTTAAAATTGTGAGTGGGAGCAAGTCCAGGGTTTAAAGAAGGTTGTTCACTAACTCTCTGTTTGTCTGTTGCTACAGAAACGGAGAGGAGGAGAGGGACCCAAACGTCACCACTATCAGCACTGTGACAAATCCTTCACATCTGGAAATTTAAAGATTCATCAGAGAGTTCACACTGGACAGAATCTACACAGCTGTGATCAATGTGGGGCAGCTTTCACACAACAGAGTACTCTAAAAATACATCAACGCATTCACACTGGAGAGAAGCCGTACAGCTGTGATCAATGTGGGGCAGGTTTCTCACGACAGAGTCACCTAAAAATCCAGCAACACATTCACACTGGAGGGAAGCCGTACAGCTGTGATCAATGAGGGGCAGCTTTCACACTACAGAGTAACCTAAAAAGACATCAACGCATTCACACTGGAGGAAAGCTGTACAACTGTGATCAATGTGGGGCAGCTTTTACACAACAGAGTGCCCTAAAATTACATCAACACATTCACACTGGAGAGAAACCGTACTGGTGTGAACAATGTGGGAAAACCTTTTCTCAGGGTGGTAACCTTAAAACACACCAGCGCATTCACCCTGCCTTGTGAGCATGTTTTCAGAGCCAAGCTGTTTCCTCCTGCATGTATGTTATTGTGGCTACGACTACATATTACGCTCCTTTCCTTTGAAGGGTTAGAAGTGGGTCAAATGCTGTTTCTCCTGATGCTGTGTGTTTTAATGATTACTTACTGATTACTTACTTACTCTGAAAATTGGTTCTCTATTTGGGCTTTTGTTTTTTTGTATAGTAATACTATATAACTATTAATATATAAATAGTGTAATTGGGCTTAATTACTTTAACCATGTTCTGGTTAAAATTGCAAAGTTCTGCAGTGGTCTCCCCTAACGTCCCCTAATACACGCCATGGTTCGGATAAAGGTTCTTTGACATTCACGAAATTTGATTGGAACATTGTTCTCATCTTTAGGAACATGTATAAAAAGAATTGAATGTTTTTTTCGCCTGACAGCAAGTCAATCATCTTGGATTTTGTGCACAAATTTTTATTCTATGAATAGGGGTGCACCAATCTGTCTTTTTCAGTACCGATACCGATGCCTCGACTTTGTGTATCTGTCAATACCCGATACCGATCCGATACCGTTGTTGAATTAATAATACACTATACACCTTCCACCTTATACCTTCCTTCCAACCATGTGGAAGAGACTAAAGGCACCAGACTTTCCTAACTAAACATTACTTTCCTAAGACAAAATAACATGGATGTAATCTGTTGAATTCTTATTTATTTGTACACCCAACTCTTCCAGCATGCAACACATGTGCGACAGAGGGAAAAAAACTAACAAAACTAACAAAACTGGATTGGCTCGTGGATCTGTTACTTTTTCCGATCCCCGATCCAACTATTTTGTCAATATCGGGGGCGATATTCGATCTCAATATCGGATCGCTGCACCCTTGAACACGTTTAAGGACTTTAGGGTGCACAAAAACTCTCAAAACTTTCCAGCCATGTTCAAACAAGTAACTTTAAGGGCCCAATTTTAACGATCTAAGCGCACGGCGTGAAGCGTATGGTGCAGGTGTGTTTAGGGAGTGTCCAAATCTACTTTTGACAGCGGAAAAAAGTCTGTGCACCAGGCGCATGGTTCAAAAGGGTTGTACTTGGTGTCTTCATTAATTGTGTTTAGGTATGTTTTGGGCGTAACATGCAGTAAACCAATCAGAGGGTCATCTCCCATTCCCTTTAAAAGCCAGGCGTGTTTGGACCTTGGAGCATTGCTGTTATGATGGACCGTAATATTTTTATTTGTAATCTTCTGCATGTGTGGGTGCTGCTGCGCTTCCCTGTGTGTGTAACAAGCATAGTGTGCATAAGCCTAGGCACATTTCACTAATTTGCTGTTAAGATAACAATGAAATTCTGCGTTATTGACTTTAGACCAGTTTTTTTTGGTCAATAGCACGATCACTTCCCACTGCCTCAAGAAGCAATACGGCAAAAATGTGGGTGTACGTACACTTATAGTAAGGATCCTACGCACAGTTTTATAAATGAGACCCCTGGGGTTTATTAATACATTAACAACAAAAGACGCAAAACAGGAGGGAGGAGTACATTATGCTAGGCTAAGTGTGTGCTGACTCAGATATAATTAGAAAAGTCGATCTACAGGAGAATAAATAGTTGAAAGTAATACAGAATGCCTGAGAGGCTTACTTCAATATATTCCATTATGTTTTTATATTTTGATTGTAATCTGTGTTTCTCTTTACATAAAGATATTTGCAGCATAAATTGATTTAGAAAAAGGTAGAAATAGGTGCATACAAATTCACCAGAATGCAGGAAATGAAGTGTTTAATGCTTTAATGTTTAAATAAATAATTTTAATTCTTTTGGTTATTGGAATAAATAACACTTCAAAAAATCCTTTTTAGAAAAATCTCAACATAAATTTCACACTAAACTGAAAAAGGCTGTTACTGCAATTTTGTTAATTTTACTGGAAAAAAACACTTATTAGATGAGGAGCCTACAATCAAAATAATGAAGTTACTGTCTGTGTCTATGTCTGACCTGGACTGGCACATGTTCACGTTAAAAAGCGTGTGCGTGTGCACAAGCACTACGGTCACGCGCAAAGTGTTCCGGTTTTAGCTCCCGGAAATCTGGTCACCCTAGGATACAGGCACGGAGAACTGAAGGCTCTGTTACAACCATTAGCTCCGATTAGCGGTTAGCTCCGGTTAGCTCCGTTATAAAGATATGGAGCGGAGGAGACTGCCACAGACAGGGGTGACAACCAGACTCTGATAAATGATGTTGGGGGAGCTTTCACATACTTTGTCCCACTTTGTCAAAAAAATTAATTATAACTATCTTGTGGCCACGAGATAGTATCTTGAGGCCTCAAGATACTATCTCTTGTGGCCTCAAGATAACTATCTTGTGGCCACGAGATAATTCTTCATATTTTATAGCCTATATTTATACTTTTTACATGTATATATGTCACAAAGTGGAGCCAGGCAGCCAGAGTTTTCTTATGTTGTATATAGTGTGGTGTTTCGGGTGTTTTATTTTGTATATAGTGTGGTGTTTTGGTTTGCCTGGCACAGAACGGAAGACTCCTCCCAGTGCACCTGAGGCAGATCTCATCAGAAGCATAGGCGCCGATACCGTGGGTGCTCTGGAGCTCGAGCACCCACGGAAAATACTGAGCACCCACGTGTGCCAGACTGCCAGTAGGCTACATTCATTTAAAATTAAACTTTGCAGTTGGTGCTTAGTGGATTGATTCTTAATTTCCCACGAAGCTGATCGCGGTTACGTGTCAGTTAAACTTTTCATCTCCAATCCCATCTATATTTGTGAGAAGTGGCGCTGTCCTGAGTTGAAATCCTACTTTACGGCTTTATTACCGAGTTAATGGGCGTGTGTGTTCGTGTCAGCCACTGTCCATTTTCTAAGGTTCTGAAATGCAAACGATTTTTGACAAATTTGTTTTTTTAAAGGGCGTGCGCCTGTGCGCACCCACGGAGGAAAACATAAATCGGCGCCTATGATCAGGAGAGATGCTGGAGGAGCACGGAACGCGCTCCAACACACCGGGAGCGCATTTTGATAATGAATGGCTGAGACACAAGGAGGAAAGAGGAGCGGACGCTACAGGAGTGCAGGACGGAGCACAGATAGACGGGCAGGACAGCGGAGCCGGAGCCGGAGCCGGAGGACAGCTGTGGATGTTTGGCGGATCGGCGCGTTAGCGTTGTGGCCCGAACTGGAAAAGCAGAGTGGACGTTGCGTGCTGCTGGCCCTCTTCCCCCCTCCCTCAAACAGAAAAGGGTAAAGACTGTAGTCCCTTTCTCTATAGACTGAAACTGAAATCAGATTTTCTATTTTTGCCCAAATCGCACTCGCACAACGCCAACGCGCGTCAACGTTGTTGACGCTGTCATGCACGCGGCGCAAAACTTCACAAGGAGCTGGAGGCAGCTGGTCTGTGTGTGTTGTAAAAAATACATACGTTGTTTGGAGAAAAAAAATGTAATATGGATTTTATCTACCTGGGCGGTGCGTCCAAGTAGAACCTATGTATAGGAAACACTTTAATATATATATCTGATATCACATTTGGGCTTGGGAGTGGCATGGTGTCTCTATAGCACTAACCCTAATGAGTTTTAGACTTTGACCGCAATATTAATATACTCACAAACTCAAATCAAAACGATAACAACCTGTGAGCAATACGAGACTAGAGTGATTTGGTTAATTCCTGTTTAGCCCCCTGTAATGTGTGGAAGGCCTTAATTTGGACACAGTTTGTTCTATAATCACAAAATTTGGTACACACATTTCTCAGATTTACTTTTATCAGCTCCACCCAACTGGAAGTTGGCCATTTTTAATTGTATGCTCTCCAGTTATTGTTGTTTTGTAGTTTACCATCATATTATCTTCCTTTGTGGACTTTCATTTAATAATCTTTGACTGACATTTCATATTCACTGTTTGTATTTTCTGTGACTGAATGTAGTTTTAAATCTGTTGAGGTCTGTTCAGACTGAAAGTAAAGACTCTGATGATGATGTTTTCCAACAAAGTTAAATAGCAAACAGCTGATTTATTTATCTGACTTGTAGAATAACGTCAATGATTGAATTGTTTTAAATGTTTTGCAATATGGAACAATTAAATGCAAATAAATGAAATAAAACAAGGCCACATGCTGATTATTTGTGACTTGATTTGATGGATTTATTCTTCCTGTTGTATCTGTGTTTACACTCCTAATTAAAAGTTAAAGTTTCCATCCACTAAAAGTTCTGTTTTTGCAGCTGACAGACTCAGAATCAGAATCAGAATCACTTTATTCGCCAAATGCATCAGCAGACACACAGGAATTTGACATGGCAATCAGTAACACAGAGCTTAACAAACAGTATATGCACATAGCTGCAGGGACATGCTTAAAAACAATCAATAATAAATAGTCCAAAGATAAAATAATAACGTTGGGGGGGGGGGACCTGATCAGCTATTCAAAAAGGAAATAGCTCTAGGAAAAAAGATATTAAGGTGGCGTGAGGTCCTTGTCCTCATCGCCCTGTACCTTCTTCCTTAGGGAAGCAGCCTAAAAATATCACTTGCTGGATGGGACTGATCAGCAGCAATTTTTTTCTTCCTGACTCTGGCCTCATACAGGTCACTGATTGACAGCTGCCTCTGTCTATCACCATTTCCACTGTCTTTTGTTGGTTAAGCTCCAGATTGTTATCGTCACGCCATCCAACCAAATGAGACACTTCCTTCCTATAAGCAGACTCGTCATTGTCCTTAATAAGGCCGACCAAGGTGGTATCATCTGCAAATTTAATCAACTTGATGGAACTGCTGTTGGAAGTGCAATCATTGGTGTACAGCGAGTAGAGAAATGGTGACAGCACGCACCCTTGAGGTGCTCCAATGTTGGTATACCGGGGATCAGACATGCACTGGCCAAGCCGCACCTGCTGTTGTCTATTGCTAAAAAAATCCATTATCCAGCGACAGATAGAGGGTTCCACCCCCATCAGTGACAGCTTCCACTGTAACCGCTCAGGTAGGATGGTGTTAAAGGCGGCACTGAAATCCACAAACAGCATCCTTACATAGGAGCCAGGAGTGTCGAGGTGGTCCAAGGCATAATGCAGGCCTAAGTTAACTGCATCATCCACTGAGCGGTTTACCCTGTAAGCAAACTGCAGTGGATCAAGATGGAGAGCTGTAATGGGTTTGAGATACAACAAAACCAACCGCTCCAGACATTTCATTACCACTGATGTAAGGTCTGTAGTCATTCAGGCCCACGGCACTGTTCCTCTTCGGTACTGGAATAATGGTTGATGACTTAAAGCAAGCCGGAACCTTGCATAAGGCAATCGACTGATTAAAAATGTCTGTAAAAACAGGAGCAAGCTGACTGGCACAGTGCTTCAGGGTGGCAGGCGAGATCCCATCGGGGCCACCTGCTTTCCTTACATTCTGCCAGATAAATAGCCGGTGCACGTCCTTCTCCTCAATATCAAAGGGGGTTTGATTTTGAGGGGTAGTGTTCTCCCCGTCCCTGAATGGGACTCCATGATTACAAGATAGTGTGGGAATAACACCCAAATCCCACCTGGAAGGGGAAGGGGAGGAGGAAGGGCAAGGAGATCTCTCAAATCTGGTATAAAATACATTAAAATCATTGGCCAGTTTAGCAGATGGGGTGGCTTGTTGTATTTTATTTTTATAACCTGTCAAGTTCTTCAATGACCTCCACGCTGAAGAGGAGTCATCAGTGCCAAATTGTTCCTCCATCCTCACCTTGTAGGCAGCCTTAGCATTCCTAATGGCTTTATTTAACTTTTGTCTGGCAAGCCTGTATTCATCTCCATTCCCCTCCCTATAGGCCTACTCTTTGGTCTTCCTAAGCAGCCTGAGGGATTTTGTGAACCAGGGTTTGTTGTTATTATATTTCACCACAGTTTTGGTGGGAATACAGGTTTGCTCACAAAAGGAAATATATGAACACACAGTGTCTGTGTATGAGTCCATGGAGTCACAAGCGGCATGCATGGATTCCCAATCAGTGGCGTTTAGACAGTCTTGTAACATCCCAATTGCCTCCGTCGTCCATCTTTTAGATGTGTGCTGAACTGGTTTGGCTAGTTTTAATTTCTGTTTGTAGGTGGGGACCATCTGAATTAAACAGTGATCAAAATTCCCTAAGGGGGCACGGGGAAGTGAACGATATGCTGCTTTGTGAACAGAATAAAAATGATCCAGTATGTTTCCTCCACGAGTCGGACAGCTGATTAGTTGTTAATATTTGGGCAGATCGTATTTCAGATGACAAGCATTGAAGTCACCCATGACGAGAAGCACAGAGTTAGGGTGCTTATTCTCAATATTCATGATCAGCTCCGTTAGGACGTACTGCGCCTCCTGTGTATTAACTTCAGGTGGAATATACACACATGCCAATATAACAGAGGCAAACTCTCTAGGGGCATAGAAGGGCTTGCAGTCCATAGCAATGAACTCCAACAAAGGGCAGCAGTGTTTGTGTAATACAAACCGCCACCTAATGACTTCCCACTCAGTCTTTTGTCGCGGTCGGCTCTGATTATCTTAAATCCAGGTAAATCCACAGCCGAATCTGGGCTGTCCGCATTCAGCCAGGTCTCGGTGAAGACAAAAGCCGCATTCCTCCTAAAATCACTGTTATTCCGTAACAGCAAATTAAGCTCATCAATTTTGTTGCTGAGGGAGCGCACGTTAGAAAGGCAGACAGCAGGGAGAGAAACCCGATGTCCCCGCTTCCTCCACCTCCACCGTCTGGCTCGGCTGCGTCGCTTGACTCTTGCCGCTGACTTAATAATCTCGTCCGCAGAAACCAGGAATTCAGGGCTCAAGCTGGAAGGCATTGTTCCCCTAATGTTCATAAGCATATCCCGATTGTAGCTAAGCCGCATATTACAAAGATTATTATTATAAGTGTCTGCCGACATTACCTACAGAGATAGACCTTTTAGTTAAAGAGTAAGATCCTTTTAGTTTAACATGAAACAGCCCTGAAGTCACCATCACCAAACTCCACGAGACTCCATGTAAATAATCAGGACTTTTATCATCGTAAAACACACTTAATTCAAAGCAGACAGAAACAAAATAAAACTATCAAAAGCCATCTTGGTTCATCTTTCCACTGTTCCAACAATCACCACTCTGGTTTGGTTGAAATAAACCCTTAATTCACCCATTTACATGTGGAGATATGTTGGCTCTATACACGCTAAAAGTCCTGATTATTTACATGGAGTCTGGTGGAAATATGCTGACTCTATACACGCTAAAAGTCCTGATTATTTACATGGAGTCTGGTGGGTTTGGTGATGGTTCTATACACGCTAGTCTGTAGGATGAGATTTGTCT
Organism: Perca fluviatilis; assembly: GCF_010015445.1. NCBI lineage: Eukaryota > Metazoa > Chordata > Actinopteri > Perciformes > Percidae > Perca > Perca fluviatilis. The sequence continues at coordinate 1,894,637 of NC_053116.1, forward strand.
CTGCAGCTCCAAAATACTTCATTCAGAATGGTTTGACACAGATTTTGCCTTTAACAAATATGACCCCCCCCCTCCCCCCTGCGATTTGGATATTGCGCTATAGTCCATGTTGGGATTTTGATAAGGTTGGGGTTGATTGTGCAGCACTAGTACCTTCCTAAAAAAAACATTTCTGCAGCGCAGTTACGTCGCAGCTTGTTTCGTCTCACTTAATCCTGGACTTATTTCCACTGAAGTTCTCCATGTGAAGTGTAACGCCAACTTCACGGCCATTTAATGGAACATCAGTGTGGATTTTAACGGTGGAATGTAACTAAGTACATTAACTCCAGTACTGTAGTTAAGTCCAAATGTTGAGGTACTTGTACTTTACTTGAGTCTTTTCTTTTCATGCTACTTTCTACTTCTGCTCCACATTTCAGAGAGAAATAATTTACTTTTTACTCCACTACATTCATCTGTTACAGCTTTAGTTACTAGTTACTTTAGTTACTCCACTACATTCATCTGTTACAGTTTTTACAGAGTAACTTTACCTAAATTTAATAAAACGTTTCTGTGAAGTGTGTCTGTACTTTAATACCATAATTAAATTAAATATTTGTCGCATTTAGAGCTCTACTAACTAAACATACAATATACATTTTTCATCAATCTGGTGAACTTTGAGAGCAAAATTAAGAGGCTAGATCTATGTAGAATATGTGCTCTTGTAAACAATGTTGTGTTCTTGTAAGCGATTTAACCATAAACACATTTTTGTATAGTATACATTTGAGTCATCAGAAAAGGACAAGCTTTCTAAATTTGGACATTTATTTTTATAAAACTTATTTAGTATAGAGCATCCAATCTGTAAATTTAATATTAATTTTGTGAAACAAGGACCTTAAGCACTAATTCTTTGAAAAGTACACAACAGGTGTCAAAGGATGAAAATGTCATTCTGAAGGAAAGCATTTCATCATCACGTTATTAGACCATTCTGTGAGACAGCAAAGACAAGATGATCTGCAGCTTAAGTCAACAGCATCCCTTAAACCTAACAAACATCCATTAGACCTCAGTCTATTGGTCCAAAGTGCAGCAGATCAAATAAATTAACAGCAATGGAATTAAAATAGTTTCTACTGGATGATACCTTCATGGTGGACAATAAGATATATTATTTCCTAACTCTCCCTACCTCCCTTTTGACAAACTGATTTTGGATATTTAATGTTCCTGGGCTTTGAGAAGAAGAGCTCTAATGTCCTCTAGTCTCGACCCATTGATGGAGACCCTGCAGCCTGTTAAGGCGCATGGTGCATTTGGAGCACACTGTCAGTATTCATATATTTGATAAGAAGATTAACGTTATGTAATTTGTCATGTAAATTAGTTTAGGGCAACGAGGGAAAGCCAAACACTGTTCATCCCACACTGCAAAGACACAAACATTGGTGGAAAATCGGCATAGCTTCCCTTTAACATAAGCTAACGTCATGACAAGTTGGAGAGGAGACTGTCAGCTATCATTGTTAGCTAACACATAACTTACGTTAACTTAGCTAACATTAGCAAATGAACACGTTATCAATGATGACTTCTTCAGTAACTCTTATCTGTTTGCTGGCGTACATTCATAATGATAAAAGTGTGTCTTGACTAGTGGATAACTGCAGTGGATACTTTGTCGTTAGTTTTAACATTACTTAACAGAAACAATGTTGTCAGTGAGTCTCGGACATGGATGTATAATAAGGTCTAGGTCTCGGATCGAGCCGTGAACTTTACTGTGCATGTCTCCTAGCATGTCTGTGTGTGAGCGTGTGCGTGTACAGCGGGGTCGGGGTTTCTTCGTTGGTGTTTATTCGGGGTGGCGTAGGAAGCATTAGCACACAACACAAGAGAGATGTAAAAAAAAATTTGGATCATGTCATCTTCCTTTTCTTAAAGAGGTGATATTATGCTCATTTTCAGGTTCATAATTGTATTTAGAGGTTGTACCAGAATAGGTTTACATGGTTTCATTTTCAAAAAACATCATATTTTTGTTGTACTGCACATTGCTGCACTCCTGTTTTACTCTATTTCAACAGAGACTGTTGAGCTCTCTGTTTTAGCTACAGAGTGAAGCATCTTACCGCTATCCCATCTTTGTTTGGAGTCACACATGCGCAGTACCTAGGTAAGGACAACTAGCCACTTGAGGGGCCAAGATGGCGGCGATGTAGGTGGTTGTGTGTCTTTTCGCTCTGTCAGGTAACGCAGAGGATTTGAGCTTAACTAACCGATGAAACTTTAAAAAATACTAGAAGGCAACGCAGATAAGTGACACCTTATACATATAGAGCTAAGTCGGACCTGAATGGCCAAAAGGAAAAGCAAAAAGACTTTGAGACTGGAGAAAGCTGACGAAGCTGACGACGCTAACATTACTCCAAATATGCTACACATGGATGAAGCTAGCAACAGCCCTATTGAGATGCGGGATGTGGATGAAAATAGCGGACAAGAAAAGGATGGTGACTGGTTTGAGGCAAGTCCAGATGCACAAGTTGAATTCGAGGCCCTTGCAACTCCATTGCCAGATACTCTGTTAAAACCTCCAACAAAAAAGGTAAAACGTGACAACAGAGAGACTTTAGAGATTTTAGAACGCCACCCTTGTGTTGTGTATCTGCGGAACATGATGAGACTTTTCGGAGAATATATCTGCTATAGAAAAAACAACTGAGTCAACTTCGAAACAGATGGAAAAGCTAACTTCGCCGTTCCGCAGCTTACTTCGGATGTTAAACAACAGAAACACACGCTGGAAGTCATGAAAAAGAGAGATCAATTTATTGCAAGCAGAAAATAAAACTCTGAAGGCAAACATCGCTGACTGCCAGAGTTACAGCCGAAGATGGTCCCTGAAGATTCACGGCCGTGAAGGAGGAAGATGGAGAAAATATCAGAAGCAGAATCATCGAGATCTTGGGTAAAGTGGCTCCTAATGTCTGACAGCCTGAAGGATGGGGTCGACATGCCGTCCATGCATCGGGCAGCGACGACAAGGCGGCTCAAATAGATCAACCATCATCCTTTTGCAATGCGTGGTTTCGTGATGCTGTCTGGAAGGGGGCGAGAGGCTCAAAGTTTCTTCTGGACAACAACTTAAGGCTCACCAGCACTGTCCCCTGAAGAGAAAGCAACCAGAGGGAAGCTGCGTCGGGGGCCGGTGGCGAGAGAAGAAGGGAAGAAGGCTTCTTTTCGCGGCCTTTTTGTCTTCATAAACGGAAAGAAGATTGATTGTTCAGAGGTAGCATAAAATGTCTATGCAGACGTAGCTAAGTCTCATCTAATACTGCGAAGTCATTCAAGCTGTTTGATAGATACTTAGGTTACTAAAAAATAAACTTTATTGCAAGTATGCTACTAAATTTGCACCTTATCATCTCAGTGAAGGTAGCCCAATTCACTCCTTATTGACTTAGTTGATTATGGAGCAAAGCCGAATTTTTTCCTTGTGCTCCCTTTTTGTTATTGTTGCTTATCTTCAAGAGAATTTTGATGTAGTTGTCATAGAAGCTACATTCATGGGCACAACAAAAAGGATCTTTAACCCTATTTTCTGTTGGAACCTTGATATTTTCTTTTTTTTCTAAAATGCTATTTTTCTCTTCTCAAGCAAAAAAAACCAAAAAAAAACACAATCACTTGATTGTCCAACCTAAGATGTTATAATTTTGAATAGTTGGTTGTTGTTGTCTTACTATACAGATACATGGGTTTGACCCAAGACCTTTTTTCTTTTTGCTGTTCTACTATTGGCTACCCCATATTTTCTACTTTAAATTGTTTGATTTTGGTGGACATCTATCAAATCTCTGTTAGCATACTTAAATTTAAAATCCATGGTCCTTTTCTTGACTAGCTATATCTATAATAATCTTTAGGGTGAAAAGAAATTGTGATGGCTATAACATCACCTTCTCTGTCACTATCTGTTATGCCAAGTTAAATGGTTGTTAAGCTCCACCTCCTTTTTGGTGGATTTTTTTAGCACTTTTCAAGCTCTTTGGTGCTCAAGCGATTTACAGGTATTCCTTTTTTGTATGGATTTTATGTTTAATTCTCTAAATGTTATGTCTTTAAATGTCAGAGGTATCAGGGATATTACTAAGAGGAAAGCAATCTTTCTTTTATGCAAGAGAACTGAGGCTGATTTTATTTTACTTCAGGAAACACATTCTTGTGAATCAGATGCCAAATTCTGGAAGACTCAGTGGGGTAATTTAGCTCATTTTTGCCATGGTACTAATCATTCAGCAGGGGTTTTAATTTTATTACATAAATTTAAAGGGGATATTCTTGAAACGGTCTCTTCTCAAAATGGAAGATGGATTACATTGATAATTAAACAAGACAATGCTATCTTTATTGTTTGTAATATATATGGGTTTAATTCCCACGCTTCTAATAAGGTCTTATTTACTGAAATAACATCCACATTGAAAGATCTGAATATTAAGTACCAGGGTTCTTTTATAATTCTTTGTGGAGACTTTAATGAATGTCCTGATGATGAGTTGGATAGAGACCCTCCTAGGCTTAGTCAATCTTCACAGTGCAATAACCTTGTGTCATTTCTATGCTCCAACCTTTCCTTGACTGATGCATGGCGTTTCTTCAATCCCAGTACCAAAGACTTCACTTGGTGTAACAGAAGACTTACTTTAAAATCTAGAATTGATATTTTCTTGATTTCATCATCTATCCTTCAATTTGTGAAAGAAGTTAATCATCTTTATGCCCCATTAACTGACCATAAACAAATTACTTTGAAATTAAGTGCTACTCAGGAGACTTCAGGTTGTCGAGGGTATTGGAAATTCAACAACTCTCTTTTGAAGGATGATTCCTTTAACGACTCTATCAAAAAACTAGCAGAAGAACTCCTCAATGACGACCTAAACGACAACTACAGGATAAAATGGGAATTCTTTAAATACAAAGCCAGATGTGTTGCGGTTAAAAGAAGTAAGGAAATAAAAAAGGAAAAAAGTAAGGTAGAAGCTGAATTGATGCACAAACTTCACCTTTTACTGACAAAAATAAACATTAATTTGGAAGAAGAACTCGAAATAAGGAAAATCCAGCTACAGCTGGACCAAATGTATTTAGACTTGGCAAAAGGAGCATTCATTAGGTCAAGAGCCAAATGGCTTGAAGAAGGGGAGAAGAACACCAGTTACTTTTTTGCCCTTGAGAAGAGAAATTTTAAAAGAAAATCTTTATCTGCCCTTAATATTGACGGAGTTCCTTCTAAAGATCCAAAGCTAATTTCTAATTTTGTCACCAAATTTTATAGGAATTTATATGAATCACAATTTAATGCTAGTGATTGTGCAAATTTTTTGAATAATCTTCAAGCCTTCATCCCTTCGATTGATGAGGAATTTAAATCACTATGTGAATCTGACCTGTCAGTCAATGAAATTAAAGATGCACTTTTTTCAATGAAGAAGGGCAAATCTCCAGGAATCGACGGCCTATCTGTTGAATTTTATATACACTTTTGGGAATACCTTCATAACTCTCTATTATGTGTGTACAAAGAATGCGTCAGTCACGGGGCGATGACAGCTACAATGAAACAAGGCATCATATCTCTTATCCCCAAACCTGACAAAGACCCTCTTTTAATTGATAATTGGCGTCCTATCACTCTTTTAACAATAGATTATAAGATATTGGCTTTAGCTTACTCAAACAGACTGAAAAAAGGGCTAGACTCTATTATAGCTGAAACTCAAACAGGTTTCATGAAAAATCGACATATTAGTTGTAATATCAGACTCATATTAGATCTGTTGGATTATGCAGATGCAGTTAAGTCTGAGGCACTCATTTTGTTTCTCGACTTTTATAAGGCCTTTGATACAATTGAGCACAAATTTCTTTTACAGTCCCTTAATGTGTTTGGCTTTGGTAACAAGTTTGTAGACATTGTCAGTATGTTTTATAAAGATATCAATAGCTCGGTTATAATTAATCTCAATACCTCTAAAAGATTTCAAATTAATAGAGGGATCAGGCAGGGGTGCCCTATCTCGCCCTTCCTATTTATTTTGGTCACCGAATTATTGTCGCTTAAAATTACATCTGACAGAAATTTTGAAGGAATCTCAATATTTGGTAAAGAGTTAAAAATTTCCCAATTGGCAGACAACACTACAATTTTCCTAAAGAACAAGAACCAGTTGTATAACTCTATTCACTTGATAGATCAATTTTCCAAGGCTTCAGGTTTAAGATTGAATATGTCCAAATGTGAAATCTTATCCCTACATTGTTGTGATGATCGTGTTATTGGAAATATCCCAGTTAAGGATTCTGTTAAGTATCTGGGGATATTTATAACTAGAAATCTTATTGCTAGGCAACATCTAAATTTTTCAAGTAGAATAAAGAAAACAAAGAATATTTTTAACATCTGGCTTCAAAGGGATTTGTCTATTTTGGGTAGAGTTCTCTCTAAAGCAGAGGGTCTATCTCGTTTTGTGTATCCATCTTTATCTTTATTCGTAAATAACTCATCAATCACTGACGTAAATCGAATTTTTCTGGATTTTATTTGGAAAAATAAGTCACACAAGCTAAAGAAAAATGTACTTTCCTGTAGTAAAGCAGAAGGAGGTCTTGAAGTCCTAGATTTCAGTGACACTGTGAACACCTTTAAAATTAATTGGTTAATATTTTATCCCAAATTACAATTTTAATAAAATGTAACAATATTTTCACCACAAAAGACCTTCCTCTGGAACAATTGTAACATAGTCATTAGGAACAAATCCTTATTTTTTCCTAATTGGTTCCATAGAGATTTAAACCACATTCTTAATCTTTTCGATAATTCTGGTGATATGCTGTCCTATGAACAATTTATGAATGTACACAATTTTCCAATTCCTTTCAGAGAATTTAATTCCTTAACTCGTGCCATCCCAAATGGTTTAATTCTACTTATAAAAAATTACTTAACCTATGATGCACATGTTATATCACAGCCTTTACTATCATTGGATGGAATTGAAGTAACACACATAAAATGTAATAATAAGCATATTCGCCAAATTTTCCAGAGAAAGAATGCAGTTGTGCCAAGGGGCAAGTTTGTGTGGAGATCGAAAATTGTAAACATAAATTGGAGAAAGGCTTGGCTTCTACCGTATAAGTATTGTATTTCTAACAAAGCTAAGGAAGTACACCTCAAAATTTTACATAACATATACCCTACTAATCACCTTGTTGCTAGATTTACTGACATTGACTCCTCCTGTATATTTTGTAAACAGAATATTGAAACAATATCTCATCTTTTTTTTGATTGTGAAATATCCAAAAGATTTTGGACAGATTTGGAGTCTTACTTTTTTGAACCCACCAACTCTATCTACTCCTTTAATCTTAAAGATATTATCTGTTTCTACAATAATTCAGATAATGGTGCTCTTGAGTATCTTATCAATTTTGTTATTCTGTATGCAAAATTCTATATTCACAAGCAGAAATTTTCTAACTCTTCTCCTAACTTTGTACCTTTTCTCATAGAATTTAAATCTCTACTGAAGTCACTTAGAACGTTGGATAACAAAAAAGTATTAAAATTGTAGATACTGTAGAGCTTTTTTTCCCTGAAACCTCTGACTAAATTGATGTCTTCTTGTACATTTTATTATTTTTTTTGTTTTTGTTTATATTGTATACACATATATATTTTTTCTTATCTCCTTTGTGTTGCTTCGTTTGTTTCTATATACGTTTTTTTTATTTTTATTTTTTTTATAAGTTTGTGCACTTGTTGTTCACGTGCTATCATTGCTTACCTGATTTTTGTCATCTATATTTTGTGAATAATAAAAAAAAAAAAAAAAAGACAACTAGCCACTTAGATGCAGAGTAGGGCGGGCCCTGATAGCATGGTAGTGTGATCCAAAACAAACGGATCCGATCTAGCATCTATCTACCGGTAACCATGGCTTCAGCTCAGCCGTACATGTTCCAACCAGAGTCTGATCCCGAAACAGAACCCGAACCAGCTTCACAACCTAGACTGGAGCAAGATGTTTCAGAGTGGTAAGTTAATTAAGTATTTCAGTTTGAATTCTGCACCGTTTCTATCACAGTAACAACTTTATGTCCATTGACTGTCTGGAGGGTATCTAACGTTTTTTTTTTTTTTTATATTTAGGTGTACTTGTGGAAATTGCTCGACAATGTCCACTGAAGTTGAAAACATCTGTTGCCAAGAAATACAAATGGTAATTATAATATATTAGAACGTATACAACAGTCATGCAAAGTGGATATGATGTTGACTAACCTTCCTCTGTTGCAAAATACTACAAAATGTGTTGTCATGTTTACTTTTACCGTTGTGTAAAAATGTATCATTTCACATCACCTCCTGGATGTAATTATTTGTAATCAATTATATTATAGGGGCCAATCATTTCTATGATCTTTGACAACACCATTTGTTTTATACATACAAGGTTAACAAATAAATGTAGCTTCATCAATCAGTATCTGCATTTTGCGGTAATGTTGCCTCCTCAGGTAATATTTATTCTAAATGAGTTACTTATTTTTATTATTAGGTTGTTAGAATGCAACAGGTTCCTGTCCCACCTACCTGCATGGTTTATCATCCAGACTTGGAGCCAACCTGTTTGAACCACTACACCCTGCGGAACTTCTACACTATATACAGAGCAGATTATGGACCTTTGAGGTGTCGAACAGAAAAAGAGTATGTTTTTAAAACATGTAATTAACTGTCCCATAAAATTATTTTACCAATAAACCAAAGACCTAATGAAGAAATCACAATTACAATGTCTTTATTTTTATCAAATGTTGAAACGCTTATATAAATAGAACAATCTTAATATACATAATATGAAAAAAATACAGATATACACTATAAATAAGAGTGATGTTCACTATTGTCCAATCCTGTCCATACAGGCACCTTGCCTATCTTAGCTTTGTCAACTGGTGCTGGGGCTACTTGGGAAGGACTGTTAGGGTGGTAACCCCGTCGTGCGTTGTACGCCGGATACGCCTGCAGTTTCTTGATCCGGGTGCCTAGTATGTACGGTTCCGACTGTCCCTTGAGCAAAGCGGGACAGATGGCGGGCAACCACTTCCTCCTTTGAGGGTCTCTCATGTTCCGATGCCAGGTCCTTGGGGATGGGGATCAGTTTCAGCACCTCAACAAATGGAGTTGGGTCCTCAAACACCTCCTCGAAAACCAGCCTCATAAATTCTTCCACATATTCTGTGAATTAATGCATATAAATAATCACTTAAGTGCTTAAGAGCGTTCTTCTCAGACGCCACCTTATTTCTACATATTTGTTTTTTAGCCTTAACTATTTATTTGTTACGTTTACAATACTTGTACACACACACACATACACATATACACATATACATACACACACACACACACACACACACACACACACACACACATCTATGTGTCACTATTTGTAATTACAAGAGATGTTTTTCTAAAGTTAACACTACTTGTAAATATTCAATGTGTCACTATTGATGTTACGTTATTTGTTATATAGATAAAAGTAGTTTAAAACTTACTGTATGTAGGGTCTGTTTTTACTGGCCTCGCAGTCACCTCCCCCTTCCTGGACTTGGGAAACACAACCTTGAATACTGGTTGTCCTGCAGATGTTGTGGCTTGCTCGCGGTCTGCATTTTCATTGTAGTGCATGGCTGCAAGGTACAACCTACAAAAATACAATTGCAAACTGAAGTGACACAACAATTTTGATATTTTATATATATAAGCCATTAGGCAGTAGCTGTGGTGTATAATGTTACTGAATGTATTCATTGTATTACCTGCAAAGCATGCCCATGAAAGGGAAAACCACATTCTTGGGTGTGAAGCGAAGGATCAAACTGTGGAAAGCCTCCAGGGATGATTTTGGTATGGTGGCTCCGCTTCTCCACATCTCCCCCCCCCCCCCTTCCCCCCCTTTTTTTTTTTTTTTTTACACCCCCCCCCCCCCCAAATAAATTTTTTTCCCCCACCACAGTAAATACAGCAATAATATTTCATTATAAAGGGCATTTGAGGTGAAGTTGTTTTTTGTTATTAATATTATAAGCAAAAAAGGTTTTGCATTTTAAAATTCTTTTAGTCACATTTTGTTTACATACCTGGTTGAAACCATTTACTTGGATCCCTTGACACTCGATCAGGATGTTGGCACTTAGGGAAAAGAGGGTTTTCATGCAAGTGCACGTTCTGGATGTGGTTGACAATCGACATCCACTTGGCTACCTTCTCTGGCCCTGATGTTGACGATGTTGCACTCCAGTAGACATGGCTTTTGATGCTACGCAGCCACTTTTTCAACACCCCGCAGTCCTTGTTTTGCGCAACTTTTTCAAGTTTCTTTGACAAACCTTGCAGAAAGTACATATGCAATAAATTTATATTCAGGACATTCTTTGACGAATAACTAAACACAAAGTATGTCAATGAGCCACACTGACATAAACAAGGATGAAGACGTACCTTTCTCAAAGTGCCACACATCATAGAAGTGGGTGATGCTGCGCTCCCTCAGATACTTCTGGATCTGTGGATGACGGTCGGTGACAATGTAGTCCATCACCAAACCGTTTGAATCCAGTAGATCCAGGCAGCGTTTAAGGCCCTCCTTCTCCATGTGGTAACTACCACCTACTTCATTGCTCTGGCGGTGGGACAAAAATGCATAGATATAAATGTGAGACATTGAAAGCTATACAGAATCATCTTTCATCATATCGCAAGGCAAAAAAAATAAAAAAATAAATATGGGACCCACCTGAACAAGCTGAAGGTCAATAATGCGGTTACTGTCTAGGTGCATCAGTGTGTAGCTCCCATACTTTGCTGAGTGCCCTGAAGATTATATAACAAAGACGATGTCAAGGCTTTGCAATTCAAATTGAATGTTTAAGTACCATGCTTTTAAGAACAGACTTTTGTCTTACCTGGGGAGTCAGCTCGCATATCTCCACTGACTCCAATCTTTCCTCCATGCTGTAACTTTTGAAAAAGATGTTGCTGATCCGTCTTCCATTTGTGGATTATGGCTGGCTCCAGAAAACTCCTAGCATGCCTCCTGAAGGTGTCATACTGGAAAATCTGAAGATTCATGGCCTTGCATATCTGTGAAAACATGTAAAATTGGTACGTTTGTGAAAACAGTACAGTGATTGCCATTTCATATTAAATAGTTATAGCAATACCTTTTCCAGTTGGATAAAGGATGAACCGGTGAAATATGTTGCCGCTGACAGGTGTAGGTTGCCGACGGGGGTACTTCCTACAACAGGCTGACTCTGCCACTGTCTTGAATAGTTGCAGTGTGGGCAGAGCTGTGTGAATGACATATGTTCCCATTTTTCGGCGCTGAACGTCACACTGCCTCTTGCATACAGGACAGCTTTGAAAAAGCTCCCTTAGGCAACTTTCAAAAACAATGTACTTATCATCCTTATAAGTAGACACTGGCTCAGACCTTAAAAAAAACAGAAAGAATACATTCTTGCTTTAGCTTTCCTACCAAGTTTAACATTTCTGCTGATAAGTCATATTGAAATGTAATACAAATATCGAACTTACGACATGGCAGATTCGTCCGTTAGAACAGAGTCACCAGGGATATATGTTGAGTCTTGTGGCTCAGCTTGCAAATCTGTTGAGGTGTCTCCCTCTTCCTCCTCCTCCTCCTCCTCCAACTCAAGACGAGGTCTCTTGCGAGGTCTGAAATCTTGGGGTCTTATTGGTGTTGAAGACATCGGGGTGAATTCTGAGGAGCTTGAAGTGGTCTCAGTGTAAACACTAACACAGGGCACTATTGCCTGGGTGCCTAAGAAAAAAAAAAGGAAAAACTTAAATAATATTTTTCTTTACAATAACGAAATTAAATTCTCATGTTTATTATATATTGGGTTTTCAGCAGAGTAAGGCATTTACAGGTACTGCATGTGAACTAAAAATGCTAAAACATGTGATGCTTTTGTTATTTACCTTTGCTTCTCATGGAAGCCCTCAGCGTACCCATGGATAGCTGTGTGCCGACTGTTCTCATTTTTGGAGCACTGGACTGTATGCCCACTGACATATTTTGTGGTGGTTCGGTCTGGCATCCTATGTCATGGAATGTAGTGGAAAGGTGTGGGGTTTCGAGGGGCTGCTGTGATGTACTCTGTAATAAGACAGTAATCAGATGAAAAGAGTCAGTATCTGTAACGCTAACCTTCTTATCCCTTGTGAAATCAGGAGACAGCACAAGTAGCATATAAACAAATTAACACACCACATGACATCCTTTTGCTAGTCAAAGCCCCGGTTGTGTAAGTAGGGAGCAAATATACTGTTGGTTATGGACAACGGTCTCCACGTAACAAAAGCAACTTAAAAGCACGTGTCGTTTACCACTTTACAGAACGTTAGCCAACACTACCAAATTAGCTGAGCTTATACAGTGGTTTCGGTGCCCTTACCAATCAACCTGTAAAGTAGCATTAACGTTCTAAACATACCTTCACATGCACACTTGTACACTGTTCTACATATTTTGACTGAAAAGCGATAGCCGATTTTAATGCAGTGTTACGTAATTGTGTTCAAAAGCTTTGAACAAAACGGTTTGAACACAAAACGTTAGCGCTAGCTAGCTAGAAAGTTAGCTTCTGCTAACTTTGTAATGAGGCTACATTTCACTGCCACCGTAACAGCAGCTAGTATAAGTTACTAATAAATGCACATCCACACAACAGCAATATTTCACATCTTTAAATACACAACCCATCACCATATTTAAAAAAAATAATCTGTTAAAAATGAGCTAAACAATTTCACACCAGATATAACATTAGCTACAGCTTTAGCTGTAGTTTAGCTACAACCTGCCCACTTCAACTGCCCACTTGAACACTTGGTAAAGGTTTATAAATTATAGCTAGCGTACTTACAGGTTGTGGTTCTGAATCTCCATGATGACCAGACAGAGTCGGAACTGCACTGTCTTTCAGAATTAAACGGTTTGAAAATCCTGAATTGAACTGTTGCAGGTTCAGGAAGCAGTCCTCCGTAAAATGAGCAGAACACAACATAAGGTTGGGGTTGTAGTCCTGGGGAATAGTGCCAAAAACAAATTTTAACCACTGACTCTTAAATTCATCGTCTTTTGGAAGACGAAAAAGAGGAAATTTCCCCGTGCACTGACGAATACAGCGTCTCCTGGACATGACCGAGACTCTCAACTCTCGAGCCGCTCTGGGTCTAACAAACTTGAATTAGTGGTGGTGGTGGGGGGAGGGGAGCTTAGCAGCTAGGCGAGCTTTATAACTTCTGTTACGAGCTGACGTCAGCTCGTCACGGAAGAAAAGGCTTCACTACAATAGAGCTGTTGGGAGCAGTTTGTGAACAGTGTTTTCTGCTGGAAATGGAAACTACCTTTGGGGTGGACTTTGGGCTTTTTCACTTTTTAAACCTATTACACGCCCAACAAACATATACAACACAGTTAAGGAAAGGGAAAAAGCCAAAAAGCATAATATCACCTCTTTAAGTACACCTAGGTCGTTGTGACCCAGACAATAACTACTAACGTACATGCTAGTAATACAGATGGTTTACTTCAAATGACTTTACTTTATTTCATCCTGGAGGGTACTCAGCATGTCCTGGTGTACAACACCGGCCATATCAATCGATTATATTTCTTTACTTTATTAGCTTTACCATGGCCTAATTAGTGGCAGAGGAGACACTATACGTGTCAAAAGACCTTAATCATTTTGGTGTCGCTGATCATATTACCTTGGAACATAGTAATGCACAAGTGAGTTTTTATAGTTTTATACAGATCATAATCTGTCCATCTCAGCTTTGCTTAAAACGAGAAAACTCCTCCGCTCCCTGACAGGAAACACCTTGCTAGGCTAACTTCGCTATGCTACCTCCCTCACATCTCCTTTGTTTAAACCAAGGGGGTAAGCCTGCCTCCACAGAGCGTAGCTCCTATGGCGCCATTTTGATGCTAACAAGCGATCACCCCCCGTTAGCATCCCATTGACTGCCATTCATTTTGACGTCACTTTGACAGCAAACAACTTTACATCTGAAGCTTTTAAAGACTCTATTTGTCCATTGTTTATTACTAAAGAAACACCACAATGTATAAAAGGCTCCATTACCTTGTACCTCACGTTATGGCTCTGTAGCAGACGTTTTTGTAAAAATAGGCTAACGATTGTGGCTTGATAGTGTTTTTTGCCCCCAACGTCGCCTTCCAGGCAGCTAACCCTAACCTTAACCCTAAACATAACCATTGCCGCGCTGCCTGGAATGCAACGTTGGGGGCAAAAAACACCAAACACCACGATTGTGTCATAACCAAGCGACTTGCTGTCGCATAGCAGAGGAATTACCGTATAGTACAGGAGAAGCTCGCAGGCAGTTTTGACTTACATTAGCTGTTTAGTTTTAATTACTAATGTTAACTAGTATTTTAGTTAGCAATAATTAGCCTGTGCCTATGTTATCTCCTTACATATACCTACGCCAGGGGTGTCAAACTCAATTTCTCCAAGGGCCACGCTGGAAAAAGAGAATCGCACCAAGGGCCAGACATGTATAGTTTATTGACATGCTTTTATTTCATCGAAAAACTAAAATATTTTTGACTCAATTATTGCATGTATCATACAGTCTTCTCACTCACAGTTTGGTCCACATAAAGCCCTGAAGAAGTGAGCAAAAAAGTTCCAAAGCCATTCTAGAATTTAGGAAATCGAGCAAAACAATGATTACATTTTCTAAGTAGGCTACCAGCCAGCTGACTCACAACAACCTCTTTCACAGCCTGAATATGCATACTCTCTGCTTCTGTGGGAATTTCTGAGTCTCAAAGTCAGCAAATTTGCCAAATTCTGCTTTGAGTGTCGCGTAATTGCAAGTTGAAAAACAGTTTCCCATGTTTTTGGTTTGGCGCACAACTAGGCGGGCCAAAATTTATTGTGAACCTAAATTGCGGGCTGGATCAGAATGTGCGAGGGGCCGGATTTGGCCCGCGGGCCTTGAGTTTGACACACGTGACCTACACTCTCCGTCTCTGTAAGATTGGGAATGATTGAAATTTTTCTTGGCACAGCTACCAGAAGACTTACAACTTTCAGACAGGTTGCTCACGTCACATCTACGTCTTCAAGCTCAGTTGGAGGCTCTCCGTGGAAAACAATGGGTTGGTCCATTTATTTTACTGTCTATTGTTTAAACTAAAGCTAGCTTTTCAACCTGCACTTCCTTTCAACCTAACTTCCTCCACGTCTCCCTGACACAGAGAGAAAAGTCTCCTCTCCGAGACTGCTGGGCCTAAATGGTGCTTAAACATGATATACAGAATTAAAACATGAACCCAATGTGTACTGAATAAACTCCCATATTGATACATGATTAATAGTGAATCTTGCTAAACATACGTTACTTAGAAAGAAGTGAATATATGTGTGGGTCCTATAAAATATCGGGTTGGTTACATTTGTCTGATTTTTTGATTATAATTGATTATATGACATACATTAGAAGCAAAAACAATATCTAATAAAATATTTAAAATAAGAGTGTACTTTTTCCTACCACACAATATAATGTCTTCTATCTAGATGTTGATACATAGATTTTTGTTTGATACTTAAGAAGTTTTGCTTGGACTTAAAGGCACAAACATTATTCCATGTCACCAGTCTCGGGATCAGAAGAGTCTCCAGTCTTTCTTTCTTTATTTTGGATAGCCCCTTGAGATGTACCATCTCATTTTCAAGGGGGTCCTTTCCAGTCTGGTCTTTAGTCTCTGGTTGTAAAAGTGGATGTGAGTTCCTGGCTGGTTCTGGTCCTGCACAGTCCTCTCCATCAGCTTCTGTTTCCATCGGCCCAACACATTTATGTGTTTTGACATCAGAACGCCGGGAAAATCTTTTGTTACAAACACTGCAGCTGAATCTTTTCTCTCCTGTGTGGACTACTATGTGTGACTGTAATCTTCCTCTCTGTGTAAAAGATATCTTACAAACTGACAGCTGAAACATTTTTCTTCTGTGTGGATTGTAATGTGTTTCTGTAAACTTTCTTTCTGTGTAAAAGATTTATTACAAACTGAGCAGCTAAAAGATTTTTCTTCTGTATGGATTGTCATGTGTTTTTTAAAATTTCCAGCTTGTTTAAAAGATGTCTTACAGACTGAGCAGCTGAAAGGTTTTTCACCTGTGTGAGTTCTCATGTGTATGTTCAGATGTGACTTGAAGCCAAATCTTCTCCCACACTCAGAGCAGCTGAATGGTTTCCTTCGTCTTAAATTATATTTCAGAGAGTTTAAAGCTGACTGAGGTTCTCTGGTCTTCTCCGTTTGACTCTGATGAAGCTGTGACGACTGAAGGTTGACGCATTTATGTCTTCTGACCTGTTGACGCCAGATAAATCTCTTGTTACAAACACTGCAGCTGTATTTTCTCTCTCCTGGGTGGATTCTCATGTGATCATACAGATCCCCCCTGGTGCCATAACTTCTCCCACACTCAGAGCAGCTGAATGTTTTCTTATGTCTTAAATCATGTTTCAGAGAGTTTAAAGCTGAATGAGGTTCTCTGGTCTCCTTCCAATCAGCACTGTCATCAGTCTCAGGATCAGAAGAGTCTCCAGTCTGGTCTTCAGTCTCTGGTTGTAAAAGTGGATGTGAGTTCCTGGCTGGTTCTGGTCCTCCACAGTCCTCTCCATCAGCTTCTGTTTCCATGTGTTGAGTTTGTCTCTGATGAAGCTGTGAGGACTGAGCTTTCTCTTCATCATCTTCACTCTTCACAGGGACAGGAGTGAATGGGAACATGGTGATATCAGCCTCCTCCAGCCCTTGAAGCTGCTCTCCCTCCTGACTGCCACACAGTTTCTCCTTTTCCTTTTTAATGTTTGGGGGGGGCTCTGGCTCCTGCTGGTCCACACTGGAGCTACACTCCTGCTGCTCAGGGGTAACCTCCATTTTAACCATCAACAGCTGCTGAACATCTGCAGGAAACAGGAAACACATTGAGGAAAACTGGGATTTCATGCTAACTAGGGGTGTGACAGTGTGTGTGTTCTAGGGCTGATAAATCGCTTCAGCATCGACATTGTAATGTGCATATGTGCAAAAGCAACATCTCAGGACGTGCATTGTTAAGTCAGGCAAATTAGCTCAAACACGTCATGCAACAAAAAAAAATCTGCGTCATAGAAAAGGAAAGTGGAAACACATGAAACAGAATGAAGTACAGACAACTGTTTAGTCAGTACTTTTAGCTAACTATTTTAACTGTTTAGACATTACTTTTAGCTAACTATTTCAACTGCTTACATAGTACTTTTAGCTATTTCAACTGTTTAGTCAGTACTTTTAGCTAACTACTTCAACTGTTTAGTCAGTACTTTTAGCTAACTATTTCAAATGTTTAGTCAGGTATAGAGAGTGTATTAGAGTAAATACGGTAATGGTATGCGCCACTCTCGCCTTGAGCTTATCTGTAGCAGAACTGAACTATGAAGTAAACGACACTCAACTTGGCTCCGTGTCTGTGTTATTATTCCTCCACAAATACTACAAGAAACTCTAGCCTAAACATCTGAGTCAGATTAACTTCAGGCACCACAAGGTAGAACAGCAATACAGAGTTAACTGTAGGGCTGTAGCCAGTCAACCGCTCCCAAATACACCACATCATGTGTCACACAGACTTCAGAGACAGTGTGGACAAAGTCCCCATCCAACCACATTTTTTGAACACTTTACTCGAGAAGTGTTATTATTAGAGTTTGTTATGGGAAGTGAGCATCTCCGTGTGTAGAAAAGTACCTGCTGCTGCTGCTGACAAAGTGATGCACATGCTTTTCCATGGGTAGTTAAGCTACAGTAGTCCGTGTTTTATGTTCACTGCAAAGACAAACTAAATCACCTGATTAATGCAACGTAATCACTACATCTCCCGGCCATTTTTCACCGCAGAAAGCTGCTACCAGCCAGGCTAAAGCTAATATAGTTAGCCTAAAGAAACAAGGCGTCTGTCCCAACTAACGTTACGGTTCAGAGCCGCGACGCTGGAAACGTAACATTAATCTACAACAGAAGTCTGTGTCTGATACAGTGTTGGGGAAGTTACTTTTATAAAGTAGTGTTTGCTCGTTAATCGTTACTTCTTAAAAAAGTAATCCGTTACTTTACTTAGTTACCCCCTATGGAAAGTAACTATTGACTTTACTCGTTACTTTTGTAGGCTTCTCTGGCAGAGACTGAAGTTAATTATACAAAAACTATCTCTGACCATAAAGCCAATCTATGGTTTATCAGTGAAGTGTCTGTACTCCACTGCAGACTGGCTTCTCTACTCAGAGTGACGGCTGATTCATTATGAACGAGTCCAGCGCGGGTTGAATGCACATCAGCAGGTCATTCGCATTACACGGTGTTAGTGTATGTAATGTCTGTATCGACTTGTACTGGTCGTGCAGCCACGATGCTCCATACATTGTCGTAGACACATGCAGCCTCTTTTCTGGAAATCCTTGCGTGTACTGTGCAACCGAAACAAGTCCACAGCGGTTCCACTGCGTGTATGTATGAGGCCATCTCTACTCAGCTTTGTGTCTGCCCAGCTCAGAGCGCTGTCCAGCAAAAAGCCACGAAGCTTAAAGGGGTGATAGAATGATTATATAGGGTATTTTACACTGTACCTTAAGGTCTCCTAATAGGGTATGTAACATTGGTTGGGCTGAAAATTGCCCAAATGCTATTTTATTAGGCCCTTAACTACCCTGTGAATATGGCTCTATTTGGAACAAGAGCTTTTCTTCCAAATATGACTCATGACTATTTAGAATGAGCTGCGCGCTGATTGGTTTGAGCGAACCACATAGAAACACATGGGAGACTCGACAGCAGGTCTCATATTTCAGACACTTGAAAGTTATACATTGTTTGTCGGGCTATTTTTTTATGAAATTCACTTCTGAGACTTTTTTCAACTATCAACTATATAAAGCTCAAATATGGGCCGTTTTACGAAAATTGATGGCTAATTGCAAATTTGGTAAGACTGTGTGTCGGAGTTCAGCGGCCGGTGCTGCTGCCTCGCCGCCCGGCCTGCCTTCCTTCACAGACCCCGGCCTGCTTTGAGGTAGATGGAGCTCCTGGCAGCCCACAGCACTCCATACCCGTGCAAAGTCACTGTTTTTTGTGTTAATGGACTAAGTGGTGGAATGTAACTAAGTACATTTACTCAAGTACTGTAGTTTAGTCCAAATGTTTAGTAGTTGAGAATGATTTATTATTTCCAAATAGAGCCATTTAAGTCATCTTGTAAAAATATGTCTTTTTTCATATCGCAGGAAAAAAAAAAAATAAATAATATATATATATATATATATATATATATATATATATATATATATATATATATATTATTTTTTTTTTTTTCCACTATGGTGCAGGCCTATTACATCTCCTGATGTCTTTCTTTTGTTATTATTCAACATCAGTGGTGGAATGTAACTAAGTACATTTACTCCAGTACTGTACTTTAGTCCAAATGTTGAGGTAATTGTACCAATATAACTGCCTACAAGTCCAGCTGAAATGATTAGACCATTAAACACACAACTGTTTGGATCCTTTACACTTTCTACAATGGGAGGATTGTTTTTTACTTTTAATACTACATTTTCCTGATGATACTTTGAAGAATATATTTTGTAGAATATTAGTAAAAGGCCTTAAGCCATGCTGACCTTGTTCTCTCTGTTTCATAAGGCCTGTGAGAGAAAAAATGTGTAGGGTGCGCTGGAACAGAATGCACCCAGTAAAAGAATAACACAGTAGCAAACAATCTCTGGACAGAGAAGTGGAGAAGAAACAAAAGTGTAGTCATGAAAACAGGGCGCCTGGACCAGGTGCACTGATAGCGGCGGCATGTATCATTGCGAGAAGGGGGAACCGGGAGAGGATAAGAGAGAAGGGCAAAGACAGGTTGGGATCAGATTCAGAATAGAATTGTTGGTGTCGGGGCGAGAGAGAATTGTCGTGAAGGAAATCTGATCCTTGTGCATAAGTTGTTATTTCCTTGCAATATCATTTACTAAAGTTTGTTACAGAGTAACTGAATGAATCCTGTGTATTGATTTCAACAAAAGATTTCAAAAAATGAACAAAAGAGCATTCATTTAAATCAACTCAATACATACTTACATACATACTTGTTTTAGTTAATAGTTGTGTAAAGGTAAGTAACCCAAAGAGCAGATACAGACAAGACACACACACACACACACACACACACACACACAGACAGACAGACAGACAGACAGACCGACACACACACACACACACACACATGCAGAGACACACACACACGCAGAGACACACACGCACACACAGACACACACACACACTTGATCTTATTCATTAAATGATTACCATCATTGTAGTAAGTGCAAGTTAAGTTCATTTATACAACACACACAAATATATTTGTCAACAATAACTGATATGTGACAAGGCACAGAATATATACATGACAACAGATTAAAAAATTAATGGGCCACTAAAGGCGAGTGAATAAAACCGTGTCTTTAGTCTTGTAAACTATACCACCCCTGCTTTATTACTGTTATTAACGAGCTAAAGCTAGCTTGCCATGCTAGTCAGCTGGATATCGAGTAAACAGCAGCACCAGAAGAGCTACTGGAGGGATGGTACGTTCCTCCCTTCAGAACGGAACAGAAGTAGGATGGTGTAGTGACCTTACCCAGCTGTTGAACTCCCTTCCTCCTCATCATGGACTCCAACATGTTTCCGTTTTAGGTGCTGAAACATCATGAATTATCTTGCAATTAACACGTTTTTGATTTATTTAGTGTGAAATGCTCCTACACCTTGGATGACTTAGGTCGTACTGATTTCTCTGCCTCCGCCGAGTGTTTCAGAACAACATTACGGGTCTCTCCGGTCTCTCTCCGTATTTCCTCTACCCCCGCTCTGCTCTTTTTTCTTTTCTTTCTGCGCTGCTCCGCTCTGCGCTCAACTCAAAAAAATGTTTATCTCCGCGACTGAGTAGCGTAATAGTTGCGCTACACAATGAATCGATAATGAAATTCGTTGCCAACTTTTTAATAATCAAATTTGATCGATTTTATCAATTCGTTGTTGCAGCCCTACTTTGAATGTGAAAAAATTATATTAAAGGATCAATTTAAGAATATTTTAACATGTTTGTCTTAAGGACAAATAAAATAATATCATACCATCGAAATTCCATATGTATATCACAATTTTAAACTATTTTTGGAGTAAAATAAGTCTGTCCCCAGGTTTTCCATCATTTCCACCTCCCTCAACAAAATCCACCTTAATTATTTTATTTACTTGGTAACCATGGAAATAATAGTGAAAAGGAAGTATTAGTTGAAGATGAAACTTAAAGCATATGTGCTCTTCAGTACAAGAAAGTAAATCAAGGCAACTCAAGCTTTTTTTTTCACACGAGTATTTTTATTCAGCGTCATTTCCACCTTGGCTGTAGTTCAGTTGAATTATGTAAAAATGTAAATGTAAAAAAAATCAGTCATAATGACTCACTACGGAGTAAAGTGGCAAGACAAATGGCGGAGGGACCAAAAAAACTAAAGAGGACTCTATAACCTTTCAAAACACCAACAGAAACCTCAGCCAAAAAACAGCAGCTGATCTATCTCAGCAAAGTTCTTGAAGATGACTGCAAAAGGGGCACAAACCTTAAAGTATAATCGAGGTTTGCAATGAAACAAAATTAGCACCACCACTGAGAAGAAAATCATCAACTTCCTCTCACGGGATGACAATTCAAGGGCCACAACAGGAAAAAAAGAAACGCTGACAAACAATAAAACCAAAATGTAGATGCGCTTCTTGAATGAATCTATGCAACGTCTTCATGAGAAGTTCCTAAAAGAATTTCTTGAGGAAAAGATTTCTTACTCACAATTCTCCAAGAGGCATACCTTTTGGGTGGTTAGACCGAGAGTACAGGTCTCTGCAAAAGACACGCCAATACACAGTTCATGGCGGATAATTTGATGCAGTGTAAAGTGATTAACACAAACAACGTTGATGACCTCATGGCCTCTCTCTGTTGTGAGAATAGCACAAAAGAATGCATGTACCGTGATTGTGTTAATTGCAAAGAAAAAGAGCTGCAACAGCCTCCTTTGATGGTGGTGAGAATGTTTGGTGGCATGAGTGGAAGTCCATTACTGAGGAGAGAGAGAAAAAGAAAAAAAATGGGCCAAATGCAAATTTTCAAGTACATTTGACAGTCAAGACCAAAGTCCGTGACACACTGGAATCTTTACTGGAAAAATTATCAACTGTGCTGAAAAATAAATTTGGGAGATACACATATAACATGAAGCACCAGTACATGGCAATCCGCCATTTCAAGGAGAAGATGGGAGAGGGAGACTTAATTTTACATCTGGATATCTCCGAGAACTACCTCTGCAAATATGGGAATGAAATCCAGTCAGTGCAGTATGGTGACTCTCACCAACAGGCCACATTGCACATGGTTGTGGCCTATACGACACAGGGAGTGATGTCCATATGTTCCCTGAGCGCCTCCATGAGGCATGATCCAGCAGCCATCTGGGCCCACACAAACAAAGTTTAGCATTTTCTGAAAGAGCAAAACCCAGGATTGACTACTCTTCATGTTGTCAGTGATGGGCCCAGTATCGTTCTAAGAAGAATTTCTTTTGTCCACATTGCCTTTTGAGATGGGGTGGACAAAAGTGACTTGGAATTTCATGGAGGCTGGTCATGGCAAAGGGCCTGCAGATGGAGACAGAATGGTTGCAATGGGAAAGGATATATCAAGTCCAAAATCTCTCTTCAATGAGCTTCTAGCTTCGAAGACTAACATCAACTTGTTCTTCATTGAAAATGAAGAAATTGATGCAATTGATGCACTTCTGCTAGATGACCTTCAAACTGTTCGTGGCACAATGACAATCCATCAGGTAAGCCTACTAAATTCAAATAGTCTAACATTTACTGTGGGCCATGACATAACATGAATAGTCATTTGGCAATGGTAATAATTAGTTTGTGTCCTTCCAGAATGTTTCAGAGAGTCCTTGTGTGATCTCCTGGCGCATCCTAAGTTGCTTCTGTTCATCTCCAAATGGCTGCAGCTGCTTTGATCCACAAGTGGTGACCTTCCAGAAGGAAGGATCGGTTGCCCTCTCACCAGGCCCACCAGCACAGCACAACACATCCACCAATGTGCTGCAGCGCATTGAAGAAGTCAATGACAACCTGACTGGAAACTGGTGTGTCATAATTGATGATGGAGATGCATTTCCAGGCATCATCCAGGAGGTGGATACAACTGACAGCTGTGTCCTTGTTAAAACAATGAGTGGTACAGGCAGTAATCGGTTCTTCTGGCCGATGCGTGATGACGTAATCTGGTACGAACCAGACAATGTTTGTGGTCTCATCCCTGAGCCTACGCCAGTGACTAAACGCCCTGTTCAAATCAATGCTACTGCCTGGCAGGAAATTTGCCAGATAGTTGATAGGTAACTGCTCCAGTCATGTGATAGGTTAGAAAATTGCAATGAGTTGAGTCCATTTGACCCACATTAACTCAAACAATCCATATACAGGTTGTATATGATATGGTTATCTGTTCTGATTGTACAGTGCCTTGCGGAAGTATTCGGCCCCCTTGAACGTTTCGACCTTTTGCCACATTTCAGGCCTCAAACATAAAGATATAAAACTGTAATTTTTTGTGAAGAATCAACAACAAGTGGGTCCCAATTATGAAGTGGAACGAAATTCATTGGCTATTTCAAACTTTTTTAACAAATAAAAACTGAAAAGTGGGGGCGGCAAATTATTCAGCCCCTTTACTTTCAGTGCAGCAAACTCTCTCCAGAAGTTCAGTGAGGATCTCTGAATGATCCAATGTTGACCTAAATGACTAATGATGATAAATAGAATCCAGCTGTGTGTAATCAAGTCTCCGTATAAATGCACCTGCTCTGTGATAGTCTCAGAGGTCCGTGTAAAGCGCAGAGAGCATCATGAAGAACAAGGAACACACCAGGCAGGTCCGAGATACTGTTGTGGAGAAGTTTAAAGCCGGATTTGGATACAAAAAGATTTCCCAAGCTTTAAACATCCCAAGGAGCACTGTGCAAGCAATAATATTGAAATGGAAGGAGTATCAGACCACTACAAAAATTACGACGACCCGGCCGTCCCTCTAAACTTTCAGCTCATACAAGGAGAAGACTGATCAGAGATGCAGCCAAGAGGCCCATGATCACTCTGGATGAACTGCAGAGATCTACAGCTGAGGTGGGAGACTCTGTCCATAGGACAACAATCAGTCGTATACTGCACAAATCTGGCCTTTATGGAAGAGTGGCAAGAAGAAAGCCATTTCTTAAAGATATCCATAAAAAGTGTCGTTTAAAAAAAGTTTGCCAAAAGCCACCTGGGAGACACACCAAACATGTGGAAGAAGGTGCTGTGGTCAGATGAAACCAAAATCGAACTTTTTGGCAACAATGCAAAAACGTTATGTTTGGCGTAAAAGCAACACAGCTCATCACCCTGAACACACCATCCCCACTGTCAAACATGGTGGTGGCAGCATCATGGTTTGGGCCTGCTTTTCTTCAGCAGGGACAGGGAAGATGGTTAAAATTGATGGGAAGATGGATGGAGCCAAATACAGGACCATTCTGGAAGAAAACCTGATGGAGTCTGCAAAAGACCTGAGACTGGGACGGAGATTTGTCTTCCAACAAGACAATGATCCAAAACATAAAGCAAAATCTACAATGGAATGGTTCACAAATAAACATATCCAGGTGTTAGAATGGCCAAGTCAAAGTCCAGACCTGAATCCAATCGAGAATCTGTGAAAGGAACTGAAAACTGCTGTTCACAAACGCTTTCCATCCAACCTCATTGAGCTTCGAGAAAGGTTCAGGTCTCGATGTGCAAAACTGATAGAGACATACCCCCGCCGACTTTACAGCTGTAATCGCAGCAAAAGGTGGCGCTACAAAGTATTAACTTAAGGGGGCTGAATAATTTTGCACGCCCAATATTTCAGTTTTTTATTTGTTTAAAAGGTTTGAAATATCCAATAAATTTCGTTCCACTTCATGATTGTGTCCCACTTGTTGTTGATTCTTCACAAAAAATTACAGTTTTATATCTTTATGTTTGAGGCCTGAAATGTGGCAAAAGGTCGAAAAGTTCAAGGGGGCCGAATACTTTCGCAAGGCACTGTATATGATCTAGTTATCTGTTTTGGATTTTTGCTAAAGAGCGGCCCACACTACCACAAGGATATTGTGTTTATGGTTGATGAACATAATATGTTAGAACTGTTTTCTACTGTTGTTGTTTATGTAACATGTTAGTTATGTCTAGCCTGTTTTAAAGTAGCTTATCCTATTATGGTTATGATGTTACACTTGTGTGTTTTTAACTGTTTATCATTTTAATGTCTAATGCACACAATATGATTGATAAGCTGGGGCAGTTCCATGCATTTTGATGTTTCATGCACACAGACACTTTTAATGTTTTAATGTTTTGAGGTACCATATAATTTGCATATAATTTGTAATCATTATTTTTAAAACTATTAGGCATACTGTTCAACGTATATACTGTATGTTATATAATAAAATACATGGTTAAAAATATTTTAGACTGGCAATTTAAGTAAAAATAAACAGAAACAATCTTTCCACCACTACACAGTTTTTAAGAAAAAAAAAAAGAATAACCAATGATGTGGATCTAAATGTATTTTAAATCAAGTATTGATAGTTCATTATAGGGCTGAACGATTAATTGCATTTGCGATAATATCGCGATATGTTAAAACGCAATTTCCTAATCGCAAAGGCTGCGATTTGGTCACATGACTCGCAAGAGCAAATCAGTCTGCACTCCGCAGGGAAAGCATCAACTTAGCACGCTAACCCGTTCTCTTAATACCATGCCATGACGCTAACGCTACACTGTACCTTGAGCTGATTTCTGTCACTCAAACAACTCTGAATTGTAGTTTAAAACTTTTAGAGCCATTTTATTAAAATGAAGGGTTTTATTCGGGGCTCCAGTCCACACATGCAGTTAATGAATACAGGCACGCAGAACTGAAGGCTCGGTTGTCAACGATTATCTCTGATTAGCGGTTAGCTCTGCTAGTGGTTAGCTCCGTTATAAAGATATGGAGTGGAGGAGACTGCCATTGAGAGGGGTAACAATCAGACTCTGATAAATGACGTTTGGGGAGCTTTCACAGCAGCGTGGCCGCAGTGTTTTTACAGTTTTATTAGTACAGTTAATCCCACGGCAAGACCACCAGCAACTAACGTAACAATAGCCTCTCTGAGCAAGTGCACACGGCACGCAACTTCACGAGGGGGAGAGGCTGGAGGCAGCTTCTCTCTGTGCACTGTAAAAAGAAAATACACCATTGTGTGTGTGTGTGTGTGTGTGTGTGTGTGTATATATATATATATATATAATAAATATATATATATATATATATACATACAGTACAGGCCAAAAGTTTGGACACACCTTCTCATTCAATGTGTTTCTTTTTTTTCATGACTATTTACATTGTAGATTCTCACTGAAGGCATCAAAACTATGAATGAACACATATGGAATTATGTACTTAACAAAAAAGTGTGAAATAACTGAAAACATGTCTTATATTTTAGATTCCTCAAAGTAGCCACCCTTTGCTTTTTTTGATAACTCTGCAAACCCTTGGTGTTCTCTCAATGAGCTTCATGAGGTAGTCACCTGAAATGGTTTTACCTTCACAGGTGTGCTTTGTCAGGGTTAATTAGTGGAATTTTTTCCCTTATTAATAAAAAAGCAAAGGGTGGCTACTTTGAAGAATCTAAAATATAAGACATGTTTTCAGTTATTTCACACTTTTTTGTTAAGTACATAATTCCATATGTGTTCATTCATAGTTTTGATGCCTTCAGTGAGAATCTACAATGTAAATAGTCATGAAAATAAAAAGGAAATGCATTGAATGAGAAGGTGTGTCCAAACTTTTGGCCTGTACTGTATATATATATATATATATATATATATATATATATATATATATATATATATATATATATATATATATATATATATGTGTGTGTGTGTGTTTGTATATATACATATATATATATATATACACACTATTTTTTTACTTATATAATTGTCTAGTAAAGTTCAAAAACAGTGTTTAAAAGGTGCAATCCACATGTTTACATATGTTTATTACAGTAAATAATAATTAATTCATCTAAATACTACTAAGTGTGGTAAAGCCACATATTTGTTTTTATATTTCTGCAATCTGTACTTTAGTTTGTGTGATTTGTTTCTGACTTTCATATGAATGTTTACACCAGGCTTGGTCAGTGCTCAATATATTCAGCCCAGTCTCACTGAAAAGCGTACAAATAACACGGGTTTCTACCTGTGAAAATACGTGCAATGTGTATGCTAAAGTAAAATTGTGCGTACAGTAGATACGCGGAGCGCTCCAATTACAGTAATGGAAACCACTGCATTTATAGTATAAAGGGACGTGGGATACTATACAATGATTTATTGTTTGTCTTTGTTGACAAAGAGCTTAAAAAATAATCGCATATAGAACCGCAATCACAATATTTGGGAAAAAAATCACAATTAGTAAAAATCGTTCAGCCCTAGTTCACTACTTACAATATATGTGTGAGTGTGTGAGACTTTAAAAATAAACATAGATCTGAGCAAAAACAAATGCTTCAGGCAAAAATCCCAACTTGTGGCTACTTGGTATTTAGCAACTTTAAATAAAAATGTATTACGTTCATGAAGTATTAAGATTTATTTTGTTACATGATTAGGTAGCCAATGATGTTGTTGACTGATACATAAATTTATATAATCAGTTTTACAATATTATATTGTAATAAAATACATAAATTGAAAAGTGGTGGAAATGACATCTTTGAAAGCGTTTTTCAGAAAAACTGTTAAAAATAATAATATTCCATGGAATTCTAAAATTGTCCACTGTTATATTGTGTTAGAAGACAAATGAATGAAGCTAGGAAGATTGTTTTAAGTGTGTTTTAAGAGAGTGAATTTTCCATAAGCTCAGAGTGCCAAAAGTGCTCCTAGTTGTTTAGAAATCTGGAGTGCTGTCAGTAGCAAGAAAAACGAAACCAGTCGGTGCTGCCTACACCGTGTTATCCCCCTGCTAGAGTTAGCAGCCAACAGGCTTGAACAGGGCAAGTTTTAAACTTGTTTTTAGTCTCTAAACATGTTTGAAATGTCATTACAAGTGCCTAACCATGTGCAGTTATTCCTTCCGAGGGAACACACTGAATTTGACTGGAGTAGATGTGACAGAAAGGCATAAAAGTTGTGTTAATCCATACCTCTGTTTATTTCCTGTTTTACGGTGAAGTCCAACACAACTTTTATGCCTTTTGACATTTCGAACATGTTTAGAGACTAAAAACACCTTTAAAACTTTCCCTGTTGGCTGCTAACTCTAGCAGGAGATAACATGGTGTAGGCAGCACCAATTGTTTAAATTTTTCTTGCTACTGACAGCACTCCAAATTTCCAAACAACAGAGCTACGTGTTTAAATTGACCGGAATTCTCTTTTAATGAACATTTCTGTATATGTGCCAGTGTTAGCCAGCTGGCAAATTCTCAACTGTAGTCCTTTGGCCAGAAGACATTAGTACAGGTTAAACTATACAGACAGAAGTCAACAAGACACCATACAGACAGCTAGAGCAACAGCCATGCAAAGCTACATGAAGCAGCAAGACATTAGCACAGTTACACAGACCCGAGCCATCTTCTATCTTGCACCGTTCAACCATGCAAAACAGTAACACGCAGTAATAAAAAGCTGTTCAGCATGCAGAGATCAACTTCAGGTTTTGAAATTAGCCATGATGGTAACTGAACAACAGACTGGAGGACACACATTCATATTAATGATACCAAATCTACCTGTCAGTTCTTTACAATGTTTAATAAACGAACAAATAAATTCAAATACAAACATCCCGAGTTTATAGAAGTAAAGGGACCAAACCTGCTCTGTGTAACTGAAGCTGAGCGTTGAAAACAGCGTCCAGTAGCTCCCGTTGTCGCTCGTTCTCCTCTTTTGAACGACAAAGTTCCTCCTCGTACTCTGCTATCGTTCTTTCAAACAGCCCAAATATCTCTTCAGCAGCCGCAGTTAGTCGCTGCTCCACCAACGCTCTCAGCATCTGGACTTTACACATTTTATCTCTTTCTCAACAGAACTAAGACACTCTGCTAACACACCTTTCTGCTAGACGCCATCTTGTTCAAAGTAGGGCTGGGCGTATCGATCTAAATATCGATAGTATCGATACCAAGATGAGTATTGGTATTGGATCGATACTGTCGTGATGAGATTGATACTTTTGTTGCAGTTTCTCTTTGAGTTCATGCGAGTACAGCGTCTCTCCAAGTCTGTGCGCAGTGTGCAAACAGCGCACCTCTCTCTCTCTCTCTCTCTCTCTCTCTCTCTCGCTCTCTCTCTCTCTGCCCCCTCCCCCTCCCTGCTCTGCCGAAGGCGTAGAGCGGAGAGTCAGAACAGTGAGAGAAGCCTGTGATGATGGCAGAAAGAAAGAGAAGCGCTGTGTGGAGTTTATTCACTCCAGCTGATACGGACACTGCCACATGTGATGTGTGCCAAAAAGTAATTTGCCACTGTGGTAACACCACCAATTTGCATAAACACATTAAAGCAGTTCACCCGAGAGAGAACGAGCTGCAAAAAAAGTTGAGGAAGGAGGAGGAGGGCAGAGAACCCCAAACCAGACCCCCAACACAGAGACAGAGGTCTCTGGCAGAGGCTTTACAGCCAAGAAATCAGTAGGAGTATCCAGGTAATCTCCAGCATTAAGCCATGTTGTTCATAGTGATCAGAGAGGCAATTTTCGCAGACTGATAGAACTACTATCATAAATTCAGCCAGTTGAAAAAAATCTTAATTGTTTCACTCAAACTCAAAAATACACTTATATTATTTTATTACTTTTATACCGTTACATTGGCAACAATGGCGGCAGGTAGTGGCAGAGTGGCAGGTACTGCTGTTTTACCTCTCCTAAACCATACTGGGAGACCGCCAGGTTATCATAAACTACGACATGAAACTTGGGCGCGTCGGCGATATAAAGACTCTGTTAAAATCAAAACGTCTTTACACCATGTTACCTTGGTATTTTTTTGATGGGCACACAAATGTGGGGGAGCTGGTGTTCTGCCTCTAAATGTGCGCTCATGGACTCACCTGGAAAACTCGCTATCAGCCTACCGGTGGATTCGTGGAGCCAGTATATCCTATACTCAGATATCCTGGATGATGGTCGAGCGAGGTGTGTGCAAAGTGAGCTACATGGACAATCTACAACATCTGTGTCGAAAAAGCCAGGCCCAGACATCGTCCTCTGCACAATCCTCCTTCTATGCAGGGATGTCCACTCAAATCCTGGACCGAGGCCTTTGGACATTTGCCAAACAGCTGATCCTGACATCCCTAGACCGGCGAAGTGTGCTGCTTTTGCACACAAATTACATTGTGCCTCAAACAGCAGCAGATGAAACTGTTTCAGACTGTAAATCATTCAAGCGTGTTGTGGGATGCAAAAATGAAACCGAAAGGCATTTTCGGTGGACACCTGAATATACGTAGCATTATCTCAAAGACTGAACAACTCGAACATTTACTGACTGATTCAAACATCGATTACTTGTGCCTTACAAAGACTTGGTAAACCCCGACGACCCCTTTATCTGTTTTTAATATCCCAGGGTATAATGTGTACAGACGGGACAGAAGGAAATGGAAAGGGGTGGAGTCCTGATATATGTGAAAGACAGCATTCAAAGTCAGCAAATAGTCTTTCCGGAAAATAACTTGGAATGCGTCGGGGTAAAACTTACACTATCTCCCCAAATGTATTTTGCTGTCTTTGCAGTCTACCACCCCCCTACTGCCTCAAATGAATTTTATGATTGTCTAAATGTCATACTTAAACAACATGAAAATTCTTTGGGTGATTTTAACTTAAACTGGCAAGACAAAATACATAGGAAAAAGCTTAAAGATATTGCCAAAACTTTTCAGATGACGCAGATGATCCATAAACCCACAAGAATAACAAAGTCTTCCCAAACGCTTTTAGACTTAATTTTCACAAATAAACCAGATAGAATTAGAAAGATTTATATCCTCATTACTGGGTTATCAGATCATAATCTTACTCTTGCCTCCACAAAATTGTCAAAAACACGCTTTAAAAATCAGAACTCAATGAAAGGGAAATCCATGCCTTTTATCGCTCCAAAGGACATGGCCTTCATTGAAAATGAAATAAAGAAAGTAAACTGGCATAACACCATTGGTAGCATGCCCTGTGAGCCAGCCTGTGCTGATTTAATGTCAACGATTAAAGACATTATATTAAAGTATACCAAAAAAAGGGGCAAGAAAACAAGTTTTTAAAATCAAAATAAATACTGATCATCTGATTTTTAAAAGTTTAAGAAATAAAGTCACACAACAACTTAGAAAGGCTAGAGCAAATTTCTTCCTCAATGTTATTAGTGAGGCAAAAGGAAACCCTAAAAAGTTATGGAAGAGCATTGATAAGATATTTGGATGGGAAAAATCAGCAAATAAACATTTATAACTCATGGTGGATGGCTGTATCCAGGATGATGACCAGATTATTGGGGAATGTTTTAATGAGTTCATTAATTCAGTACAAGAATTGAGTCTAAGTTTTCCAAAAACTAACTCACACAAGCTTTTACCTGTGATGATTCTGCTTTCAAGTTTTCCCTTATCAACACAGAGAAAGTGGAAAATGTAATCTCACTTTTATCTAATAGCAAAGCTAAAGATATATATGGTTATGATACAGCTTTTTTAAAACAACACAAGACATCTATTATGATACCTCTAACCATGATTATAAACAAGTCTTTTAACGAAAACATCTTTCTCTGTGCTTAAGCCTGCCATCGTCACCCCTGTGCATAAATCTGGGGATATTCAAGTGGTCTCCAACTACCGACCCATCAGTATTCTCCCAGCTGCATCAAAGGTTATCAAAAAGATTGTGGCGGAACAACTAATAGCACATCTGGACTCTAATCCTTTTTTCATCCTATGCAATTTGGTTTCAGAAAAAAACATTTCACTGAAACTGCATGCTGCTACTTCCTTGAAGAAATTAAAACTAGCTTAGATCAAAGAGGAGTGGTGGGAGCAGTCTTCTTAGATTTACGCAAAGCCTTTGATACAGTTAATCATGAGGTACTGATACACAAACTGGCCAAATATGATATCGCCACAAATGTCCAAAATTGGATAAAATCCTACTTGATAAATCGAAAACAATGTGTGCAGGTAAATGGCCCATTGTCTACATCTCTTGCATGTACTCTGGGAGTTCCACAGGGGTCAATTTTAGTGCCACTGCTAATGACCTGCCTTCGGTCTGCAAGGGCATGGATATTGCTACGTATGCTGATGACACTGTTTTATATACCTATGGGAGAAGTGCAGCAGACGTAGCCAAGAAAGTATCAAGTGTCATGAGCAAGGTTAGTGACTGGTTACATAACTCACATTAACTGTTGAAAAAACTGTAACTGTGCAAAAGGCTCAAGTGCTGTGAGCATGGACAGAGCCTGTACAGAGTGTTCGCTCAGGCCACGCCCCCTTTTTCCAACATGTTGAGACATGCCCTGGCTTGCAGAGGGCTGTCAGTTGAGTTTCAGTTCATCGGTTAAGTTTCAAGTGGTGTTCGTGTGTGTCAGTGACCAGAAGTAAGTTACAATTATATTATATTATATAGATAAGTTAATATTAGCAATTTATTATCGAGTTTACAGTAAGTGACAGCCTTTATCTCCATTGTATAACTTTTATGGCATTCTTATGGTAGTTTCCGTTTTCAGGACGTTTAGTACTGTATATTTAAGTAACTAGGGAGTTATTAGCCTCACTTGTGTTTATGTTAGTTAACATTGATGTTTATTTCTGTTTCCTTTAGAACCACACCTAAACTGTAAAGTGTCTAAGATATAGTGCCTGTGCATCTGTATTTGAAAGTATATATTAAAACCTTCAAAGAATATCCCTGCCTTCCGTGTCCTGACTAGACACCCCATATTGGTGACTAATTTCATAACCAGTAAGAGTCCCCATTACAGTAACCATGTTCTTCATAAACCGATCTAAACTTAAAATTATCCTGAAATTTTAGTAAACGGACAATATAGAAAACAATAAAGAAATTTAAATATCTGGGGGTAACTCTAGAGTCAACACTTAGCTTTAAAGTTCATGTTAAAAATTTGTGCAACGAACTGAAATTTAATTTAGTAAATTTTAGATACATAAGAAACTCTCTCACCACTGAAGCATCTAGTACATACTTAAATGCAATGATCATCCCCCACCTTTTATACTGCATTACATCCTGGTCTCAGGCATGTAAAACAGTTATAAAACCCTTAGAATCTTTGTATAAAAACTGCCTCAAGATTCATGACAAAAAAACACGTCATTATCATCATTGTCATATACTTGTCAAATATGATCTACTTAGTTTTGATAATTTAATAAATCACTCAAATGTGTCTTTGTTACATAAAATAATATACAGTGCTACTGCTCCCCCTCTGAAAAAGTTTGTAACACTCTGCTCTGAAATAACAGTGCAAACTACTCAAAGTGTTACAAGGGGGGAGTGTAGCATCCCACAACGTAAAACCCAATTTGGGAGTTCCACCTTCTCATGTGTGGCCATGAGACAGTGGAATGCCCTTCCCACGGAACATTTTATCTACAAATTCTCAAACTTTCTCATGCCTAACAAAGAGTTGGTTGTTGAGTAAACTAGTTTGCACACATCTATAAGATACTGTATTTTATGTGAGTGTGTGTGAGTATGATTGTGTGTGTCTGTGTGTGTATTCTTGTATGAATGAGTGTCTAGAGTTGCATGTACTCTAATGTGCCTAAGCTGCTGCTGAACTGTTTGAGGGTGTGTGCTGGGAGGGGGGAGAGAGAGAGAGTGAGTGGGCTGATGGCGCCCCTGTTTTTGCTAAACTGCTTGTTTTTAATTACTATGGACACATGTCATTTATAGTCCTGTGAAATTTCTATTTAAAATTGGTAATTGTTTTTTTAAATTTGTCATACTTGCCCAGGGACTACAGGTGGAAATTAGCAATTGTTGCTATAACCTGGCCCAAGACATATTCTCTTGTTTAACAAGTTTAATGTTTATTTGTGCAAATCAGTTTCCATTTCCATTCCACATTGTTTTATATTGTTCTAGTTAGTAAATTAAAACATTTAGATTTGCCTAAAATCTTGGTCCTGTGTTTTATCATAATCATAATCAGCTAACTAAAGGCAAAATCACAAAGTTATTCAATGATTGTGACGTTACAAGTAAAAAGTATCGGTATCGGCGATACTAGCCCTGTGTTTACTTGGTATCGGATCGATACCAAAATTCCCAGTATCGCCCACCCCTAGTTCAAAGTGTGAAGTTAGCCGCAGTAAAGACTATAGCTTCCGATGCAGACCAGTTGCCGAGCTTCAAAATAAAGGTCCGGAAGTGTTCCAGTTGCTGAGCTTCAAAATAAAAGTCTGGATGTGTTCAAGACTTCCTCAGAAATACACACAAAGAAGACTAATGATTAAAATACACTTTGGAAGAAAGACAAATACTTTATTTACATTTTCAGAGCTCTGAAAAAAGTTTTTATATAATAAATGTACATTTTATT
Source organism: Perca fluviatilis (assembly GCF_010015445.1). NCBI lineage: Eukaryota > Metazoa > Chordata > Actinopteri > Perciformes > Percidae > Perca > Perca fluviatilis. The sequence continues at coordinate 1,929,675 of NC_053116.1, forward strand.
ACATTATCTAAGCCTTACACATGACACTACAAAAACAAAGAGGGACTCAAGATCAGTGGCAGCTTGTCAATAGAGGGCGCTGGGGCGCCGCTCCCCATCAAAATTAATCAATCAATTAATCAGAAATATAAATGTATACAAAAATTATTTTAAAATGAAATAAAAAATGAAAAATAAAATAAAATAGTTTACTCATACGATGTGCCGGCTGGTAGTAAGAGCCTCAGTATTTATTAAAAAAACTGGCTTTAATCGGTTAACTATTTTCTATGTTTCAATATGTTTCCTCCGGTTTCTTGGCTGCAGGGACGCCGGCCAAATGGATGTGTATGTGAGTCCTTAAACTTTCGGCCAGCATGTGACCTGAAGCTGGTCTCTAATTGGTTTCTTAAAGATTCTCCTCCGGACACACCTCCCTGGCGAATCAGAATTGGAGACAATTGGAGTGATTCAACTCTTCCCCCGGCCGCTACTGGAGAGAGAACGTGGACACAATAGTAGCGCCAGCAGGTAGCTCTTGTGTTGTTTAAATGGTCTAACCACTTTGATTAAAGTAGATAACTAGCAACAATAAACAAGGAGAGATTCTTGAAAGTGTAAGTTACACAAAGTTACACAACGTCGTGGAGCTGCCGACCCTATCTAAACGGCGTGTGAATTGAATATTTCGGTGAGTTATCTTAGCTGCTAGCTAGCTAACAGCAAATTACTACTATCGGTGTTGTTAACCTTGAGAATTGTTGCCTGATTTGTGTTTTAAAGCCAGTCGGAATTAGCTACTAACCCAACATGGCATCATGACTTTGCGTAAATATACACGCCACTTTCATAAAGCCAAATGGCGTGTTATTGTACACATTTTCAGCTATCCACGTGTATGCCTACGCTGTATACAGCTGATGTAAACATACCCATCACGTGGCCTCACCACGTTGCGTGTTATCGTGAGAACGCAACGTACTATCGTGAGAACAACGTCACACGCCTGTTAAAAAAAAAAAAAAAAAGAATGGTTGGGTTTAGGAAAAGAACACAGGGAAAGGCTTTAGTAACAAAACAGTGACAAAAGCACGGAAAATAACGACAAAAACACGCTTAGGAAAACAATAAATGGTTGGGTTTAGGAAAGAAACATTGGGTAAGGCTTATTAAAAAAAAACGGCTGAAACGGCTGAAAAATCGCCAAACACGGGACGCGAACCTGGCTCTCCCAGGTGAAAGTCCTGTGTTTATATTAATTAATTTTTCCACAAATTTTAAATATCGGCTGACCAAGCTTTCAACACCTTGGAAATCATTGCTGCTATTTGGCAAAAAACAAAGCATATGTGCTTTGAACAGAAACAACGCCAACGTAAACAACCAGCCAGCACACAAACAAACAACCTGAGTGTCTACTTGCTGTTCATCTGCGCTACAGCGGAATTTTTTGCCTCTATAGTTGGATCCTTAAAGTGCCCATATTATGAAAAAAACACTTTTTCTGGGATTTGGGGTGTTCTTTTGTGTCTCTGGTGCTTCCACACACATACAAACTTTGAAAAAAATCCATCCATGCTGTTTTGAGTGAGATACGGTTTCTGAATGTGTCCTGCTTTCAGTCTCCTAGTGAGCTGTTCAAAATCGGCCTCGGACTGTGACGTCACAATCCGAAATGAGCTGGTTAACCACAACCGTTACCTCCTAGCGTTAGCATTAGCGTTAGCTGGCTAACGCTAACGCTAGCATGCTACGTCATTCTCAATAGCAAAGCACTGCTACAACACACACAAGTTCACCATAATCTACAAAAGAACTACTTACATGTGCGCCCTCATTTAGAAGTCTCCCAGCTAATCCTGCCTTGTAACTGACCAAAGTTGGAGAAACAGGCTTTCTTTTACTGTCTCTAGAGTTAGCTAGCTGACATGCTCTACATCTGAGCTATTGCGCATGTGCGAGTGCAATCAAAGATAGTACAGAAGAAGAAGATGAAAAGAGGTCTCACTCTGTAGCTAAAACAGAAACCAGGTGAAAAGAGGATCTGCAGCAGTGAGAGAGAGCTGTGCAGTACAACAACAATATGGTGTTTTTTGAAAATTAAACCATGTAAACCTATTCTGGTAAAACCTTAAAATACAGTTATGAACCTGAAAATGAGCATAATATGGGCGCTTTAATACCCCTAACCCGACCAAAGTCTGTAAGAAATGTTCAAAAACTAAGCTTGGTTCCCAACAAACCGCTCATTTTTAATCTTCAGTCCAAGGCGCACTTTACGCAAGACAACATGTCACTCAAACCACATCAAAGCAAACAAATCTTCTGCGGTATCATACCTTTTCCTCCTGGTCTTACTGGCGGGAGATGTGCAGCTCAATCCAGGCCCAGGCCTTGTGGATACACCTGTTGACGGCGCGACGGTCCTCCTTCCTCGCCAGCGAGTAGAGTCTCCTGCCCTGGATGCCATCGGTTCGATCGACTCCACGCCACCCAGAGTGCCTGAGGTTTCCGCACTCTATCTACCAGCGGGGACGGGGCCTGGGATCTGAACATGCAGTTCTGTGACGTTGGGAGGAGGACGGAACGGGCAGAGAGGCCAGCCTGCGCGGTAGAAGGGTTGACGGAGGCCGGGACGGCAATGGACAACAAACTAGGCCTAACCAGTACCCTGGACCGCTCAGCTGACAGTGCTAGCGGGCGGAGAACAGCTGTCCTCGCCAAAGTAAGACCACTCCAAACACAAGCACTGACTAAACAGAGACAGACTCTATTTTTTCAAACTGTTAATCATGCCAAAGTGGTTTTGGATCCTACAGTAAAACCTAAAGGTATTTTGGGAGGCCATTTAAACATCCGAAGCTTATTTCCCAAGCGAGACGAGATCAGGATATTGTTGTCTGAGTCCAATATCGATTTTCTCTGTATTAGTGAAACATGGCTACATGATAAAATTACTACCAGCATAATCGATGTTCCGGGATTTACATGTTTTAGAAGGGACCGGACTGTGGGTAGGGGTGGGGTTGTACTGATATATATTAAGGACTCATTTAATGCAAAGGAAATTTATCCAACTGCTGATATTTCTACTGAATGTTTATGTATTAATGTAATATTGTCGCAAAACATGCAATTTTATATTTTAGTGGTATATAATCCTCCCTTGGCGTGCACTGCAATGCTATGTGAAAACCTGGATGCGATGTTTAAGAATTTTAAGCGCAACAGCGAGGTTCTTCTCTTTGGAGATTTTAATATAAATTGGTTAAACAAACACTGCAGAAAAAAACTGAAAAATCTCACATCCAAACAAGTATCACCAAGAATACTCAAACTCTGACATATTTAATTTTTACGAACAAACCTGACAGAATCATAAAAACATATAATTTAGTCACTGGTCTATCTGACCATAATATGATTTTAATTGCAAGAAAACTGACAAAGAAAAGACTGGCTAGGTTTATGAATCGAAATCAGAACTCATTTAAACTTGAAATCCCTCGTAAAAAACTGACTGAATTTGATAACGAGTTAAAGGGTGTGAACTGGTACGAGCTCCAACAATATGACCTGCAATAAGCTTATGTCCACTATTGGGAGTATTGTTGATAAATACATTAAAAAGCGAAAAAAAACTCCCAGAGAAAATTTCAGCTACCATGGATGAATGATAATATTAGAAAATTAATGAAAAGGAGGGACCATGCCCAGAAAATTTTGATCAAGACTCAACGGGACATTGATTTGAAACTATTTAAAGGTTTGCGTAATCAAGTTTTTAAAGAACTCAGAATGTCCAAATCAAATTATTACATTCAAGCTTTATCAGAAGCAAAAGGGAATGGCAAAATAATTTGGAAGCAACTAAACAGCCTACTAAATCCAAAGGGTAACACCACCCAAAACAAATATGAACTTAAATGGGTGAAAACATTATCACTGACAGTGCACAAGTTCAATAACTTCTTCATAAAATCTGTTAACAACCTTGCATCAAGCTTTTCAAGCAGGAACGATATAGGTTTAACAACAACAGACCTGCTTGAAGATCAAGACAATTCATTTCAGCTCAGAGAGGTTGGTCAGACAGCTGTTCTGAAAGCTATACAGGACCTAAACACTTTCTCAAAGATATTTATAATTTAGATACAGCCCTTCTTAAAAATGTAGTAGAATTCTGGTCCAGCCCCTCACCAATCTTATTAATATTTCCATTAAATCTGGGCAATTCCCGGATGGGTAGAAAAATGCTTTGGTAATACCTCTTTTTAAATCTGGAGATGATAAAATGTCTTGTAATTATAGACCCATTAGTCTTCTTCCAGTTTTGTCTAAAGTCCTGGAGAAGATTGTCTCAGAACAACTGATGCACTACCTTGAGACAAACCATTATCTGATTTAGGCAGACTCATTCAACAGAATGCGCTACTTGTTTAATAATTGAAAATATTAAACAATCACTTGATAAGGGAAATGTAGTTGCTGCAGTATTTCTAGATCTAAAAAAGGCTTTCGATACAGCAAATCACAACACCTTAATTTCAAAATTAGCCAAGTTTAATTTATCCAAACAATCATTGTCCTGGTTTGAATCATATTTAAAAGGCCGTGAACAGTGTGTTATAATTAATAATGTGAGATCCACCTTTCTCCAAATTGAAACAGGGATCCCTCAGGGCTAGGGTTGGGTACCGAAACCCGGTTCCACTATGGTACCGGTTCCTACGCAAACGGTAGTATTCGGACCGGTTTAGAACGCGAATTTCGGTTCTGACTGAAATATTTTTCCTCTGTCGCTCCGGACAGCGGCAGACTCTTTTTTCTTTCTCCCTTTTCTGCCGAGTGGCGCAGGTGCCCGCTCGCGGTGTGAAGCGCGTGTCCGCGCTATTCTTGGACATGCACTCTACAATCACAGCTGATAGACAGCTTTTTGTACACGCTCTGAAACGGACGTAAAAATATCACACTTTCTCTGTAGTCTACCGTTAACTAGCTATCGCTGATGTAGGCTACTTTTAAAATGTCATATTTTCCCTCTGGGCTCACCAAAACGGACGTAAAAGCATATTAACCATTCACTGACTGCACGTGATCACTAGTAAACATTACACTTACTCTGCTAGTCTATCGTTTAGGACAAGACCCTGTAGCCTGGTGGTGGGGGAGGCGGGACAGCCTCCCCAAATTGTCTGCCCTTTTAAACTCATACCTGGGTGTGTACAGACCTCTTGGACACCGTCTGAGAGTTTTCTCGTGTGCAGGACATGCCATAAGTCAGGAGAGGTGTCCTATCTTGCCAGAGAAGGCAAATCTGGTCATTTTTCTGCTAAAGAACTGCTAAAGTTTGAAGCTGGTTGGCATACCAACTTAACATTTATTTTGTTGTTACATGTTAATAGTGTAACTGTCATTTGTTAAATTATTGTAGTTATGTGTTAGGTGACTTAGGTTTAGTTATTATATTTAAACGTTAATATATTGTTAAATTTAAATAATTTTCAATAAAAAAAAAAACCTCCATAAAAAGCCTTTCTTTTGTCATTTTTCAGTTTTTCAAGAATCGGTTTAAGAATCGTTTAGGAATCGGAATCGTTTTAAAAGTACCGGTTCGGCATCGGAATTGTAAAAATCCAAACGGTACCCAACCCTACTCAGGGCACTGTTTTGGGACCCATACTCTTCAGCCTTTACATTAATGATTTGCCAGATGTACAGTCATGGCCAAAAGTGTTGGCACCCCTGAAATTTCTCACAGAAAAGTATTGCATTAACACATGTTTTGCTATACCCATGTCTATTCCCTTTGTGTGTATTGGAACAAAACAAAAAAGAAAGAAAAAAAGCAAATTGGACATAATTGCACACAAAACTCCAAAAATGGGCTGGACAAAATTATTGGCACCCTTTCAAAATTGTGGATAAATAAGATTGTTTCAAGCATGTGATGCTCCTTTAAACTCACCTGGGGCAAGTACCAGGTGTGGGCAATATAAAAATCACACCTGAAAGCAGATAAAAAGGAGACAAGTTGACTTAGTCTGTGCATTGTGTGTCTGTGTGTACCACACTAAGCATGGACAACAGAAAGCGGAGAAGAGAACTGTCTGAGGACTTGAGAACCAAAATTGTGGGAAAATATCAACAATCTCAAGGTTACAAATCCATCTCCAGAGATCTAGATGTTCCTTTGTCCACAGTGTGCAGCATTATCAAGAAGTTTGCAACCCATGGCACTGTAGCTAATCTCCCTGGACATGGACGGAAGAGAAAAATGTATGAAAGGTTGCAACGCAGGATAGTCCGGATGGTGGATAAGCAGTCCCAAACGTGTGTCAGCATGAACTATCCGTCGACATTTGAATGAAATGAAATGCTATGGCAGGAGACCCAGGAGGACCCCACTGCTGACACAGAGACATAAAAAAGCAAGACTACAGTTTGCCAAAATGTACTTGAGTAAGCCAAAATCCTTATGGGAAAACGTCTTGTGGACAGATGAGACCAAGATAGAGCTTTTTGGTAAAGCACATCATTCTACTGTTTATCAAAAATGGAATGAGGCCTACAAAGAAAATAACACAGTACTTACATTCAAATATGGTGGAGGTTCAAATATGTTTTGGGGTTGTTTTGCTGCCTCTGGCACTGGGTGCCTTGACTGTGTGCAAGGCATCATGAAATCTGAGGATTACCAAAGGATTTTGGGTCGCAATGTAGGGCCCAGTGTCAAAAAGCTGGGTTTGCGTCCGAGATCGTGGGTCTTCCAGCAGGACAATGACCCCAGATATACTTCAAAAAGCACACAGAAATGGATGGCAACAAAGCGCTGGAGAGTTCTGAAGTGGCCAGCAATGAGTCCAGATCTAAATCCCATCGAACACCTGTGGAGAGATCTTAAAATTGCTGTTGGGAAAAGGCTCCCTTCCAATATGAGAGACCTTGAGCAGTTTGCAAAGGAACAGTGGTCCAAAATTCTGGGTGAGAGGTGTAAGAAGCTTATTGATGGTTATAGGAAGCGATTGATTTCAGTTATTTTTTCCAAAGGGTGTGCAACCACATATTAAGTTAAGGGTGCCAATAATTTTGTCCAGCCCATTTTTGGAGTTTTGTGTGCAATTATGTCCAATTTGGTTTTTTTCCTTCTTTTTTTGTTTTGTTCCAATACACACAAAGGGAATATACTTGTGTATAGAAAAACATGTGTTAATGCAGTACTTTTCTGTGAGAAATACTTGATTTTCTGGAAAACTTTCAGGGGTGTCAACACTTTTGGCCATGACTGTATGTCCAGATATAGGTCTACAGATGTATGCAGATGACACAGTGGTGTATGCATCTGGTAATACCTGTACTTCTGTGGCTGACAAACTAAATGTCAACTTAGATAGAATATCATCTTGGCTGGCTTCATCTTGTTTAACTTTAAACACTAAAAAAACAAACTGTCTGCTTTTCCATTAAAAAACTACCTTTAACACAGCTCGTAAATGCACAAAATAATGGGGAGCCTATTGTACAAGTACCTGAAGTGAAGTATCTGGGAATAATTATAGACTATCAGTTGAACTTTAAAAGTCATATCAAGAAAATCTGTAAAACCGTTAAGGCCAACTTGGGTTGCTTTAAGATGAAAGAAACTGCCTGACTCTTGACTGTTCTTTTACTTTTTTTAAATTCTATGATTCTCTCACACATATCGTATGGCTTGTCCACATGGTCCCATGCTCACCAGACATCAGTTAAGACCATAGAGTGTCTATATAACCGAGCTTTGGAAGTCCTAGACAAGTAGAGAATAAGGTATCATCACTGCCAAATTTTAAGCAAAAATAAGATTTTAAGCTTTGCTAATTTTATCTCCCTGCATTTTGTTAAATTGGTCTTCAAATGCATAAATAATGCTGCTCCCCTTCCCCTTTGCAGAACAATAATAAAACAGCAAAGTGGTACCAGAACTATTACCCGAGCGGCGTTAAAAGGCAATTGTAGCATCCCTTTCCGTAGAACATCATTTGCCCAAACTGCATAAAAAATTCAGTAAAGTAAAATAAAATATGGAACTTTCTGCCAGATTACTTGAAATGTATCTCTATAATTAGTCACTTTTAAAAACAGTGCAATTGTGGCTAATTCGGGAACAACAATTTCTTCTCTCATATTTACTTCATTCTCTTTATTTATTTTATTTAATTTCCTTTTATTTTTCATTTTATTTTTTTTTTATTTTAATAATAATGTAAATCTGTATTTTTATTTGTGACCAAAAGCCCTACTAGGGACAAGTGTCGAGAATTAGCTTCGGCTAAAAACACTATGATACATACATCAGATGACTGTTGAAATTTATCTATGTTTTTTTTTGTATCTGTCCTTATCTAAATAAACATTAAAGAAAGAATGGTTAATATTGAAATTGTTGTCATTGTACATTTAGGAAGATGTTAAGTAAGCTAGTCATTTAAGATGGACAAATAACATTGAGTTTAAGCTAAAATATTTAAGTGAAATGTGGTTAAAATGTGTAGTATGTAAGAATATGTTGTATCTTGAGGAGAAACACAAGTAAACTGTTACTATGGACAACTGAGTGATTATTCTGCATGTTTTGTGCAGGCTGTTTTTTGGTGAGACTCTACTAGAGACAGAACTGCGCTGCTCAAGTCACCGTAGTCATACTGCCTCCTGGGTTTCATCTTCATCATCACCATCTTCTTACCACTCACTAGATCTTCGCCATCATCATCTCCACTACTCACAGGAGTTTCCTGTCGTTTCCGTACTCCATTCTCTCAGGAGCCAGGATGGACAGTTTTACCTGCTAAGGGTGGTGGTAGCAACTTGAGTGCACTCAAACTAATGAAACAGGGTTGAACAAACAAAGCCTGATTTAGTATTCCCCAGGGGTCTCATTTATAAAACCGTGCGTAGGATCCTTACTAAAAGTGTACGTATACCCAAAAGCCCCCAAAAAAAGTCAGATTTATAAAACCGTGTGTACGCACACCTGTAAGCAATGTTCCCTTTATAAGTCACAGATTACCTACAAGAGTGCATACATGGATACGTGGATACCCTGTACACGCCCATTTTTAACCATAAATAGTCAATGTAAAGCACCTCGTGAATGCTGATAAGTATGTTCATGACCCTTGCAGTTGTTCTTTCGTTACACCGAATCATGCCGAGTTATGATGAGAAAAAAACGGAAAAAAAAACTCTCAGACGCTCGGGAATTGCTGCCAGTTGAATTATAATTTCGGCCTGTTGTCGCACAGTGTAGGGAAACCGGATCTATAGACTACCTTCATTAATAAAATCTTCCAAAACAGCAGGCATTACGGCACTCGGGGACAGCTTTGATATACCAGACGTATATAATAAGATTTAACAGAACTATATATTATATCCAAACAAGCCTTAGTGATAAAGTAGAAGATTATATATCATTTATTTATTTTAAAAAAAACACTTAGCCGTCTGACATTTCCCTCTGGAAACAGCCAGTTTCCCCCAGAGTGGCGAGGACCTGTATTTGGACAGCACGGTTCCGGCGCGTTGCCCTCTTTACTGGACCCAATTCAGTACATAGATCCAAGAGCGCAGCTATATTACTATTACAGCTATATTAGGAAATTTAAATCGGCATATTAGCCATTCATCGTCATGGTTCCTGAAGTCTCTTTCTCTCCTGATTCTTCCATTGGGGGTTAGTCCTCCTGCAGGGCCAGCAGAGCCATCATGCAGCACTACGCACAGGTTGACCGCAGTATTTATATGTTTACAACAATTTCTGATTGTTAACACCTTGCTAAAATCACAGCAACAACTAGTGGTATCCCCCACCCTGAGATACAATTTGAAATTGAAATGTATAGGCAAACACACACAACTTTTCTTCATGCAGGTTTTGTTATGAACAGTATTAAAGTTCGGACCGATAACGAGGACATTTATGGTATCGATTGCGCGAAAGCTTAACGGCTGTATTTCCAGACTTTGACATTTGATGATATATGCACAATTTTAAAGACAAATATTTAGTTATTTACACTGTGTTCTGCAGTTATCTAATGCTAGGGTATTTGATGCTATCCTGTATTCCATGCAGTCGGGCCATCTCCTCCTCCTGCGCTCCGTAGCGGACAATGTGACGGCGAGACAGCACCGATTAAATATTAAGAACGAGTTTTGATTTAAGATTTGAGTTGGAGGTGTTTATGGAACAATTATCACTCAGTACAAGCGCAAATAACATTGCTGGATTTAATCTTCATGATATGGTGTGAAGAAATGTGTGTGAGGCATTAATACTTAAACATATTAAGAGTAACCTAATTGTTATTCCCTCCTGTACCTTCTGCAGTCTGACTTCAGTTCACCACCTCACCTTCTGCGTCGCCAGTTCCTATTTTGTCTCCAAAATGTGCATAAGCAAGGTTCAGAATTTGCGTGGAGGACCGCACATTCTCCCGTCAAGTTTGTTTTTTATAAATCACAACCTTTGCGTGGGAAGTGGCGTACACACGTTTTCAGCCCCGTTTTGTGCGTACACCACGTTTATAAATGAGACCCCTGGTTATCTCTATGAAATGAGAGATCTCAGTTTTTGGTTAATGTGGTTTTATATCTTTTATTTTCTTTGTTGGGTTTTTGATATTTAAGTTGTGGTTTGAGTACATTGGGTTTGAACCTAATTGGTCTATCTAAATTTGATTACCATATTGAATCATTTAGTTTAGCCATGCTAGACTTCTGGTAAAAGATTATTTTGCATAATCTCAAGTTGAAAGTAATATTGGTCGTGGGTGCAATTTGTTTCATGCCCAAGGTACGAGTTAAATGAGGACAGGAAAAAAAATAACACTACAGTTAAACAAAGTTACTCTGTTGTAAAAAAGTCAGTCAGAGTCACTATCTTATTATATTTGTAACTTGGATCTTGTATTGTCTTACTCTTTTTAAATACATAGTTGCTTAAATAAAGTTGTGCTGGTTGTTTTTCCCAGTTTCAAAGTACTGCTTTTTATTTATTTGCCCCCCCCCAAAAAAAAAATTATTATCACCAGCCGCCACTGCTCAAGATTTCACAATTTGTAATTCCTCACAGGGTTTGTCCAGCTAATACCAGGATATAAAACCCTCCCAGAGTCACTGCAGTACCTCTGAAACGCCTTCAACCCTTGTTGGGTTTAGGGTGGGGTTGGGTACCGAAACTCTGTACTTTTTGTGGTACCAACCAAATTAGGCTGGTACTACCGGGGACCACATCCCAGTGTTTTCTAGACCTTTAGCCCGTTTTACAACCACGTCTTTTGCTTCCTGTTTTTGATACCTTTGCCTGAGATTGTACTTTGTACAATAAACTTCATTACCTCTTTACCTCTGCCACTGAGTCGTGCTTTAGAGTCTTCTGAGCTCCCTGACAACTAGTAAATAATGTGTAATGTGTTCCCTTCATGAATTCTTCATGTATTAATCTTGTATTGGTAACGTATACTGTTACAGTTAATGTTGATGTGGCCTTGTTGTCTTATTTTATTTATTCTTAGTTCTCACCTGACTCACCAGAGACAGAATGCTGATTTTGAACATGTCTTTAAAACACCAGATTACATTACATGTCAACATTTTTAAAAGTTGGATACCGAAAGGGTACCAACCGGATTAGGCCGGTACTACTGGGGACAAATTCACATAATATCAATCGTGCCAAATTTCGGTACCTGAGAGCTCATACGTAAGTGCAATGTCCTTATTCCTTTCTGCATATTTCACAGATAGCAGGGCTCAGCTCTGACACACACACACAGAGCTGTGGAGCAGATGGAGCAAACTACATCACCACTGCAGCTTGTTCAAGTCACAGCGAGTCACATAAATACCAATAAAGCCGTCCCAAGTGTGGTTACACTTTTCAAAACGCCACGCTGACAGCGTCCGCTGCAATACAATATAACAACACATTCTCACTCCCATCGCGTCAAATACAGACACTTGGTCAGCTGTCTTTGGTGTTTGTTATTGACGCTAAAATTCTTGCGCTTGTGTGTGTTGCGTCACTTTTTGACGCTCTCAATCTCCCGCCCTACGTAGCATTTCGGGCTTTTAAACTACTCTCTACTGTTGTCTCTCTTAATACTACGTCATCTTACAGCGCCGCAGAGCTGCTGCTCTGCCCGGTGCGAAGGATGCTTATTGCGTTGTATCTGACCAAGCGTCCCTATTTGACGAGTTGGGAGTGAGAGCGGGTCGAAAGTGGCCATAGTGAGGTTAACGTTCCACCTCCTCTGAAAAAGACAGGCACGTTCTCTATGCCCTGGTGACTGACTGACAGGCTGCAGGTTGTAGGGCAAAGCAACTTTAATTCTATAACACATTTCAGCAACAAGGCAATTCAAAATGCTTTACACAAAACATTAAAGAGCAGTTAAAAACTTTCATGAAAGAGATCAAAAAATAAGAATAGGCTACAATGGAATAAGATACAAATACAAGAATAACAGCTGATGCGTAAGAAATTATTTGATTTGATAAGATAGACTTCATTAATCCCACACTGGGGAAATTCCTGTGCTACGAAAAAAAATTACACACATCAGAATAACAAAAATACACATTAAGTAGTAGAAGTATATAGTATAAGAAATAGAAAAAATAGAATACATATTTACACAATAAACACCCTTATATAAACACGGATACACAGACAAGTAAGGTGCGGATGAATAGAAATGACATATTGCACAGTTGGAGGTAACACAGAGTAATACATATGTAAATATGCATAGTGCAGAATATTGTCCAGTGATGGCTCATATTGCAGAAACAGCTAGCAGTGCTACATTAACGCAACATGTAATTTTTCCCGCTTCCTCGCTTGGAACTACAGCTGTTGCAACCACTCTAACCCGGCCGAATGGGTCAAAGTTGTAAATTCCAGAAAAAAAGAAAAGGACACACAGCTAATCTCCAGAGTTGTACATCCATATATGCACATTAGAGCTGCAAAGATTAATCGATTAGTTGTCAACTTTTAAATGAAACGCCAACTATTTTGATAATCGATTAGTCGGTTTGAGTAATTTTTTAAGACAAAAGTAAACATTCTTTGACTCCAGCATGTTAAATGTGAATATGTTCTAGTTTCTTCTCTCCTCTGTGACAGTATACTGAATATCTTTGAGTTGTGGACAAAACAAGACATTTGAGGACCTCATCTTGGGCTTTGGGAAACACTGATCCACATTTTTCACCATTTTATAGACCAAACAACTAATCGAGAAAATAATCAACAGATAAATCGACTATGACAATAATCGTTAGTTGCAGCCCTAATGCACATACGTTGAAGAACAGTTTGGAAGAAGAAAAACAAATGCGAAAAAAGAAATACAAATATGAGAAATACATTAAATTTCACCGAAAAGGCTCAGAGCTGCTGCAACAGGCTACCACTCACGCTGCGTCGCCTTGTAAACTGATGTTGATACATAAAGTTTTTGTTTGATACTTGTTTGTCTTGCTTGGATTTAAAGGCACAAACGTTATTCCATGTCACCAGTCTCAGGGTCAGAAGAGTCTCCAGTCTGGTCTTCAGTCTCTGGTTGTAAAAGTGGATGTGAGTTCCTGGCTGGTTCTGGTCCTCCACAGTCCTCTCCATCAGCCTCTGTTTCCATGTGTTGAGTTTGTCTTTGATGAAGCTGTGAGAACTGAGCTTCCTCTTCATCATCTTCACAGGGACAGGAGTGAATGGGAACTTGCTGATATCAGCCTCCTCCAGCCCTTGAAGCTGCTCTCTCTGCTGACTGCTCCACAGTTCCTCCTGTTCCTCTTTAACCTTGCTTTCTGCTTCTTACAGTGCAGACGCTTTGCTGCTTGCTCCTGCCTCTGCTTGCATATTTCTGCTGATAATCTTGCTTTCCTTTGAGAGAAACTATGAGCAACGGCTCTGGATACTTATAAATCACTGGACTATACATTTTTTATAGGCATAGTAGGCTACTGCCATTTTTCAACATTTTTCTGCGTGAGCGTGGCCTACAAATAGCTCAAGCCTGTCCTAAAGTGACTGTAGCTAAAGCTAATTAGCAGCAAGATGCCTCCCTTCTCCATGGAGGACTACTACAAACTCCTTCAGAAGATTGCAGTTCTGGAAACCAAAATTTACCGGTTAGAAGTAAACGTGGAAGTGAACAGATGTTGTGGAAATGACACCACTCTACCACTGAACCAAAACAATGGACAAAAGCATGCTAACACACGGCTAACTAGCACCAGCAAGACCACAAAGAAACAGGAGAGCTGTGGAACGGATAATAAATCAACAAGTGGTAGTCCTCCCTGGAACTCTTTTGGTGCAAAGCCTAAGAGTAAATCATTTTTCCTGGGAATTGGGAGGACGACTAACGGGCAGGGAACAGCACCCTGAGATTTGTGATACGACCGGCTGGCCAGCATTACCATCCAGGCAGAGCGCCTCTTCAACCCCTATGCTTAGTAGGACACAGCCGTTGACAACTGCAAAAGGAAAAATTAGCAACAAAATGCCTCCCCAACAACTGAGTGTGCAGGTGAAGAACAGATTTGCTCCTCTGCTGCAGGACCCTGGACATGACCTGGATTACGTCTCATCATCACACAGCAGGGTAAGGACTGAGAGCAATTCTAAAATTAAAAAACTACAGGGAAAGCTAATGACTGGGCCCCAAACTCTGATTGTGGGTGACTCTGCTGTAAAAGATATCAAAAGCAGTAAAAACACCAAAAAAATCTGTTTTCCCAAAGACATGGTGTCTGACTTAACGCAAAGAATCCCAGATATCGTAGCAGCACACCCAACTATTAAGAACATTATACTGCACATAGGGTCAAATGATGTTGTAAAGCAAGAGTCTGAATTGCTGAATCGTGAGTTTATGGATCTGCTGAACACAGTCAGCTCCATAAATGCGAAGGTGTTTATCAGTGGCCCTATACCGCCAGTCAGAAGAGGAGCTGAGAGATTCAGCAAACTGTTGGCACTGAACAGATGGCTTTCAACCGCATGTACCGACCATTCTCTGCAGTTCATTGACAATTTTAACATTTTCTGGGACCACAGACAACTTTTTAAAGCAGACGGACTCTTCCTTAAAAAGCCAGGAGTAAAGCTGTTCACCTCTAGCCTACTTTACTTTCTGCACCACCCATCTACTCCCTCGGCCAAGGGCACGAGACAAGATAAATCAACACAAACAAAACAAGAGGAAGACACAACAAAGTGCGGCAGTGATCCACCACAGGCCCCACCTGAGCAAGGATTTGACCATGGAAGACCACAGAGCGGAGACAATAAATCTCAACCCCCCCCTTTCACCTGTCCAACATTCCTCAAACCCCCTTACCAACCCAGATGAGGACCCATCGCCCTCCCCATTCCATAGGAGACCAAAGAGCGGAGATGAGAAATCTCAATCCCCCTTCTCACCCGTCCAACACTCCTCAAACCCCTTTAACAACCACGACGCCTTTGAGGACGTCTTTGAGGATGCGTTGCTCTCCCCTCTTTCCCCCATCCCCATGTTGAAGTTCACTGACCAGATGAAGCAGCTGGTGAACGCTGGAACTAAGTATACCCCCCTTCCTTCTCCCATCGTTCGCCCCCGGCCAAAAGTAAAATGCCAGGCACCTCTGCCCCCTCAAGGGCGGCAGCTAACTCCTTCTCCCCAAACTGATAAGGATGCTTGTGTGCAAAATGCAGCAAGCTTTAACTGATATGGGCCGGGTCCAGGCTGTACGCCTAGTAGCACTCGTGACTCTTTCCAAGACAAGCCTGGGCCCTGCGTATTAGATTCTTCCACAATTTATGTTGTGATAGGTAATAGAAAAAGAATAACGAATAAGCACTTAACTGCAAACTTTGCAAACTTAGCATCCATTCCTCGTCAGCCACAAAAAATGAAAACAGACTAACACTAGCACTACTAAATGTTAGGTCTTTGGCAGGAAAATCATTTTTAATCAATGATTTTATTATTAAGCACAATCTTGATTTTATGTTTTTAACTGAAACCTGGTTGGACGATAATAACAGTGCTGCTGTTCTCATTGAGTCAGCCCCCCCTAACTTCAGTTGTATGAGTGAGAATAGAGTGAATAAGAAAGGAGGTGGAGTCGCCATTTTGTTTAATGACTCCAATGTACGCAATTATTTTATGGAAATTTTGCTTCTTTTGAATATGTGGCTCTTCAGCTAAGATCTTCCCCTCAAGCTATACTTCTAAATATCTACAGGCCACCTAAATACTGTGCAAACTTCTTTGACGGTTTTAATGAACTGCTGTCTATAATCTGCATTAACTTTGACCGTGTAATTATTGCTGGTGATTTTAACATTCATGTTGACAACCCCCAGGACCGAGGGACCAAAGAACTGTGTTGTGTTTTTGAGAACTATGGACTGACTCAGCATGTGACACAGCCCATGCACAATAAGGGGCACACACTGGACTTGATTATCTCCAAGGGTCTAAACATTTCCAAGGTTGTGGTGACTGATGTTGCTCTCTCTGATCATTCCTGTGTTTTCTTTAATGGCACTATCTTGGTGCCCAAAAGCGTTCAAACAAAGTTAATCAGAAAACGGTATATCACTGAAAACCAGTGAATCATTCATTCAGCTTTTCTCCTCCACACCCACCCTCTCAGGGGTCTCAGTCACTGAGCTTGTAGATAATTTCAACTGTAAAATTACGAATGTTATTGATGCTATTGCTCCCACTAAGGTCAAAGCTGTCTCTGGTAAGAAAAGATCTCGATGGAGAAATTTTATAGTGGTGAGAACAGAAAAAAAGAGTGTCGAAAAGCTGAACGCAGTTGGCGAAAATCTAATCTCCAGGTCCACTATAACATCTATAAAGAGAGACTTTGCATTTATAATTTGGAACTAAGGAATGCAAGGCGGTCCTTTTTTTCTGACATTATCGCCAGAAACAATAATAATTCACGTGCTTTGTTTGCTACTGTCGATAGATTAACAAACCCTCCAGTACCAGTAGCATCTGAACTATTGTCTACCAAGGCTTGCAATGACTTTTCCTCCTTCTTCACAGACAAAATTCAGAAAATTAGACAAACAGTCAGTGCTTCCATATCAAGTACAGGACAGTGTTCACACAAAACAAAATCCAATATGACACAATTTCATACGATCAACCATAACAACCTGGAAGACATTATACAACACCTGAAAACCTCCTCCTGTTGCCTTGATATTCTACCAATAGGTGTTTTCAAAAATGTTTCGAATTGTTTGGCTTCTGATCTTCTACAGATTGTAAACACATCTCTGCTCTCAGGTATCTTTCCACAGGCCCTAAAAACTGCAGTCATCAAGGCACTCCTAAAAAAGAACAATCTAGACACCTCACTAATGAGCTAATAGGCCGATATCAAACCTTCCATTTTTAAGCAAAATCATAGAAAAAGCAGTTTTTCAACAACTCAACCTTTTCTTATCACTAAACAACAGTTTTGATGCCTTCCAGTCAGGTTTTCGACCACACCACAGCACTGAGACGGCTCTCGTTAAAGTCTTTAATGACATCCACTTAAACACAGATAGTGGCAAAATTTCAGTCTTAGTATTACTTGATCTCAGCTGTGACGATTGATACAGTCGACCACGATATTACTTGAACGATTGGAAAACTGGGTTGGTCTTTCTGGCTCAGTACTAAAGTGGTTTGAATCCTATTTAAAGAATAGGGACTACTTTGTGTCTATAGGTAATTATACATCTGAGCATACAAATATGACGTGCGGAGTTCCCCAAGGCTCAGTTCTGGGGCCTCTTCTGTTCAACATCTACATGCTTCCACTGGCTCAGATTATGGAAAACAACAAAATAAGTTACCATAGTTATGCGGATGACACACAAATTTACATAACCTTATCACCAGGGAATTATAGCCCAATACAACAACTGAATATGTGCATTGAACAAATTAACGACTGGATGTGCCAGAACTTTCTTAAATTAAATGAAGAAAAAACTGAGGTGATTGTTTTTGGAGCAAAAGAGGAACGATTAAAGGTCAGCACTCAGCTTCAAACGACAATGTTAAAAACAACAGACAAAGCCAGAAATCTTGGTGTAGTCTTGGACTCGGACCTGAATTTTAAAAGCCACATTAAGACAATTACAAAATCAGCCTATTATCACCTTAAAAATATATCAAGGGTTAAAGGACTTATGTCTCAGCAGGATTTGGAAAAACTTGTCCATGCTTTTATCTTCAGTAGACTTGACTACTGTAACGGTGTCTTTACAGATCTCCCTAAAAAATCAATCAGACAGCTGCAGCTGATTCAGAAAGCTGCTGCCCGAGTCCTCAGTAAAACCAAGAAAGTGGATCACATCACTCCAGTACTGAAGTCTTTACACTGGCTTCCAGTGCCTCAAAGAATTGATTTCAAAATACTTTTGCTGGTTTATAAATCACTAAACGGTTTAGGGCCAAAATACATTTCTGATCTGCTACTACACTATGACCCACCCAGACCTCTCAGGTCGTCTGGGACAGAACTAAACAGGGGGAAGCAGCTTTCAGTTTTTATGCTCCACATATCTGGAACAAACTCCCAGAAAACTGCAGGTCAGCTGCAACTCTCAGTTCTTCCAGGCTGAAGACCTATCTTTTTAATGTTGCCTTTCTTTAAATAACCTATTTTTAACAGCTCTTTCTTTAAAATTCTTATACTGCACTGTACATTTTATTCTTGTCTTTTAATGATTTTAAATTGTTTTTAATTGTTTTCTAATTGCTCTTTAAATTTTATTTTTTGTCTTTTAATGCTTTGAAATTGTTTTTAATTGTTTTCTACCTGTTTTTAATGTTTCATGTAAAGCACTTTGAATTGCCTTGTTGCTGAAATATGCTATACAAATAAAGCTGCCTTGCCCTAACAAAACTGAAGTTATTGTGCTGGGCCCTAAACACCTCCGAACTTCATTATCTAGAGATATAGCTACTCTGGATGGTGTTGCCCTGGCCTCCAGCACCACTGTTAGAAATTTAGGAGTTATCTTTGATCAGGATATATCCTTTAATGCCAATCTAAAACAAACCTCAAGAACAGCCTTTTTTCATCTTCGTAACATTGCCAAAATTAGGAATATCCTGTCTCAAAACGACGCTGAAAAACTAGTCCATGCATTTGTTACTTCCAGGCTGGACTATTGTAATTCCCTACTGTCAGGTTGCTCAAATAAGTCTCTTAAGACTCTCCAGCTGATCCAGAATGCTGCAGCGCGTGTTCTCACAAGAACTAAGAAAAGAGATCATATTTCTCCTGTATTAGCTTCTCTGCATTGGCTTCCTGTTGAATCCAGGATTGAGTTTAAAGTCCTTCTCTTGACCTACAAAGCTCTAAATGGTCTAGCACCATCATATCTAGAAGAGCTCCTAATACCCTATTGTCCTACTAGAGCACTGCGCTCCCAGAATGCAGAGTTACTGGTGGTACCTAGAGTCTCTAAAAGTGTAGAATGGGAGCCAGAGCCTTCAGTTATCAGGCTCCTCTCCTATGGAACCAGCTCTTCGCTGGGACGGTCGGGGGCAGAAACTGTCACCTCATTCAAGAATGAACTTAAAACTCTCCTATTTGATAAAGCTTATAGTTAGGGAGTGAGGAGTTGCAGTGTTCACCTAACTGGCCCAACTGCTTCTCTTCATAATTGTTAGATTAATAATACATAACAAAGTAGAGGGAGGCGCCAGCCAAGCCAGATCCGGCAGGGGGAGAGTTCTAAGCCCAAAAAAAGCTACCTCTCCTTATGACCTGTCTCTCTTAGTTACCTGTTATAGTTTCGCTGTTATAGTCCTAGACTGCTGCGGGGGACTTTTCCTTCCTTTGACACACTGAGCGCGCTCTCTCCTCTCCCTTTCTATTACTGTTTCTATTACTGTTACTATTACTATTACTATTTGTGTGCAGCCCGTCCCAGAAATGCTTGTTACTAATCCTAGCTTCTGGGGAGTTTACTCCCCGGAGTCCTATACTTTTTTTCCCCAGCGTATTTCCTTGGAGAACGTTGGCACCAAGACCCTGGTTGCAGCTGTCGCGCGGTCCTGCTGAGCTCAGCGATGCCCTGCAATGTCCTGCTGAACCCTGCAGCTTCCCGCACATCCAGTCACTGTTCCATTATTAATGTGACTACTATCGCCATTCTTCATCAACCCCCAACCGTCTCGTCAGACAACCGCCTACCAAGAGCCTGGGTCTGTCCGAGGTTTCTTCCCAAGAGGGAGTTTTCTCTCGCCACTGTTCGACTCGTTTGCTCTTTGAGGGGATTTACTGGAATTGTTGGAATTGTTGGGGCTTTGTAAATTATAGAGTGTGGTCTAGACCTACTCTATCTGTAAAGTGTCTCGAGATAACTTATGTTATGATTTGATACTATAAATAAAATTGAATTGAATTGAATTGCCTTGCCTTTAATGTGTGTGTGTGTGTGTGTGTGTGTGTGTGTGTGTGTGTGTGTGTGTGTGTGTGTGTGTGTGTGTGTGTCTGTGTGTGTGTGTGTGTGTGTGTGTGGGGGGGGCTCTGGCTCCTTCTGGTCCACACTGAAGCTACACTCCTGCTGCTCAGGGGGAACCTCTTCTTTAACCACCAACAGAAGATCTGCAGGAAACTGGAAAGACACAGAGAGACGTTAACACAGAGAGACAGAATCAATAGTACAGAGTCTCCTTTCAAATCTCTTTATGTGATAAAAAAAACTGGGATTTCATGTTTCTGCATTCTAACTTTCAGCCAGAGTGCTGTAAAGACAATTATACCTCAGGCTTATCTCACTTTTATTTAATTTTTTGGTCTGGTTTGAATCCTACTTAAAGAACAGGGACTACTTTGTGTCTATAGATAAACATCTGAGTGGACTAATATGAAATGCGGAGTTCCCCAAGGCTCCATTCTAGGGCCTCTTCTGTTTAACATCTACATGCTTCCACTGGCTCACATAACAGAAGACAGTTGCACTGATTATTTGTCTACAAGCGTGATCACATCAACACACAGTCACATGCCTTCTCAAACCTGACAGAGGTTCTCCTCTCTCCTTCACAACGTCACAATTACCTTCTGTTTCCATTTGTTGAGTTTGTCTCTGATGAAACTGTGAGGACTGAGCTTCCTCATCATCTTCAGTCTTCGCAGGGACACGAGTGAATGGGAACTTGGTGATATCAGCCTCCTCCAGCCCTTGAAGCTGCTCTCCCTCCTGACTGCTCCACAGTTCCTCCTGTTCCTTTTTAATGTGTGGGAGAGGCTCTGGCTCCTGCTCGTCCACACTGGAGCTACACTCCTGCTGCTCTCTTCACTAACAATCACTTCCAGAACGTCTGGAGGTAAAGCTGAAACACAGACAGACATCCATTAAATATCAGTCTCAACAATACTTTGCAAATTAGCTGAGATCACTCTGATGAGGACACAGCCCCATAATGAAATCATCCGATTTATCCCAGGTCCCCAAAGATCATCATACAAAACTGAGCTTCCAAAACCCTTAACAAAAACCTCATGCCTCCACTCAGCTCCGGCTGTAAAAGCTGTGCCGGTCTGTCTGAGAAAATCTCCGAACTGGAAGGTAAGATAACTTTAACACTGGATCAGACAGCAGGGCTCCAGACTGTGGCTAAATGCTCGCATTTTGCAACCAACAGCCGTCAATCAAGGTAAACTACAGAGGTCTGTGGGTTAGATCGCCTTGAAAGTGAACAATCATAGGAGGGCCAGTGCCTCTTTGGTTTCCGCCGCCAAAGTGTCAAAAGTCAGTTTCATTCACACGCGCAGAAATCAACTTGGAGAGCAGAGTTTACCTGTGAGAACATGTATGCCTTCCAGCGCTCGCGAAGCAGGCACTCTGTGGCGTGTGGTGGCTGCTCTGTGTGCGTGCAGCTTAGCCTTTCTTTCCTTCTCCCTATGTTTTGTTTTGACGCTCGCAGGTGCCTGTTCAACTCGTGATTTTTGAATCGGTGCATGAAGGATAACATCTGCGAGTGTGAAATGATATAATTTGCTCATGAGCATATTTTATCACACTCGCGAGATATGACATAATCGTGACTTCATAGAAAACCTCCTTTTGTATGAAAACATGCAACTGATGACATTAAAAGAGTAGCTTCTTATTGTATAAGTGGTGCAGGGGTGCACGGAGCAAAAGTCTGTATTGCTGCTGCGCATGCTTTCTAATTATTTTACATTCCTCTTGTCAGAATGTTTTTCTGCCACAAACGCAAACGTTCCTTCGGTTGAACTCGCCATATAACGGCACGGCTTGCTGGGCCCTATTTCAGGTAAGAAGTGTCTAACCCTGATCTCTGAGTTGATTTACCCTGAGATGGGAAACTCTGAGTTTTCGGTTTCAGAACAGCTGATATGAGTTGGTTCAATCAACTCAGAGTAGGTTCACCACCACAATTAAAAGGCAGCATGAATGGAGCCATGAGACTACGATTCACCATGGTAACAACCACAAACAAACGGCAGAAATACTCATGCGCACATTAGGGGTGGGCGATATGGACAATAAATAATATTTCAACATTTTTGGCGATTTTGACGATAACGATAATTAGACAATATCCTTTAAAAATGTGTTTTTAAAAGTCTGAGTTACTTAATCACCGATGATAATAATGGGCACAATGTTGAAATGAAAACTGTCCTTATTTATTTTCGTTAAAATTAAGTATTCTAGTAAAAACAATTCAAAGACATACAAAATACTAATACTATACTAATACTAATTGAACTAGTGTAGGAACATTGAACTCTGAGTACACATTCAATTGTACACCTCTGCTGTAATGTAAATTGTGCAGCATGCAAGAAAGATGAAATAATAACAATAAACAAAGGGCTCTGTTCTGTAACATATTGCACACAACCATGTCCTTATTGGAAGCAGTCCTGGAGCTGGGATAGGGCAGTGTCAGGCCAAGTTTTGATAGTCCTTCTACTTGGCTGTATAGTCCTTCTGACCGGGATTTATGCTGGGATCAGGAGTACTTGGATGTGACCTAACTGGCCCAGGTGAGGGAGAGGAGCAGTTCTGTATGCCTTCCTGATGTCAGAGTATACATGGTCTAGTGAGTTCTTCCCTCTAGTAACACAATCTACATGCTGGAAAAAAGCTGGGGAGTACAGACTTTAAGGACGCCTTGTTTAAGTCCCCTGCTACAATATTTACCCCCTCCCCCCACGCTGCAGTTTGTTCACTATGGTTAGCAGTGAGCCAAACTTGTGCTAACGTTAGCATTGGGGGCTATGTGGACGGCAGTGTGCTGTTTTCGTGGTAAATAAAATGGCCTGTATATTACCGACAGGGCTTCCAGGTCAGGTGAGCAGTGCTGGGCAACGATCCTGCTGTAGGTACGCCATTCATTATGCACAAAAATGCAGTCCTGCGACTCTGGTCTTGCCGGAGTTTTTGTCTCGATCCTGCCGGTAGCTAGCTAGTTCGGCGTGCTAGCTGCCGATAACAATCTCCTCCTGGCCATCTCCTCCGAGATGTTATGAGCTGCCTAGAAGGCTCTCGTAACGGCTGTGTTGTATCGTATTCCTGTATTGATTAGTTCAGTGTGGCTGTACTTGTATAAATATACACCAACAGGAGAGCTTGTAGCCGCTGCACAATAGCGCGCCGCCATCTTTGTTGACATTAGTGAATGTGTAACGTTCCAATGCGTGTTTTTAAGTGTTTTTTTCTAAGTAATTTAAATACTCGATAATGTAAATTTGCATATTTTTAACACAACAATGACAATATTATCATATACGATATATATCGCCCACCCCTAGTGCAGCGAGTTAAAAAAGCAACACAGCGGCTGCTGCAAAAGAGAGAGAATTTGCGTGGGAGAAAATTGCTGCTAGAGTAAATGCGTATATTCCAATATAGTGTATATCATATTCAATCAAGTATAATATTACTGGTGAAATGGTATTGAACCTATAATCTATTTTATTTAGGTGCAATACTGCGGGCGAAAAAGTGCTACGCCTACTAATCTCATTCTGAGGCTGCAGCACCATCATTAACATAATTATAATCCATAATCTTTTATTTATTATAGCTGTATTTTAACCGGACCTGTCTGGTCGCAGTTTTTCCGTTGTTTGCAAAACTTTCCTCCGCTCCGTTAGCTAACGTCTAGGTATTTGTTGTGCTAACGGCTAGTTAGCCTGCCTGCTAGCGGGAGTTAAAGCGAGCCACTCAGGATTTTGCCTCCTTGGAAATCTATTCTATATTTTGGTAAGCAGTAACGGGCTATCCACAGCTTGCTAATACAAGCAGGAGCACCTGCATTGTAATTCGATTTGTGAAAAGGGATCGGTTTTAGGTGAAGGCCTCCATCAACGTTGCTACTAGCTAAACTAGCAAGCTACACGATGCCCCCCCTCAGCTGTTCACCTGGCTGTGACTCGTGCCTCCTGTTCAGCCAGAAGATAGTGGAACTTGAAGCCAGAATATCGACTCTCCACCAGATCAAGGCAAGTGAACAGTTCCTCGACTCCATTATCATTGGAAGTTCCCCTCACACATACACTGTCGGATGTCTTGATTCCACTGTGCCCTGCAATACTCTCACCCCACCACGCACTAATACAACCTCTGACCCTGTTATCTCTCCTCGGCTTCTGCCGAGGACCCAGCCAGCTCTGCCGACCAGCTCCACTCCACACCAGCCTGAGCCATGGCGTGTAAGCAAGCACCAGAGCAGGCGGTCAGGACAACGCTCAGCCCCAGCCCAACCCCTACAACTAGAAAACCGCTACAGCATTCTGACGAACGACGAGGAGTTCCCTTCTCTGCCACGTCCCCATGCAGCTCATCCTGGTCCATCCACACAGTCGACGTGCCCATTGAGGGCGGACTCTCCCCCCTCGGACTCATCAACCTCCACGCTGGTCATTGGAAGCTCCATGGTAAGGGACCTGCACATTCCCCCTTTACCTAGCGGTCCCTCCAAGGTCTACTGCTTCCCCGGTGCCAAGGTCCGTGACATCCAGCACAAACTTCCCGGCATCCTCGCCCGCCACGCCAAGGTCGACGACATCATCGTGCATGTGGGCACAAACGACATCAGAGAGGGACGGTCAACAGCACTCCGGAGAGACTTCACCACTCTCCTCTCCACCCTGATGGGCACAGGTAAGCGGATTGTCATCTCTGGGCCTCTACCTACCTACAGGAAGGATTTAATAATATTTCCGCAGAATTTGGTATTATCAGATCATTTTTTAATTACTTTTGAATTCTTGCTACCTGACCATACTAAACTAGATAATAGCTTCTACACTAGATGCCTATCTGACAGTGCTATAGCGAAATTTAAGGAAGATTTTACAACAGCATTTGACTCTATGTCATGCCTTAACATAACAGAGGACCTCTATGTTAACCTCAGTCCCTCTCAAATTGATACATTTGTAGACGGTGCTACGACTTGCCTACGGACGACCTTAGACTCTGTCGCTCCTCTCAAAAAGAAGACGATAAAGCAAAGGAAAACAGCTCCTTGGTATAACTCTCAAACTCGCAAATTAAAACAAATCGCTCGCGCAAACCTCTGAAGTAAGTGGCGTCCACCAAAGTGGAAGAATCAGCCTTGGATTGGCAAGAAAGTCTCAAAACCTATAGGAAGGCCCTAAGAAAGGCCAGATCAGACTATTACTCATCACTAATAGAAGAAAATAAGAACAACCCAAGGTTTCTTTTCAGCACTGTAGCCAGGCTGACAGACAGTCACAGCTCTACTGAGCCATCTATTCCTCTAGCACTGAGTAGTGATGACTTCATGAGCTTCTTTAATGATAAAATTATAACAATTAGAGACAAAATTAATCACCTTTTGCCCTTAACTTCTAACAGTTCATCTTTAAATACAGGACCGCTAGAACAAATGACTAGTCCCGACATATACTTAGACTGCTTTTATCCTATAGACCTTCAACAATTAATGTTAAAGATATCCTCAGCTAAGCCATCTACCTGTCTCTTGGACCCCATCCCAACGAGGGCTACTCAAAGAAGCGTTACCCATGGTAAACACTTCACTACTAGATATGATCAATATGTCCTTATTAACAGGTTATGTACCGCAGTCATTTAAAATAGCTGTGATAAAACCTCTTCTGAAAAAAAAACCTACGGGATCCTGAGGTCTTAGCAAACTATAGACCTATATCTAACCTTCCTTTTCTATCCAAGATCCTTGAGAAGGTGGTTGCTAATCAGTTATGTGATTTTCTACATAGCAACAGTTTATTTGATGATTTTCAATCAGGATTTAGAAAGAATCATAGCACAGAGACGGCACTGGTGAAAATTACTAACGACCTTCTAACAGCTGCAGACAAAGGACTTGTCTCCATACTTGTTTTATTAGATCTTAGTGCTGCATTTGACACTATTGACCATACAATCCTGTTACACAGATTAGAACACTTAGTCGGAATTAAAGGAATTGCACTTAGCTGGTTTAAGTCTTATTTCTCTGAGCGATCCCAATTTGTTAAAACATGCCGATAAACCCTCCAAGCACGCCAAATTCGCCATGGCGTTCCTCAAGGCTCAGTGCTTGGACCAATTCTATTTTCCTTATATATGCTTCCTCTAGGACATATTATTAGGAAACACTCAATTAACTATCACTGTTACGCAGACGATACCCAATTATATCTGTCAATTAAGCCAGATGAAAGTGGTCAGTTAGCAAGACTTCAAACGTGTACTGAGGATATAAAATGCTGGATGACCCACAACTTCCTGATGTTAAACTCAGACAAAACGGAAGTTATTGTGATAGGACCAATGCACCGCCGAACTTCGTTTTCGAAAGATATAGCTACTCTGGATGGTATCGCCCTGGCCTCCAGCACTGCTGTCAGAAATTTGGGAGTTATTTTTGATCAGGATTTATCCTTCAACGCCCACTTAAAACAAACCTCAAGAATAGCCTTTTTCCATCTTCGTAACATTGCCAAAATTAGGAATATCCTGTCTCAAAACGATGCTGAAAAACTAGTCCATGCATTCGTTACTTCTAGACTAGATTACTGCAATTCCTTATTATCAGGTTGCCCAAATAAGTCCCTTAAGACGCTCCAGCTGATCCAGAATGCTGCAGCACGTGTTCTGACGAGAACTAAGAGAAGAGATCATATTTCTCCTGTATTAGCTTCTCTGCATTGGCTTCCTGTGAAATCTAGGATCGAATTTAAAATCCTCCTCCTGACTTACAAAGCTCTAAATGGTCAAGCACCATCATACCTAGAAGAGCTCTTAGTACCTTATTGTCCCACTAGAGCACTGCGCTCCCGGAATGCGGGGCTACTTGTGGTTCCTAGAGTCTCTGGAAGTAGACTGGGGGCCAGGGCCTTCAGCTATCAGGCTCCGCTTCTGTGGAACCAGCTTCCAGTCTGGGTTCGAGGGGCAGACACCGTCGCCTCATTTAAGAGTAAACTGAAAACCCTCCTCTTTGACAAAGCTTATAGTTAGGGAGTGAGGAGTCGCAGCGTCCACCTAACCCGGCCAATCTGCTTCTCCTCGTAGTCAACAGTTTTATATACTGTATAATTAATAATATAGCAAGAGTAGAGGGAGGCAAGCCAGTACAGCCCGCGACCGGTTGGGGAGAGTTCTAGCCCGACCAGGCACCTCTCTTTAACCTGCCTCTCTTAGTTATGCTATTACAATTCTAGACTGCAGGGGAGGCTGTTTTCTTCCTATGACACACTGAGCTGCTCTCTCATCTCTAATTGTTACTTTTGTATGTATCCTGTCCCAGAATTGCTTGTTACTAATCTAGCTCTGGGGAGTTTACTCCCCGGAGTCCTTATGTTTCTTCTTCGTAGAGCTATGCTCTGCGATTCTCTGCAATTCCCGGCCGCATCCTGCTGCGTCCTGCTGCGTCCTGCTGCATCCTGCTGCGTCCTGTTGCATCCGCCGCATCCACCCATGCTCTGCAGCGCCACGCTACATCCCGCGGTCCTGCTGTGATGTTCCTATGCACAGAGTAGTCTGGATCCGGGTATAGGGGACTGCACTACTCAGTATGACACGATGTGCCCTGCTATGACATGAACTTCCACGATAACCTTCGAAGTCACTGTGACCTTTAATGTGACTATTATTGGCACTGTTCATCACACCCCCAACCGGCCTGTCAGACACCGCCTACCAAGAGTCTGGGTCTGCCGAGGTTTCTTCCTAAAAGGGAGTTTTTCCTTGCCACTGTCGCGATAGCCACTGCTAATGCTTGCTCTTGATGGAATTACTGTAATTGTTGGGGTTTTGGAAATTATAGAGTGTGGTCTAGACCTACTCTATCTGTAAAGTGTCTCGAGATAACTTTTGTTATGATTTGATACTATAAATAAAATTGAATTGAATTGAATTATTTCAAAGGGTTTACATCATTCACCTGAAATAATAGCCTACCGTGGAACTCCTTTTTAATGTCTCTTACTGGTTTGTGTCCAGGGAACACTACAAAAACGTTTAAAACACGTTTCAGAGCTAGTCACATGCACTCTTCTGACGGTGCTTTACAGTGGCTTTACTAATATGCTCCGCATCCCCAATGTTGTAAAGAAAACTGCTGTTTGCAAAACAATTAATGTGTCACAAATAATCTGCTGGGAGAGCATGTCCAAGATGGGTGACATTAGTGATATGAGGTTATGATATGCATAACAGACTGGGAAGTAAAACGATACCGCTCAAATCGGAAGTTATCTGAAAATTAAAATGTCGGGGTTCAATATCATCTCCCGACATATAACACCCTGCAAAGTAAAGCAGCCTCGACATAAGGAAATGCCATGTTTTTAGAAAAAAAAAAACATTTTACAGTCTGGCTAACATGGTTAGAATAGCCTCACTGTTTAGATATTTGGGATACATTTGGGACTTTTTTTTAAGAAATGTAAATAGTCATTTATATGAGTTATAATGTTTATTATGTTTATTTTTGCACTGGATGACTCCAAATATATAGAACTGTTTTAGACAACACAAATGCTTGTGTAGCATTGCTGTGTGTGTGATATCAATAAATACGACATATTTATTTATTTAGATTATTGGCAAAAGCATCTGGACTTTTTTTGAAAAAAATTATATATTTTGTCAACTGTATAAGTTATAATGTATATTTCTTCACAGTTTGACACCCAAGACATATGTATGGAGTTATATTCCTATCTTTATTCAAGAGCGCATTCTTTCAATTTGAGAGCATTTCTCACTGATATTACGTTCAGATTTTGTAATAATTTCCCTCAAAACCTTGCTCTCACACTCAAATGGTCATGCTCGCGCTTGGATTTGCTCTGCTTGTGCTCAAACTTTGTGCTCGGATTCAGATATGTTGTTCTGTGGACAGATTTCCTGCTCTCAGCTTTGAACCTTCTCCTCGCACTCAGCCTGATTCTGTGCGCTTGCAAATCTGCTGCTCTCGGATCTCTCCTGCGCGCTTGGATTTTTCTGTGTTACAACACTATCAAAATTCCACAACCAATAGAATGCCAGGTGTAGTGTTGACCAATTAAATGATCCCTGCCCCGTTGAGGGTGCGTTCGTTTTATGTGAGAACATCCGTTGCGGCCGGCTCCTCTGTAACCATGGGTCTGTAACCCAAGTTTATTTAACCCCGCCGTCCATCGCTTTATTATTAGTATATGTCAATAATGTGCACAGAATGGTCGACGGTCTTTCACCTGCACCCATCAGGAAACGGGAGAAAGCTTTGAAGTGGGACATATCAAGTTACGTAGCTAGCTACACAACTATGAGGGTGAGTAACATAAATTAAGCACATAGCATATGGCGCTAGCCATAGCTAGCCTAGCTTGATGTCCGTAAACAAATAGATTTTCTTTATATCAGTAGTTTAGCTAGCTAGCTAGATTGAACGACATATGACGGACAGTATGTGTGTATTTACAACTGGTATTTAATGACCCCACTTTGTAATTTGTCCTCGTTTGGTTAACCATGTTCCTGGGGATTTGGCTAATTTCAGACATGTTAGAGGCAATTGTAAAACCTAAACTGTAATATAACTGAAAAACAAAAGAAACTGGATTGTTTGTATCAGTTTTTACATCACTGTTGCATGTTTTTCAGATGTTCTAAATTCTTATAACATTATTTTAACAATAACATTCATATATATATATATATATATATATATATATATATATATGTATAGAAAGTTGTAAGTACAATTCCACTCATATAATAAAATACTATTTAAAATAGCAGTTATTTATTTTTACCCTTATGAAATCAATACAAAGCAAATTGAACAGAAAAAAAAAAAAGGATTTTGTTTGTTTCCCTTCTTCCAGGTGGGGCTGAAGTACCCCTGTTGAGCTGCACTGTGTGCATGGACCAGTGTTGTACAAACACACTATTGTGTTGTTCCAGTCAGTACATTACTCCAAACGCAAAATCCCATTGGTTCCCCCTGTACTCACCTTTGGCAGAGGGCAGGCAGTAGTGGCATAAACCAAGTACGTTGGCAAGTCTGATAATAATTTAATTGTAAAATCATGTTACATACACTTATCATTTCTTTCTTGCTTAAATTCATAGGGTGCACAACAAGGCCCAGGAGAGACAATTACTGTGATGTCCACAAATCCAGAGAAGAGAAGGTAAGGTAAGATAGTAATGATGTTAAAGAAAGCTATGTACACCTAATATCTTATGTGTTGATGTCTATGAATTTGTCTTAAATAGGAGCACACTATACAAAGTCAACAGTGGAGAGTTGATGGATCCGTCTGTCCTCAAAGTGCCAGAGATCTACAAGGACTTCACCCGTTTCTGCACCATCACCTCCATAATCCAAGTGATAAAAGAGAGAACAAACTATTGTGTTCTCTGCTTACATGAATAGGTGCCTGTAATGTCTGCCCACATAAACAATCAATAAATGTTAAGTATCACTGATATTTCTTAAATCATTGTGGTTTTTCAGAGCAATAAGATTATTAAAGCCATGTTCATACTTGCAACAAATTAAAACCCTTATCAAGGCGAATAGGTTTTTCATGTTCTGTAATCTAAATCTAAAAACAGTATAATTAAATTTACCAGAGTGGACACTTGCAGGTTTTTAAACAGCTTTAATTTACCTTGTCAAAACAATAAGTAATTCATAACCAACTGCACAATATTTGACACAAAACCTAAAAAGCGTATGGTTCATACTCCTGTGAAGCAGTACACTTTGCCTGTAGGATTTACTGTAGCAGGAACATTGATATTGGCAAACTGATGACCCAGGTACAGGTGAGTTTGTGAGCAGGGTTATGATTTTAACTAAAATAAAGATAAGATAAGCCTAGTGTTCACAAGAGGGATAATTCAGGTATTGCAACACAAGTTATAGAATAATTTAATTAAATAGGAGGTATATACAACTAGTAGAAAATAAATTAACTAAACAAGAGCAATTAAGGCAAAGTTATGAGGTAGTAGCAAGCTAAAGTGACGTATAATCAATAGCAGTGAGTCACATCAACAGTGTACACCAGAATAATATATACTGTGATTAAGTAATGATACTTAGTGTTGTCTGTAGACTACTAATATAACAAAACAGAAAAATAATATAGTGTACGATGCAGTATGGAGAACAACAGAGTCCCATATGACCCCAAGAGACTTTAATTGCAGCTGTTGATGATTTTGCAGATGGTTGTAGTCTGTAGCCAGCCATACAGTAGGTAGATCTGGAGCAGATGGTTGTAGTCTGTAGCCAGTCATACAGTAGGTAGATCTGGAGCAGCAGGGTGACTTCTAGCTTTCATGGGCTGGTGATAAGACTCTGCTGCTATGATGCAGCATTGGTCGAGCCCTTCATTCTCAACTGGAAGAAAAGAAAACAAAATGCTTGTTTTTTCTGTTCAGTTTGCTTTGTATTCATTAAAAAAAACGGCTATTTAAGGAGCAAATTATTCTAGATCTGTTTTTATTATAGTGATAACATTGTACTTAACATTACAGCGTTTTATACAGACTGATATGAATCCATCATTTTCAAACTAATGTTATATGAAGAAATGAAGACTAAATTCTGATGAACAACATACAACAGTGATGCAAAAACGAACACAAACAATCCAGTTTCTGGTGTTCTTTCAGTTATATTACAGTTTAGGTTTTACTATTGGCTCTAACATGAAATTAGCAAAATCCCCAGTAACAAGGTTAACCAAACGAGGAAAAATACACATACTGTCGCATATGCGTTGTTCAATCTAGCTAAACTATAAAGAAAATTATTTGTTTACGGACATCAAGCTAGGCTGTATACTAGCATGTCTGAAATTAGCCAAATCCCCAGGAACATGGTTAACCAAACGAGGACAAATTACAAAGTGGGGTCATTAAATACCAGTTGTAAATACACACATACTGTCCGTCATATGTCGTTCAATCTAGCTAGCTAGCTAAACTACTGATATAAAGAAAATCTATTTGTTTACGGACATCAAGCTAGGCTAGCTATGGCTAGCGCCATATGCTATGTGCTTAATTTATGTTACTCACCCTCATAGTTGTGTAGCTAGCTACGTAACTTGATATGTCCCACTTCAAAGCTTTCTCCCGTTTCCTGATGGGTGCAGGTGAAAGACCGTCGACCATTCTGTGCACATTATTGACATATACTAATAATAAAGCGATGGACGGCGGGGTTAAATAAACTTGGGTTACAGACCCATGGTTACAGAGGAGCCGGCCGCAACGGATGTTCTCACATAAAACGAACGCACCCTCAACGGGGCAGGGATCATTTAATTGGTCAACACTACACCTGGCATTCTATTGGTTGTGGAATTTTGATAGTGTTGTAACACAGAAAAATCCAAGCGCGCAGGAGAGATCCGAGAGCAGCAGATTTGCAAGCGCGCAGAATCAGGCTGAGTGCGAGGAGAAGGTTCAAAGCTGAGAGCAGGAAATCTGTCCACAGAACAACATATCTGAATCCGAGCACAAAGTTTGAGCACAAGCAGAGCAAATCCAAGCGCGAGCATGACCATTTGAGTGTGAGAGCAAGGTTTTGAGGGAAATTATTACAAAATCTGAACGTAATATCAGTGAGAAATGCTCTCAAATTGAAAGAATGCGCTCTTGAATAAAGATAGGAATATAACTCCATACATATGGGAACTGATTTAGATAGGAGATTGGCCTAGCTTTTATTGCTCTGTGTGTGATATCAATAAATATCTGTGAGATTAATTTTCTGTTTTATTTATTTATTAGTATGACCTCACTACAGCACAGATATTCTAATAACCCAGTTTTTCCTGAAAAAAATGATGTACATTGATTGACTATGGACAACAGGGTTGATGTTTTACAAGCTTTTTTAGAAAATAAAACCAGACGGACAAGGAATTGTAAAAATGGCCTCAGGGTTCTCAGCGTTAATAAACCATCCCTATTTTTTTATTCATGCAGATAACAAACTGCGCTAAACTGCGCCTGATACAGACTGAATGAATGAATGAGGAAATTAAAGAGCGCTGTGTCAGAGGGAGGAGACTGAGAGAAACTCAAGGTTTATTGAAGAAAACCTGCTCCCGACCAGGTTAGGTTCACAGGCTCAGTTACCATAGTAACTGACTCTGAGGTGTTACCTCTCTTTCTGAAACAGAAAACCCAGAGTTTCCCTCATCTCAGGGTTAACAAACCCAGAGTTTTCACTAAACTTGCTTTCTGAAATAGAGCCCTGGTCCGACGGACTGATTATGCTCCGGATGTGGGCTGCACGCTGGATCACAGGTGTCCTCCTGTGTCGGGCGGTGGCACAATGGCCTTGGGGGGTTAAAGAACACAATAGGACATCACACAGATGGGACAATTAATGACACTCCCTCCACACACAATCACTTTTTCGTGTGAATGCACACTTTTAAGATACTTTTGGGGCATTTTTAGGCCTTTAAGGGGTGATAGAATGCAAAACCGATTTACCTTGTCATAGTTGAATAATGACAGTTTAGTGGGTAACTAGGACATACATAGAACCTCTAAATCCAATTGACACCTCTTTCTTCTGCAAATCTCACAATTTGAAACTGCCTCTGAAAACGGGCAAATCTCAACGAGCCGCCTAGTTGACGTGAACTCGGCGGCTCCTCCTTTTTTGGCTCTAGTCTCTCTCTTTGTCACGTAACATTTACATAGGCTACACAACTGACCTGAGATAGTAGTCTTCTGAATCTAGGTCCTGCAGATCTCCGAAATTGTATACATTGTTCATCTGCTATTTTACCATTAAATTCACTTCTGAGACTTTTTTATGCGAGAAATCAACTATGTAGAGGTCAAATATGGGCCGTTTTACGAACATTAAACAATTAAACATCCAAATTAGCAGCGTAAAAGTCAATTCCCTTCAACTCGCTTATTATCTTTTGCCGAGTGTTGTTATACAGCTGAGGAAGAGCAACGTCAGAGAAATACTTGCGGCTAGGTACTGTATATCGAGCG
The DNA here is from genome assembly GCF_010015445.1 of Perca fluviatilis. Taxonomy (NCBI): domain Eukaryota; kingdom Metazoa; phylum Chordata; class Actinopteri; order Perciformes; family Percidae; genus Perca; species Perca fluviatilis. Next base: position 1,964,230 of record NC_053116.1, read on the forward strand.
TCCAAAACTTTCAGCATGTTGTTAAACCCTCTCTTCTCAACAGAGTAAACTGGCAGCATATCCGTAGCTATGTAGAGGGTAATTGCCTCCGTTATGGCTTTCCACCTTGCCCCGCTCTTCTCATACGGTACACTGTTTGAAAAGCTTTGTTGAAGAGTTGTTTGCTTTGGAGCTGCTCTCTTTCGCCGGCTGTTTCTGCCATGTTGTTTGTGTATGCGGTATGCATGCGATGCCCTCGGGGTAGGGGAGGGGAGGGGCAGAGGGCTACGCCGCAGGGAGCGTGCTACAGAAACCCTGAAGGAAGATTTGGCGAATGCAAAATGTATGTACGCTATACTGAAGAGGGGGAGAAAAAAAAAAAAATTGATTTTTTGAAAATATGAATCAATTTGACCTACCAACTTGATTTTTAAATCAAATTGATTTTTTTCCCAGCCCTACTGTGTAACTGCCTCGCCGCCTGGCCTGCCTTCCTTCACAGTCTCCGGCCTGCTGTGAGGTAGATGGAGCTCCATCACGGCTGGCAGCCCACACGGCTGGCAGCCACACGGCTGGCAGCCCACAGCACTCCATACCCAAAGTCACTGTTTTTTGGGTTAATGGACTACCAAACGCCGCTGCCCTGACAGAGTTCCAGGGCCTGCAGCTCCCCTCTTCCTGTTAAATGGCCGGTGTGTGTGAGTGAGAGCGCGGTCAGTGAGCTTGTTACGCCAGCAATCTCTTACCACAGGTTCCAGTTAAACTTATAATGTGTGTAATTATAATGTGTTGAGTTATTTAAACAAACAGGGAAATAAACGCCTCTTGTCCGCAAGTCTCATTGATAGAACCTGTGGCTGGATGGAGCTCTATCAATGAGAGCTAGCTAGCCTCCTCTTAGAATTCCTCTGAAATTCACAAAAAATCATAAAATTGAAATCGGACACCATTGTTAGCTTTATAAGACCTTGGGGTAGAAGTGGCGTGACAAAATTCTAACTTTAAATATACTCTAATTACGCCGAAAATGAAGCTCTGTACACATAGGATTGAAGGGACAGTCGCAGCTAACAAAATCCCTAGTGTTCACAAAAATTCATGAAATTGAAATCGGACACCATTGTTAGCTTTATAAGACCTTGGGGTAGATGTTATATAAGTGGCGTGACAAAATTCAAACTGTAAATATACCATAGTTATGCCGAAAGTGTAGCTAGCTAGCCGCAATATTTTCCCATTGTATTGAATGGGACACATAGCTAGCTAGCTGCTCCTCCTAACAAGACCCCTGACGTTCACAAAAATGCCTTAAATTGAAATCTGACACAACGGTTAGCTTCATAAGACCTTGGGGTAGATGTTATATAAGTGGCGTGACGAAATTCAAATTGTAAATATACTATAGTTATGCCGAAAGTGTAGCTAGTTAGACGCGATATTTTCCCATTGTATTGAATGGGACACATAGCTGGCTAGCTGCTCCTCCTAACATGACCCCTCACGTTCATAAAAATGCCTTAAATTAAAATCGGACTGTTAGCTTTTGTTAGCTTTGTAAGACCTTGGGGTAGCTGTGATATAAGTGTGGTGATGAAATTCAAACTGTAAATATATTATAGTTATGCCAGCAGCTGGCCGCGGAGCCCCGGCAATAATCCACAAAGGGTGACTTTGCCCTGGGTATGGAGCCCAGCAGGCTGCCGCTTTCTCGTCAGACTGTGTGGAGCTCTTAAAGTCCGACACGTCTTACCAAATTTGCAATTAGCCATCAATTTTCATAAAAAGGCCCATATTTGAGCTTTATATAGTTGATTTCTCGCATAAAAAAGTCTCAGAAGTGAATTTGGTAACGAAACATTGCAGTGTCTGGAATATGAGATTCTGTCGTGTCTCTACTGTGTGTGTATGGGGATTCGCTCAACCAATCAGCGCGCGTCTCTAATGTGTGTGTATGGGGATTCGCTCAACCACTCAGCGTGCAGCTCATCTAAATATTCATGAGCATATCATATTTGGAAGAAAAGCTCTTGTTACAAATAGGGCCAAAATACAGGAATGCATAAGAGAAAATAAAATATCAACCAGGCCATTTTCAGCCCAACCAATGTTATATACCCCATTAGGAGACCATAAGTAACAGTGTGAAATACCTTATATAATCATTCTATCACCCCTTTAAATGCAGGCTGAAGACTTTAGGCAAGGCAAGACAAGGCAGCTTTATTTGTATAGCACATTTCAGCAACAGGGCAATTCAAAGTGCTTTACATAAAAATGATTAAAATACAGAAATAAAAGTTACAGTTCAGTACAAGAAATGAAACATCAAAGAGCAGTTAAAAAAGTTAAAAATATAAAAGCAGATAAAATACAAGAATCCTTGCCGTTCCCAGAATGGGCCAGTTCCACCGGTCTTCTCTTTGTATGCTTATATCGGTTTTCATACAGTTTAAACAGTGCAACTTAATAGAAATGAATAATTATTTAAAGAAAGGAAACATCAAAAAGAAAAGTCTTTAAAAGAATTGAGAGTTGCAGCGTACCTGCAGTTTTCTGGGAGTTTGTTCCAGATATGTGGAGCATAAAAACTGAATGTTGCTTCCCCCTGTTTAGTTCTGACTCTGGGGACAGCAAGCAGACCAGTCCCAGACGACCTAAGAGGCCTCACTGGGTCATAGTGTGAAAGCCCGACTGGAAGCCATCAAAACTGTTGTTTAGTGACAAGAAAAGGTTGAGTTGTTGAAAAAACGCTTTTTCTATGATTTTACTTAAAAATGGAAGGTTTGATATCGGCCTGTAGTTGCTCATTAGTGACGTGTCTAGATTGTTCTTTTTTAGGAGTGGCTTGATGACTGCAGTTTTCAGGGCCTGTGGGACAATACCTGATAGAAGAGAGGTGTTTACAATCTGTAGAAGATCAGAAGCCAAACAATTCAAAACATTTTTGAAAAATAACGTTGGTAGAATATCAAGGCAACAGGAGGAGGTTTTCAGATGTTGTATAATGTCCTCCAGGTTTTTATGGTTGATCGTATGAAATTGTGTCATATTGGAATTTGTTTTGCCTGGACACTGTGACAACACATATCCGGTACTTGATATGGAGGCACTGCCTGTCTAGTTTTCTGAATTTTGTCTGTGAAGAAGGAGGCAAATTCATTGCAAGCCTTGGTAGTTCAGATGCTACTGGTACTGGAGGGTTTGTTAATCTATCGACAGAAGCAAACAAAGCACGTGAATTATTATTGTTTCTGGCGATGATGTCAGAGAAGAAGGACCGCCTAGCATTCCTTAGTTCCAAATTATAAACGCGAAGTCTCTCTTTATAGGTGTTATAATGGACCTGGAGATTAGTTTTTCGCCACCTGCGTTCAGCTTTTTGACACTCTCTTTTTTCTGTTCTCACCACTATAACATTTCTCCATGGAGATCTTTTCTTACCAGAGACAGCTTTGACTTTAGTGGGAGCAATAGCATCAATAATATTTGTAATTTTACAGTTGAAATCTGTAGAGAACATTTATTAGAACATTTGTCCTGTACACTGTAACAAAATTTCCTGTTAAATTACAGTAAATTACTGGCAGCTACAGTTGCCAGCTTGAAACTGTTATTCTACAGTGTACCTACTGTGATGTACAACAACAGTTTAGTACTGTAAAAATATTACAGTACTGTACTGTATGGAAAATAAACATTACAGTATTATACTGTCAGCTCTGTTATTTTACACTTCCTACAGTATTCTCCAACAACTTATTACTGTAAAACTTTATAATGTGATCTTCACAGTGATATAAACTAATGATTTAAAAGTTTTACATTTAAAAATTAAAACCCCTGAAATAATAATAATAATACATGAAAATAGCTGTCACAGAAATGGCTCAGACAAGAGATTCACTTACAACATTAGGCATTTATTAAAGCTGAACATTTTCAGTATCTACAAAATCCATAAAAACACCATTACTATTTGGCTGTCAGAATTATTTCTTGAACTATGACAAGTGATGGCTAACATTACATTCATTAAAATTTGTATTTTCCTTCCCGGGTCAAAATTGACCAGGTCTGGTTTGACTGTTTGCAAAGCATAGAGTACAAATTATCAATCAATTCAACTTCATTTAACCTTAGTGCTAATTTTTTTCCTTCCTCCTTCCTCCCTTCACCCAAAGACAACAGTTGGGTTAAAGTCACTGCATCAAATGCATAGCAGCTAAGAAAACTAAGTAAAAGCTAACTAAATTACACACATTCCATTAACAATAACAATTAAACATATCAAACCGACTCGGTGGGTCCAAAATGAACCTGGACATCTGAGACAGATGGACTGAACTATACTGGCTAAATAAAGCCCCACTCAAAGTCCATCACATTTTTTTAGTTGAGTGGCCACATGGGGATTCACCATTGTTGCCTTTTTGTGGATCAGCTTCCCCATCTTCTTTGACACCACCTTCCCCTGGTTGGTCTTTCTTCCCCTCTCAGGATTTATCCCAAATGAGGCACCTAAAATGTAATAATAGAGAAAGTATATAAGATATTAGGTATGGTAAGAAAAAATCATTTGGATTTAACATGGAACCATATCATGTTTTATCATGTTTTCACTACAGGCCTTTACAGCAAAATAATCTTTAAAATACTTAAGGAAAAAAAAATCATTACATTAACTACTAGTCAACTAACTTTTAGCTACTGTATATTACATTAGTGCATATTTGAAGCTACTTTTTAGCTTTTTGCATTAACCTGCATAAGAAGTTTCTCCCTATAAACTCCCATAAACAGTTTTACTTTAAAAAGTAAAACAAATGGTAAAATAGAACCTTATAGCCCATCTTAATTAGATCTGACAACAAATCAAATGTCCAATCCAACTCATGCTAATTTAAGTAATGTGCTTCATCAGAAAGCTAACCTTTTGTCCACATAGTTGCTAAATGACATTAATGTATGCTAGCGTGCAGCACGTACTTTTGACTCAATCTTTTCGGCAAAAAACAGTCAATAAAATGTTAATCCAACACAAAATCACGCGGTATCACGACTTTTGCAAGATTATATTTACCTTCTTACGGGGACAGGATGGATGTGGGTGTACTGCGCAGTTGACGAGAGAACGGTGAGGAAAGCAGCAGGTGATGACTCAAGTGCTCCATCCAGTTTGGTGCTGTCAGTTTAAGAGTCCGGATGAAAACTAATTCTTCATCTTCTTGTTATTGTGTCCTCAATCTCAAATAAAAACACTGATGTGTAGGCCTATTTTTAATTTCATTTAATTTTTTATTTTGCTCAGATGAACTATTATACGGACCAAAGATCAAGTCTGATTTAAAGTTAACTGAAAAAGAAAAAGAAATACTATATTATACCGTAAGATTATAGGTAGCTTGCTGTAAAAAATAAATAAATACTGCTTTTTACCGTAAGATTTTACAGGAGCTTGCCGTTAATATTTTGTTCCTCAAAGACATCAGAATTTACAGTATTCAACTGTATTAATGGAAAACGGTACACTACTGTGCAAATTATCCAGTATTTTTACAACAATTTGTTACAGTGTAGGGTTCCATAGCAGCTTGTTTCTTGTTTAATACTGGATCAGATTGTTGTTCCCATCAGTCACTTAGACACAGAACCATGGAGAGGTAGAGTCCAGGTTGAAATATACAGAAGTTATCCTTTAAATATCAATACATTATATAAACATAAACATAACAGATAAAGACAGGTAGGCTACTGTGTGTTTACTTTAAAGTTAAATATATGTATATATGTAGTTGTAAGTTGTGTTTTGTTAATAAAGCTGATGGGAAAAAAAGACATAGCTACTCTGGATGGTATTGCCCTGGCCTCCAGCACTACTGTCAGAAATCTAGGGGTTATTTTTGATCAGGATATATCCTTTAACGCCCATCTAAAACAAACCTCAAGAACAGCCTTTTTTCATCTTCGTAACATTGCCAAATTTAGGAATATCCTGTCTCAAAACAATGCTGAAAAACTAGTCCATGCATTTGTTACTTCCAGGCTGGACTATTGTAATTCCCTACTGTCAGGTTGCTCAAATAAGTCCCTTAAGACTCTCCAGCTGATCCAGAATGCTGCAGCACGTGTTCTGACGAGAACTAAGAGAAGAGATCATATTTCTCCTGTATTAGCTTCTCTGCATTGGCTTCCTGTAAAATACAGGATTCATTTTAAAATCCTTCTGACCTACAAAGCTCTAAATGGTCAAGCACCATCATATCTACAAGAGCTCCTAATACCTTATTGTCCCACTAGAGCACTGCGCTCCCAGAATGCAGAGTTACTTGTGGTACCTAGAGTCTCTAAAAGTAGAATGGGAGCCAGAGCCTTTAGTTATCAGGCTCCTCTCCTATGGAACCAGCTCCCAATCTGGGTTCGGGGGGCAGAAACTGTCACCTCATTCAAGAATGAACTTAAAACTCTCCTATTTGATAAAGCTTATAGTTAGGGAGTGAGGAGTTGCAGTGTCCACCTAACTGGCCCACCTGCTTCTCTTCATAATTGTTAGATTAATAACATATAACAAAAGTAGAGGGAGGCAGGCCAGCACAGCCCGATCCGGCAGGGGAGAGTTCACAGCCCGAACAGGCTACCTCTCCTTATGTCCTGTCTCTCTTAGTTACGCTGTTATAGTTTTAGACTGCCGGGGGACTTCCTTCCTTCCTTTGACACACTGAGCTGCTCTCTCCTCTCCCTTTCTATTACCATTTGTGTGCATCCTGTCCCAGAAATGCTTGTTACTAATCCTAGCTTCTGGGGAGTTTACTCCCCGGAGTCCTTATGTTTTTTCACCCAGCGTATTTCCTTGGAGAACGTTGGCACCAGGATCCTGGTTGCAGCTGTCGCCGTGGTCCTGCTGCACTCCCTGCTGAGCTCAGCGGTGCCCTGCAATGTCATGCTGCTTCCTGCTGAACCCTGCTGCTTCCTGCTACGTCCATCCATGCTCTGCTGGGCCACACTACATCCTGTAACGCCCTGCAGCCTCCTGATATGACATGAACTACTACGACTACCATTTGAAGTCACTGTTCCATTATTAATGTGACTATTACTGCCACTGTTCATCACATCCCCAACCGGCCCGTCAGACACCGCCTACCAAGAGCCTGGGTCTGTCCGAAGTTTCTTCCCAAGAGGGAGTTTTTCCTCGCCACTGTCTTACTGCTTGCTCTTGAGGGAATTACTGTAATTGTTGGAATTGTTGGGGCTTTGTAAATTATAGAGTGTGGTCTAGACCTACTCTATCTGTAAAGTGTCTCGAGATAACTCTTCTTATGATTTGATACTATAAATAAAATTGAATTGAATTGAAAAACAGGTCTATAGCGCCATCAAGAAGAGATGGGGACTTGAGTCGCACTTAAGTCGCACAAACAGCTGACTTCAGACTTGACTCGGACTCGACCCAAAAGACTTCAGACTTGACTTGTGACTCGATCCTAAAGACTTCAAACTCGAGCTTCAAGACTCGTCAACAACATGTTTTCATACAATTATTGCTTTTTAAATCTAAATGTATTCATGTATTTCTATTTTCTTTTATTAGCGCATATACGGGGAAACGTATGACGAGCTGTATGTCCCCTGCCCTTTGCCATAATGTGCAACGTAAATGCATTGCCGATGGCGACACCAAGTTCTCCCGGAGTTGTGCCTTTTGTCATTAGTTTTGCTTTCAATAACTTTGTAAACGGTGGCAGTAAGCCAACAGCTACATGCAAGGTGTGTGGCTCAAGATAAATAATGCCGAATCAACAACGTCGGACTTCATCAGGCATCTCAAAACGCACCCAGATAGGTCAGTCACTCGCACACTAATGTGAAATGAGACGTTACATTTAGCATATATCGTCACAGGTAACAAGCTAACCATCGCAAAGTGTTGTGCTAATGCTGGGAACAGGCAAATAGTATCTTATAGTTAGTATTCGCTGAGGCTAAGAAATCCATGGCACACAGGAGGCGGGACGCACGGATCCATCTCCCCAGGAATAAACGCTGTGCCGGGTGGGAAAATTCATGTGATGCGTAATTGATCCCGTGGATGATTTGTAGGCTATTAAGTGTACAAGGTGTACCCCGGTCCACCAAACACTGGGTCTTAATTCTGCACATATTTCTGTTACTGTAGTCCTATTTACTATTTCATTATTTCATCCATGCGTGGTGCAGCGGATCCGTGCGCACCGTTACCTGCGCAGAGACGCTGGCCTCACTAACCTCTCCTCCTCTGAGTCGGGTCTCCCTCGCGCTGGACTCAGTTTCACTGAGTGTACTAACACTTAGAAAATAAATGGCATTACATCAGTGACTTCAAACTGCTTATTGTGTGTAATTTGGACTGACGGTGAGATGCATGTTGTTCTGTAACTGGTGTGGCGCTGCCACTATTCTCTTGATTTCCACTTTGACATTAGACATTGTTTTGAATGAAAGAGATGTTATATTTAGCATATATCATCACAGGAAACAAGCTAACCATCACAAAGTGTTGTGCTAATGCTGGGAACAGGCAAATTGTATCTTTATAGTTGTATCTAGGGGTGCACCGATCCGATATTAGGATCGGATATCAGCCCCAATATTGAAAAAATATAATATAAAAATAATCCAGTTTTTTTTTTTTTTCCTATGTTGCAGCACCTGGAGCCCTGTTAACTGCGTTCCCTTCTCACTCATGGTAGTAACTTTATAACACAACAATTAATAACCCACAACTAACTCTCTTTAAAAGGATAAAACACCATAGCATATAACAATTTGTGACTTAAACAGTTTCTAACACTAATAATTTTACATTTACAAATGTAGCTACACCGCCCAACGGCATGCTGGGTATCATTTTAGCTGCTAACCTAGCTAGCTAGCCAAGTAGCATAACAGTCTGTAAAGCTGGGAGAGGCTCCGGTCTGTACTGCACATTCAAGAACCGAGAAGAAAGTTAGCTAGAGGATGAAGAAAGACCGGAGATACACCAGAACAACGTGTGCTCAAGAGAGGAGCCGTCTGTTGTTCCCAAGTTTTTTGTTTCTAAAAAATCGGACATAATTTAGCCACTGTTGTTGCCTGTCGCTCTAACGTTACCGTGCTAACGTTACTGTGCTAACGTTAAAGACATGTCACTTCAAGCATGCAGTGGAGCAACGTTATGAACGCAATCCACCTCTGGTCCCCCTACAGACCATTGAGAGAGACGGGTTCAGAGCAATGATTAAAACACTGGATTTAAGATGTCTTGCCTCGCTGAAATACGTCCGCCAACCTACTAACATTATTCAAACACCGAAGGAGGCTGACAGCGGAGCTACGTTCAGTCGCCCATTACAACCACACTACAATAACCTAACGTACCTGTGGCCAAGGTAGTGTTTATACAACTAGCTAGCTTACAACTATTTAGTTTTGAAAGGGAAACAATGTTAAAGTTGTTTGTATGTGTAGGCTATTCATTCGATTTGAGTTTATTTTACTACTTTGCAGTTTGCACAATAAAAATAGTTTAGCTTCTGTAACTGTTTCATGGATTCTCCTTCATATAAAGTTATTGTATAATGTTGTGAAGCCAAACCCTTTAGTAATCAAAGCTTTTAGTAAACATGATGACATTAACATGTTTATGTGATATTCTATGTACTCCTGACAGTAGAATAAGCCATTATAAACCTATATAAAGGTGGCCCATTATTGAAGGCCCATTATTGTTATTTATTTAAAATTATTTTAAGAAGTTTGATTACGTTATATTTTCGATTTGAATGCACAATTGTTTTTTAAATAACAAATAAGAATTCCATACATTACATCTATGTTATTTTGTCTTAATTAGGAAAGTAATGTTTAGTTATGAAGGTATACAGATTATTATTAATTAAGCAATGGTATCGGATCGGTATCAGGTATCGACAGATACACAAAGCCCTGGCATCAGTATCGGGACTGAAAAAGTCGGATCGGTGCATCCCTAGTTGTATCCATATGATGTGACAGACTTAGGTTAATATTTCACCAGGTCCAAGGGCTAGAGGGATGTGTTAAGTAGACCCCATAAAGTTATCCTTCAACTGATTCTGATACTGTACTGTATGGATGGTAGCTACAGGACATGCTTTGAATTCATAAGATTTAACAATACAGTGTTAGGGACAAATCAGATGGCCAGAGACTTGACTTGGACTTGTGGCAAAAGACTTGAGACTTGACTTGAACTTGCCCCTCAAAGAATTGACACTTGACTTGGACTCAAGCTCAGAGACTTGAGACTTGACTTGGACTTGCAAAAAATGACTTGTGAACATCTCTGCCATCAAGTGACGGAGAGAGAAAACTGCAGGACATTAGAAACTAAAGACAAACGAACTGATCAAATAAAAATACACAGAAATTCCATACTATCATCTGGATTGGTTGAAAAAGAACCACCTCACCATCAATGTAAAGAAAACTGAATGTATGTATTTTCATTCACCCAGAAAAAGTCTTTCTTTCACTGATTCTATTACCTTTGCAAACTAAGGTCTTGTCGTCACAAAGACTTATCTTGGTGTGCTACTTGACACACACCTTACATACCGGGATCACATTTCTAACTTAACAAAAAAACTGAATCAGAAACTTTATGTGTATAACAAGATTAGATCATATCTTTCCTTTTCTGTTTCTGAAACCTACCTACATGCAATTGTGTTTTCAACAATGTCCTACTGTCTTCCAATCTGGTCTCTTACCTATAAGGACATTACTAAACCAATAGCACAATTATACTACCGAGCACTTAAGATCCACAGTAATCTTCCAAAGTGGTCTCATCATTGCATTGCGCTCACATGGACAAATGCTCAGAATTACCAGAACTACATAAACAGCCATGCTATTGCATTTTATTTTAGATTCAAAATAGCTCTTCACCAGCACTTACTGCTCTTCTCCCGACACACAATATGAGATTGATCATGTGTTATTGTTCTAGTCTTGTTTGTCCATATTTAATGTTTTATTTGTTTGTATCTGTCTAGTCCATGATAATGTCCTGTATAAATGTTTTTGTCCCCATGTGCTGAAATTGTGTTCAATGTTCTATGTTGCTGCAGAACAGGAACCTGCTGGAAACCAGTTTTTAAACTGAGTCAGGCCCGTTTATATTGTAACTTAATTGTTGCTTTTAAATGTTCCTGTTTAATAAATGAAATGAAATTAAATGTGAAGACTCAATTATTCACCCCTCTGTCAGTGGCAACCAGGAGGCAGTGGCAGGGCTTACCGGGGTATCTGGTGAAGCATGGTCAGCATCCTGTCCCGGGATGGGCTGGGAGGCCAAGGTCCAGGGTTGCTTCGACCTGAGGAGGAGGAGGGTGTCTGGGAGGAGAAAAGGCTGGATGAGAGGCCCTCTCATTATTGAGGTCCCTGGCATAATGACCTGGGGTCTCATTTATAAACGTGGCGTACGCACAAAACGGGGCTGAAAATGTGCATACGCCACTTCCCACTCAAAGGTTGTGATTTATAAAAAACAAACTTGACGGGAGAATGTGCGGTCCTCCACGCAAACTCTGACCCATGCGTACGCACATTATGGAGACCAAATAGGAATTGGCGACGCAGATGGTGAGGTGGTGAACTGAAGTCAGACTGCAGAAAGTACATGTGGGAATAATGATTAGGATTACTCTTAATATGTATTAATGCCTCACGCACATTTATTCACACCATATCATGAAGATTGTACTGAGTGATAATTGAGTGATAATTGTTCTGAGTGATAACTGTTCCATAAACACCCCCAACTCAAATCTTAAATCAAAACTTGTTCTTAATATTTAATCGGTGCTGTCTCGTCGTCACATTGTCTGCTACGGAGCGCAGGAGGATGAGATGGCCCGACTGCATGGAATACAGGATAGCATCAAATACCCTAGCATATAACTGCAGAACACAGTGTAAATAACTAAATATCTGTCTTTAAAACTGTGCATATATCATCAAATGTCAAAGTCTGGAAATACAGCCGTTAAGCTATCGCGCAATCTTTACGCTCTATGTCCTCGTTATCAGTCCGAACTTTAATACTGTTCATTACAAAACCTGCATGAAAAAAAGTGTGTTTGCTTATTACATTTCGATTTCAAATTGTATCTCGGGGTGGGGGATACCACTAGTTGATGCTGGGATTTTAGCAAGGTGTTAACAATCACAAATTGTTGTAGACTAAACATATAAATACTCCGGTGAACCCATGCATAATGCTGCATGATGGCACTGCTGGCCACTGCAGGAGGACAGCAATGGAAGAATCAGGAGAAAAAGAGACTTCAGGGACCATGACGATGACTGGCTAATATGCCGATTTAAATTCCCTAATGTAGCTGTAATAGTAATATAGCTGCGCTCTTGGATCTATGTACTGAATTGGGTCCAATAGAGAGGGCAACGCGCCGGAACCGTGCCATCCCGGTCCAAGTACAGGTCCTCGCCACTCTGGGTGAAACCGGCTGTTTTCAGAGGGAAATGGCTGTTTTTTTTTAAATAAATATTATATATAATCTTCAACTTCATCACTAAGGCTTGTTTGGATATAGTTCTGTTAAATCTTATTATATACGTCTGGTATATCGAAGCTGTCCCAGAGTACCGTAATGCCTGCTGATTTGGGAGATTTTATTAATAAAGGTAGTCTATAGATGCAATTTCCATACGCTGTGCGACAACAGGCCGAAATTATAATTCAATTGGCAGCAATTCCCGAGTGTCTGAGAGTATTTTTTTTGTTTGTTTGTTTTCTCCGCCAGTCGTCATGATTCGGCATGTTTCGGTGTAACGAAGAACAACTGCAAGGGTCATTAACATACTGATCAGCATTCACGAGGTGCTTTACATTGACTATTTATGGTTAAAAATGGGCGTGTACAGGGCGGGATAAGAGGCTGATCCACGTACGCACACTTTTGGTCAATCTGTGATTTATAAAGGGAACATTGCTTACAGGTGTGCGTACACACGGTTTTATAAATCTGACTTTTTTTTGGCGTACGCCAATTTGAGCTTTTGGGCGCACGTCCACTTATAGTAAGGATCCTACGCACAGTTTTATAAATGAGACCCCAGATGATCTGCTTACCTATCAGTCTCTTCTCTCCTCCTTTGCTGCCTCTATTTCTGCAGCAAAAAGCTCTTTTTATCAAACCAAAATTGAATCCTCTTTCTCGAACCCCAAAAAACTTTTTTCCATCTTCTCTAACCTCCTAGATTCCCCCAGTCCACCTCCTCCCTCCTACCAACCCACTTTGTCAACTACTTTGTAAAAAAGTTAGATGACGTATGCTCTTCATTCTCCACCACACCTCCTGAAATCACCTTCCATCACATCCAGTACTCTTTCCTCTTTCACCCCTATATCTCCAAATCAAATTCTTACTTTGATTACCTCTGCCCATCCAACCACCTGCCCCCTGGATCCTATCCCTTCTCACCTTCTCCAGGCCATTGCTCCTGACCTCCTTCCTTTCCTCACTCATCTCATTAACACCTCCTTGTCAACTGGCTGTTTCCCCGACGCTCTCAAAGAAGCAAAAGTGACCCCACTACTCAAAAAACCAACACTCGACTCCTCTGATGTAAATAACTATAGACCCGTCTCCCTTCTTCTATTTCTATCTAAAACTCTTGAGCGTGCCATTTATAATCAGCTCTCTACCTATCTCCATCAGAACAACCTTCTTGATCCCCACCAGTCTGGCTTCAAGGCTGGTCACTCAACAGAAACTGCCCTCCTTGCTGTCACTGAGCAGCTTCACATCGCTAGAACAACCTCTCTCTCTTCCATCATCATCTTTCTGGACCTTTCTGCTGCCTTTGACACAGTGAACCACCAGATCCTCATTTGGACACTCCAGGATCTGGGTGTCTCAGGCTCTGCGCTCTCTTTGCTCACATCTTATCTGGAAGACCAAACCTACCAGGTAACTTGGAGAGGATCTAGCTCAGAACCTTGCCCACTCAAAACTGGGGTTCCTCAGGGATCAGTCCTGGGTCCCCTCCTCTTCTCTCTGTACACCAACTCTCTCGGGTCTGTTATTCAGTCGCACGGCTTTTCTTATCACAGCTACGCAGATGACACCGAACTAATTCTCTCCTTTCCTGAGTCTGAAACTCAAGTAGCAGCACGTATCTCGGCCTGTCTGACTGACATCTCTTCTTGGATGTCCACACACCATCTGAAACTCATCCTCGACGAGACTGAGCTCCTTTTCCTTCCAGGGAAGGGCTCTCCTACCCAAGACCTGACTATAACAATTGACAACTCTGTGGTAGTCCCCACCCAGATTGCCAGAAACCTGGGTGTGACACTTGACGACCAACTCACCTTCACTGCTAACATTGCTGCAACCACCCGATCGTGTAGATACATGCTGCATAACATCAGAAGGATACGTCCCCTTCTAACGCAGAAAGCGGCTCAGGTTCTGGTTCAGGCTCTAGTCATCTCACGTCTAGACTACTGCAACTCCCTCCTGATTGGCCTGCCTGCATGTGCCATCCAACCCTTGCAGCTCATTCAGAACGCAGCAGCTCGACTTGTCTTCAACCTCCCCAAGTTCTCTCACACTACACCACTCCTCTGCTCTCTTCACTGGTTACCAATTGCTGCCCGCATCCGCTTCAAGACACTAGTACTTACATACAGGGCCACGAACGGATCAGCCCCAGCTTACATCCAGGATATGGTCAAACCATATACCCCAACTTACCCACTTCGCTCTGCATCAGCCAAACTGCTTGCTACCCCCTCACAGTGAGGGAGAACTAATCACTCAACGAAATCCAGACTGTTCACTGTCTTGGCTCCCAAATGGCGGAATGAGCTCCCTATTGACATCAGGATAGCCGAAAGCCTACACATCTTCTAGCGAAGGCTAAAAACACATCTCTTCCAACTACACCTCGGATAAAAAAAAAAAAGAAAAAAAAAAAGCTTTGCTTATTTAAAGCTAATGTTCTTGCACTTACTACTTGTTGTCTGGAGTTTGAACCTTCACAGTTGAAAGCACTTAGTTGTAAGTCGCTTTGGATAAAAGCGTCAGCTAAATGACATGTAATGTAATGTAACTGAAAATATGCCTCATTGTGTGTGTGTGAATAGAGGTGAATAAATATATGTTTGTGTTGCAGCAAACATGTTGTTACAGGCTGCAACTGCAACGATTAGTAGATTTATAGATTATTATTATTATAGATTTATCCATTAGTTCATCCACAGGAAATGAATTGGCCTAACATTACCACGTCCACCTGCCGTTAAACGGTGTGCCGGTGGAACACAACCTTGCACATAGGGCTGGGCGATATTGAGAAAATCAAATATCACGATATTTTTGACCAAACACCTTGATATCGATACCGCAATGATATTGTAGTGTTGACTATTGGTGCTTTCACAGAATATTTACACAATGAGATTTTTGATAAATATTCATCAGTAATGTGGACATAATGACTAAGTGGGTAAAGGCAAATAATAGAACAGTTACAACAGTCTGGTAAGTTCATAAAATGACATCACTTTATGTAATGCAGCCTTTAAAACCAGGAGAAGACAACATCTGTGTCATATTACGATATCCAAAATCTAAGACGATATCTAGTCTCATATCACGATATCAATATAATATCAATATATTGCCCAGCTCTACTTGCACAGGTCGGTGTAGTGAGCGGCCAGTGGCGCCAGGGGTCAGCCTACAGAGACGAGGTCCTGAACATGCTCCAGACGGCGGTCAAACCGCACAGAGGATCATCGGCTGCCCCTCATCAGCAGAGCTAAGGCAATCATCCCAGACTGCTCCCATCCTGCCCACCCCCCCTGTTTGACCTGCTGCCCTCTGGCAGGCGCTACAGGTCAATCAGGACCAGGACCAACAGACTCAGGAACAGCTCCTTTCCACAAGCCATCACCACACTGAACACACACACTCTCTAGCACCCCCCCCGCCCGCACGCACGCACGCACATTCACACCTTCACATACTGACAATGTGCAATAACTAGTACTTTTAGTGTGTATATATTTCTTTCTATTTTATGATTGTATTGTTTTACTATTTATTTCTTGTCTTTTTAGGTTTAGAGCCAGACCCATTCCCGGAGGTCTACCTGAGCCCAGAGTCTGGAGAGGAGACCGGCCCCCTGCTACCTGTCAGTAGCCTGGCCTCTAGCTCCCCCAGTAAGAGCGTTAGCCCCATGTTGGCTGAGTTCTGCAGTGGCGTGGGTCGAATCTGACCTGCTGCCCTTTGCTGTGTGGCATCCCCCATCTACCTCCCCCTTTATGTCTATCCACTGTTTAAATAAACCCCCCAGTTGTCAGTGAGGGTCCATTCTGTAGCCTCCCAGAGACTGTTGACCATGTTTCTACAGCATGGAAGAGACTCACAGAGTTAACATCGGTTTTTAGTCTTTTTGATGGAGTTTTTACTGAGAGGGCTTTTATTATGGGAGCTGCCTACATAAAAGCACAAAGAAAAGTGGCAGCTCCTGAATTACCTCTCAGGTGAAGCCAAAATGGTGATTTACAGCAGAAAGAACAGGGGGGGGGGCAGTCTGTCTCTCTCTCTCTCTGTCTCTCTCTCTCTCTCTCTCTCTCTCTCTCTCTCTCCAGGGTGGAGAACAGGGGGGCGGGGGAGGCCAGGGCAGTCTGGCTCTGTAACATCAGGGCCAGTCTCTGGTTAGAGTTCAGCTTGTAGAAACCCATTGGAGACATTGATGCTTTTAAACAGCGTTGGTGTTTTAATGATATTGTTGGTTCTGTTGTGCAGAACAAGCATTTATTTTTTATTGGGGTGTTCTTTTGTGTCTCTGGTGCTTCCACACACATACAAACTTTGAAAAAAATCCATCCATGCTGTTTTGAGTGAGATACGGTTTCTGAATGTGTCCTGCCTTCAGTCTCCTAGTGAGCTGTTCAAACTCGGCCTCGGACTGTGACGTCACAGTCCGAAATGAGCTGGCTAACCACAACCGTTAGCTCGTAGCGTTAGCGTTAGCCGGCTAACGCTAACGCTAGCATGCTACATCGTTTTCAATAGCAAAGCACTGCTACAACACACACAAGTTCACCATAATCTACAAAAGAACTACTTACATGTGCGCCCTCATTTAGAAGTCTCCCAGTTAATCCTGCCTTGTAACTGACCAAAGTTGGAGAAACAGGCTTTCTTTTACTCTCTAGAGAGTAGCTAGCTGACATGCTCTACATCTGAGCTACTGCGCATGTGCGAGTGCAATCAAAGATAGTACAGAAGAAGAAGATGAAAAGAGGTCTCACTCTGTAGCTAAAACAGAAACCAGGTGAAAAGAGGATCTGCAGCAGTGAGAGAGAGCTGTGCAGTACAACAACAATATGGTGTTTTTTGAAAATTAAACCATGTAAACCTATTCTGGTACAACCTTAAAATACAGTTATGAACCTGAAAATGAGCATAATATGGACGCTTTAATTTTAAATAGAACATCTTTATTTCCCCTGTTTATAAGCTAAGCATGCTAAATACACAAATTACCCAACATGCATCTCTTAGCAACCAAGTTAAATTGCAAGACATAAAAGACACAAAAGCTTTTTAAACTTCATATTTGGACAGACAGTGTACAGTACGATAGTAACAAGGTAGGATGAGATCAGTGTAAAATGACATGATGTTAACCACTCCTGTACCCTAGGTGGCGGTAGGCACCTACAAGTTGTTAGCAATCCCCCATTAAATAAGAGAAGAAGAAGAAGAGCCGCAGTGTCCAGCAGTCCCAGTGGAGATCTGCTGGGCTTCAGGACCAGAGAGGAATGGAGGAGGACAACCAGAACCCGGAGCAGTGGAGCAACCAGGTCCCCAGAAGACCAGCAGCAGACTGGGACTCTGATAGCAGCCATGTTCAGGTCAGTGTTCTCCTATCATATAACGTTAGTGGCTGGAGCCAGCTTTCTGCCGCTGTCGCACCAAATGCTTGCTGTGTGAAATGGTTGTCTCTTTGTAAAGTAGATAGTGTGGTGTAGACCAGACACTAGATGTGTCCTGAGAGAACTCCTGCTGGGATCTGACTCTATAAAGGAAATGTCATTCAGAGAGAGAGAGAGAGAGAGAGAGAGAGAGAGAAAGAGAGAGAAAGAGAGAGAGAGAGAGCGCAACAAACAATGGAGTGTTTTCCCTCCAAAACAAACGTAGCTCAACACAGGAAACACAGCGGATACATAGAGAGAGAGCGAGAGAGAGAGAGAGAGAGAGAGAGAGAGAGAGAAAGAAATAGAAATAGAAATAGAGAAGTGTGGACTTTCATTTAATAATCTTTGTCTGACATTTCATATTCAGTTTTGGTATTTTCTGTGACTGAATGTGGTTTTAAATCTGTTGAGGTCTGTTCAGACTGAAAGTAAAGACACTGATGATGTCATACATATTGAGATACTGTATCTGAGAGTGGGCAAGTTGTGTTTTTATGTTATGGTTAGGATGTGCTTGCAGGAAAGATGAGAGAGTGTTTGCTATGAATTGTGTGTGTGTGTGTGTGTGTGTGTGTGTGTGTGTGTGTGTGTGTGTGTGTGTGTGTGTGTTTGCAGTGAATGTGTCAAGAGATGAGTTTTATATATATATATATATATATATAGACGGCTGTATATATGAAAAATGCATTTTTTGGGGTCAAGCCATATTTGCAGCTGACTAATATGTGTTACAATGATGATGCAACTTACTAGAGTGGCTCTAGAATTCCATTGTACTTAAATGCAATGACAGTAAAGGCATTCTACAATACAACATTTAAAAAAAAGAAAACAAAGTGTTTCCAGCGACACTAAAGAATGATGGAGCAGCAGGATAAAGACCAGGTCAAATAGCAAACAGCTGATTTATTCATCTGACTTGTAGAATAACGTCAATGATTGAATTGTTTTAAATGTCTGGAAATGTGGAACAACTCAACAACATAAATGATCTAAAACAAGGCCACATGCTGATTATTTGTGACTTGATTTGGTGGATTTATTCTTCCTGTTGTGTCTGTGTTTAAACTCCTAATTAAAAGGTAAAGTTTCCATCCACTAAAAGTTCTGACAGACTCAGATTATTATTCTGTGTGTCTGACAACATTATGGAAAGGATCTCTACAGAGATAGACCTTTTAGTTAAAGGTCCCATGGCATGAAAATGTCACTTTATGAGGTTTTTTAACATTAATATGAGTTCCCCCAGCCTGCCTATGATCCCCCAGTGGCTAGAAATGGTGATAGGTGTAAACCGAGCCCTGGGTATCCTGCTCTGCCTTCTAGAAAATGAAAGCTCAGATGGGACCATCTGGAATCTTCTCCTTTATGAGGTCATAAGGAGGGTGGGTTAAACATAGGACTTTCACCCAGGAGAGCGGGGATCGCGTCCCGCTTGTGACTTTGTGTCTCACTTGTGACTTTGTGTCTCGCGTGTGATGTTTCCTTTCCACATTTGTTCTTTTCCTAAACCCAACCGTTTTTTTCTTTTCCTAAACCCAACGTAGTCTCGCGATAACACGTAGTCTTGCGATAACGCGCCATGTGGCTTTAGAAAGTGCCACGTTGCATCTATGTTTACGCTGTGACGTTGTAGACTGCCGTCTGCTGTATACAGCGTAGACAAACACGTTGATAGCTCAAACTGCGTACAGATAGGTTTACGCGAAGTCATGATATCACTTTGGAGTTAGAGAGTTATTGTTTTTGTTTATTAAATGTCTGTAACATACATTCTGACCACTAGGGTTAAGTATAGGATAGGCTAGAATAGAATGCCTTTTATTGTCACTATACACATGTACAATAAAATTGAAAGCAACTCCTTTTCCAGTGCCAACATGTATGTAGAAAAAAATATACAACATGAAATAAAATAAGTAGTGTTCTGTTCTGAGACACTATATACATATAAAAAATGTATATGGTTTTATATACAGTGTGATATGCAGTGTGGGTTATTGCAAATTATTTGAAAATTGCCCAATAGTGGTGATCATATTCAATGAGTAATAGATATTGGACAATGAGAGTAATTATATTGCACAGTATACAGATATTGCAAAGTAGTGAAATTGTGCAGTATTATCAATAGTATTAAATATTATATATATCACTGTGATATATCAACCAATGTGTCCCTGAGCAAGACACTTAACCCCTAGTTGCTCCAGAGGCGTGTTACCTCTGACATATATAGAAATTGTAAGTCGCTTTGGATAAAAGCGTCAGCTAAATGACATGTAATGTAAAATAATAAGAATGATGAAACCTCCCCGTCCACGTTATGGGACACTCTCAAATCCTAATTTATAAAAGTAATTGTTTGCACATCCCACCTTCTGGCAGGTGCAGGACAAATGAAAGTACTTAAAACGAAAAGAATGTAATGTCCGCAACACTGCTTTAAACTCCCATATATACACTCTCAAAGCCTACATAAGGGGTAAAATGATCTCTTTCACGTCAGGTGGGTAGAAGAAAGTCTGGGGGTTGGGGGGGTTAGACTGTGAAGTCAGTGTATGTGTGAGTTCAAAGCGGTTATGGCTTTTGAAAAAAAAAAAAAAAACTGTTCTTGAATCTGTTAGTCCTTGTTCTGATGCACCTGTAGCGCCTCCCTGAGGGCAACAGGTTAAACAGGTCAAAGCCAGGGTGGGAGCTGTCCTTGGTGATGTTTTCTGCTCTACTGAGGCAGCGGGAGGTGTAGATGATCTTCTGTGCTGCCTTTACTACTCTCTGAAGCCTCTCCCTGTCTGCCACGGTGCAGCTGCTGTACCATACTGTGATACAGTACGTCAGCAGGCTCTCCATGGACGAGCGCTAGAAGAGCAGCAGTAGGGATGTCACAAGAACTGATACTACGACACCTTCCGGTTCCTAAATGACAAAACGCAGACGATGTCCATTTTTTTAAGCACCATAGGCACTGTTAGCGCCGATGTCAGTGTTAGCAGCATTGGTGCCGCGCCTCTTCCGGAACTGATGGGGGCAGTATACGCTTCAGAGTGTTCCAGTCGATACATTCAGAAGTAGGAGGTCACGAACAAGTGGCCGAAGTCACGCCCTTCTACTTCTGGTACGTGGGACATATCTTTCGAAAAAATATGAACGAGAGTCAACGGAGATAGATTCTACCGGACCTAAAAAACGGCATGTTCACTGCAAACTCGCGGTCCTCTCTTCCTGATTTACAGTCCCCCTCTCTTGGCTTCAAATAACTCACCGTTGTCGGCTACGGCCGCTGAACGGGCTACATGTTGTAAACAGCCGTGGTTGCTTGCCTGGTCCTCCGGTAACGTTAGCAGTTAGCAGGGTTAGCAGGGTTAGCAGGGTTAGCATGGCAGCGTTAGCCAGGACCAGTCGGGATCACTTTACTGGCTGTGTCTCAGTTGTTTTTGCGAGTAACCAATTTGGGTACTTTAGCTATAAAATTCAATGTGAGTACACAAATGTTGAAATTACATAAAATGTCTCCATCTTTCAAATACATCTCCGATATTTACCCGTGGTTTGTAACGTCTCTGGTCACACAGCTGTTAGAAACACAGTTTTTTTTTTGCGCTGTTGTTTTTGAACAGTAGCCTACCTTTTGAAAAGATGGCTGGAATATGTCTGGGGACACTATGTTGTTGTTCTATGCTCTATTGCACATGTTTTGTATGTCTTGTTATGACATTTTGATATTTTTCGACCACTGTGGTGTCGTCAGCAAACTTGACTGAGGTTGTTGTTGTGGGCCAGACTGTGGGCCAGACAGCCCTGTGGGGAGCCGGTGCTCAGTGTGTGAGTGGAGGAGAGGTGGGGGCCCAGTAGGGCTGTGCTCGATTGAAGAAATTCTTAGTCAACTAACACTCATTCAATTGTACCGACTAATCGATTAGTTGATTTAATCGACAGATCTGTAAATCGGAGTTTCTCCGCAAAGAGTCATGCAAAAGCACCACTTTAATTCTTGTGTTTACCAGAGATGTGCTCGTACGTTTCTTGGAAATAAGTCATTCAGCATGAAAAAAAGCATCAAACATGACTAACGGACTAAAGAAATCTAAGTTGACTAAGACCAAAACGACCGATTAGTCAACTAATCGACTAAGAGGGAGCAGCCCTAGGGCCCAGTTTCACCATCTGGGACCGATTGGTGAGAAAGTCCTTTATCCAGGCACATGTAAGAGGGAGGAGGCTGAGAGTGACCAGTTTGGTGATGAGAATGTCTGTGATGAGAATGATTGTGTTGAAAGCTGAGCTGTAATCCACAAAGAGCATCCTGACGTAGCTCTGCTGCTGCTCCAGGTGGCTCAGCGCAGAGATTAGATGATTTATTTCTTTTTATATTCTTTGACAATAAAGGATCATGTAAAGTATATTACTTTTCCATGTGCATTGTATTTGGCATTCTTAGCACACAGTGTGTGTTCTGTCCAGTAAACTGGGACTATAATTTGAGAGGATTATACGATTATAAGACCTATCCTAATTGTACAATCCTCCTTAGTTATAGTCCTAGTTCACTGGACCAGTAACTATATAGTGTAAGCTACTGTACATTCATGAAACAACAGGGAGAGGACACCTCAATGGTTTTTGTCTATATTATTATATTATATCATTATATTTAGCTGTTTTTTTTTTAACTGACGAATACACTGTTACAGTCATGTTTACAGTGTACATTGAGTTCATCACTTAATTATCTTTATAGTTTCTAGATTTCAGAGTCCAAGTTCTTCAGTGTCTTTCTTTTCTATGTCCATATATACGAGGAAGCAAAGCATATAATATGTAGAGAAGGAAACTCGGCCTCTGTAGAAACAAAACAAAAGTGGCAGATAATAGCGGACCGACTCAATGCTAGTCTAAAAATATACATTTTTGAACTACTGCTCTTAACTGAAACCATTGAAGGAGTCAATTGCGATATGCACAAACAAACAGCTGTACACCATGTATTGTTCCTCTGTACTTTATACTCAAGGACACAACCGTCAGGATACAACCATAGACAGTACACTTAATGGACAAAGCAACGCCGTAGACTTCCACGGAGAGCAGTGAAGTGAATTAGAAGCACTTTTCCAGTGATGGCTGAGGGTTACTGAGCAGCCTCCAACTGAGCTTGACGACGTAGATGTGACGTGAGCAACCTGTCTGAAAGTGTGAAGTCTTCTGGTAGCTGTGCCAAGAGAAATCTCAATCATTCCCAATCTTACAGAGACGGAGAGCGTAGGTATATGTAAAGAGATAAAATAGACACAGGCTCATTATTGCTAACTAAAATGCTAGTTAACATTAGTAATTAAACCTAAACAGCTAATGTAAGTCTAAACTGCCTGCGAGCTTCTCCTGTACTAATTAATTATTAATTTCTAAATTAATAATTAATAATTTCTAAAACTAATTAAGTAATTCCTCTACTATGCGACAGTGAGTCGCGTGGTTATGACACAATAGTTAGCCTATTTTTATAAAAGCGTCTGCTACGGAGCCATAACGTGAGATACAAGGTAATGGAGCCTTTTATACATTGTCGTGTTTCTTTCGAAACAAATAGAGTCTTTAAACGCTTCAGATGTAAAGTTATTCTATGTCAAAGTGACGTCAAAATGAATGGGAGTCAATGGGATGCTAACGGGAGGTGATGGCTTGGTAGCATCAAAATGTCTCCATAGGAGGTATGCTTTGGGATGTTCGGTTACCCCCTTGGATTCAACTCAACAACTTTTATTCATTCTTCTTCCACCTACATACAGGCATATCATTGTCATTGAAGGGGTCAATTGTTATTTTCACAAACAAACAGCTGTACACTTTGCCTTAAAAGCTAGCAGTGGGAGTTAATGTTACTTAGGAAATGTATATTTTAGCCCATACGAGAGAGAGGTATGTAGGCTACGCATCATATTCTAGCATTGTAGATCTTCATGAGCAGTGTTTCCCACGTCACCTTCCAGGCACCGTGGCAATGGTTATGTTTAAGGTTACGGTGAGGGTTAGTGCCTGTAGGCGACGGTGGAGGCTTAAAACACCATCGATCCCACTGTGCACACAGCGTCTGTCTCCATCAAGGAGAGAAGATGGCTGGCGAAATTCACAAGTTCGCGAAAGGTTGGTATCTATCTGGTGAACACCTTTACACAATCGCACATTAAAAAGTGTTATAAAAATATTTTAGATTCTGAATAAAATGTTGTCAGTGTGTTAACTTTGGAGTCCCGACCCAACTCTTAGCAAACAAGGGATTGCGCCCGCTTTAGAAAGTTAACTAGTCGCAAGTTTGCGGTAAAATGCAGTTGGGTTGTCGAGGTCAAAACACTATATGTAGCAGCTGTGAATCAAATGAACATATTATAAATAATGTTATG
This sequence comes from Perca fluviatilis, assembly GCF_010015445.1. NCBI lineage: Eukaryota > Metazoa > Chordata > Actinopteri > Perciformes > Percidae > Perca > Perca fluviatilis. The sequence continues at coordinate 1,988,629 of NC_053116.1, forward strand.
TCATTTTTTACTCTTACACTGAATGTTTGCTGCTTCAATCCAGATGAGTAGCCTATTGAAAAGTATTTTCCGCGACTGAAAAAGGCCGTGTTGAGGATTAACTGGAGGTATCAGTCTGAAACAGAGCTGAACAGCCCGACCAGTGGAATTAGTTAGGTTATTAATTAGTTTTACAGTATTGTCAGGCTTCAGCCAGTGAAAGACAGGGGAGAGAAAGAGATAGATTAGTTAGGCATTGAAGTAGGAGATGAGGACAGCATCCAACTGCGTGCGTGCGTCTCTCTCTCTCTCTCTCTCTCTCTCTCTCTCCCGCCCCCGTGACACGGGGCGACACCCACCCATCCGCCACAAGTTGCTTCCTAATCTGTGGGAAACACTGATGAGTAACATTATCTTCTGCTCACTTTTAAAATGCTCACATTATGCTCATTTTCAGGTTCATAATTGTATGTAGAGGTTGTACCATAATTTTATGTAGTTACATTTTCAAAAAACACCATATTTTTGTTGTACTGCACATTACTGCAGCTCCTCTTTTCACCCTGTGTGTTGAGCTCTGTGTTTTAGCGACAGAGTGAGGCATCTCACTTCTGTCCCATCTTTGTTGGGAGTCGCACATGCTCAGTACCTAGGTAAGCACTGCTAGCCAGTCAGAAGTAGAGTATGAGGGCAAGCCACGCTAGCAGCTAGGCGAGCATTATAACGTGTGTTACAAAGTGACGCACGTTCATTACAGTTGTTTCATTACAACTTGAAAAATGTAGAATATTTCGGAACTTATAAAAGTTATGAAGAGTACATTTGCTTCCATAATAACATGTCTGCAACTTCCACATATTGTCCTTAATTTTGTCATAAATTATTGTATGAAGAGTTAATATTGTGAGTGAGAGCAAGTCCAGGGTTTAAAGGTGGTTGTTCACTAACTCTTTTTCTCTGTTTGTCTGTTGCTATAGATACAGAGAGGAGGAGAGGGACCCAAACGTCACCACTGTCAGCACTGTGACAAATCCTTCACAACATCTGGATATTTAAAGATTCATCAGAGAGTTCACACTGGACAGAATATATACAGCTGTGATCAATGTGGGGCAGCTTTCACGCTACAGAGTAACCTAAAAATCCATCAACACATTCACACTGGAGAGAAACCGTACAGCTGTGATGAATGTGGGGCAGCTTTCACACCACAGAATACTCTAAAAAGACATCAACGCATTCACACTGGAGATAAGCCATACAGCTGTGATCAATGTGGGGCAGCTTTCACACACCAGAGTGCCCTAAAATTACATCAATGCAGTCACACTGGAGAGAAGCTGTACTGGTGCGAACAATGTGGGAAACCTTTTTCTCAGGGTAGTAACCTTAAAACACACCAGCGCATTCACACTGCCTCATGAACATGTTTTCAGAGCCAATCTGTTTCCTCCACCATGTATGTTATTGTGGCTACGATTACATATTACACTCCTTTCCTTTGAAGGGTTAGTCCTGTTAGAAGTGGGTCAAATGCTGTTTCTCCTGATGCTGTGTGTTTTAATGATCACTTACTGAGAATCATTTTTTTTAAAATGATTATATACTCATGGCAGATTTACCTCATATTGTGCAGCCCTAGCTGTTACAATATTATCTTTGTGTGTTGAATAAGTGAAGGAAACTAGAGATTGTAATTTGCGATGTGTATGTTGGATGCTGTTGAAGGCTGATGCTACAATGCATTGCTGGTTTGAATGTCAACGAAGGATAGATAGAGAGACTCACTTAAATTGTGAATCCTGGTGAAAATTGCAAAGTTCTGCAGTGGTCTCCCCTAACGTCCCTGAATACATGCCATGGTTCTGATAAAGGTTCTTTGACATTCACTAAATTAGATTGGCACATCTTAAGGAACACGTTTTTTTTTTCACCTGACAGGAAGTCAATCATCTATGATTTTGTGTGCTAATTTTTATTCTGCTAACACGTGTAAGGACTTTAGACACAATTTTAAGGTAGTTATTTTGGCGGCACAATATAAGGAAAATATGCAATATGTCCCAATAGTGTTGAATATCGCGATAATGATATTACTTGTGATAAATTAACATGTTAAAATGTACTCAGTTCTGCCTTTCTTCTGCTTATTATTCTGCTCAGTAAAATACATTTGCTGGTTGAATTTAAAATAAATGAAAGTGTAGCCATGGTGTGCTTTGTCAGTTCAATTGTTTTGCCAAATGTTAATGGTTCAGCAGATAAAATACCCACAATACTATACTCTATACAGAAAATGACATGTTATTTTTAATCTCAACACTGTTTCCTTCTATCTCCTGTTAAATCATATAAGACTCGGGCTATCTAAAGTAAATTCTTGTTCATTTTGTTTGTTAGATCATTGTTCATGTTTTGAAGTGTTTTAACCGTGTTTTGGGGTTCCTAAACATAGCCTACTGTTCTGTACTATACATGTCCTGTTGCTCTCATTAAGTTCTCATCTGAGCACATTTCTGTGATTCAAACAACTCTGAGTTATAGTTTAATTTGTAACGTTACAGACAATTTATTAGAATTAATAGTTTTATTAGGTCTTGAGTCCATAAATACAGTTAATGGATACAGGCATGGAGAACTGAAGGCTCGGTTAGCAACGATTAGCAGTTAGCTCCAGTCAGCTGCGGTTAGGTCCGTTATAAAGATATGGAGTGGAGGAGACTGCTGCGGACAGGGGTGACAACCAGACTCTGATAAATGATGTTCGGTGAGCTTTCACAGCGGTGTGGCCGCGGTGTGTCTACGGTTTTATTAGTACAGTTAATCCCACCGCAAGACCACCAGCAGCATGCTACTATTGCTGTCATGCACGCAGCTGGAGGGGGCTGGAGGCAGCTGGTCTGCGTTGTAAAACATTTTACAACGTAGATTTTATCTACCTGGGCGGTGCGTCCAAGTAGAACATATGTATAGGAAACAATGCTTTAATATTTTGATCTGATATGACATTTCCCAGCTGGCATTTTAACGTTGAGTCACTGTTGAATCAACGTCAGGTGCCAGTGTTGGATAACCGTTCAATTTTGTTTAGATTTTGCAAATCTAATCAACTTTGAAATAGCAACGTCATTCCAACGTCACGTTTCTCAACATAGACAATTCGCTAACATTGAATCAATATTGATTTTAGTTTAGATTTTGCAAATCCAATCAACGTTGAAATTTCAACGTCACTATAAAGTCCTGCTTTTCAACATAGTTTATTTTGTTAAAGTATTGATGTGTTCAACAGTAACACGAAACACCTTACACCTGTTATCCCCTTTAAAAACCCTTTTGTCTGAGAACTGTGGCCTCCAAATGAAAAACAAAAATGTCAGGACACGCACAGTCAGCTAGGAAGAAGCCAATTGGTCAAAGCAAGACCAGGAAGAAGATTAATAAAGACATTTCACTGACTTAAGAAACATGCTTTATTACATGGCTGCAATTGTGCCAGCATTTCACACAACATCATTTTACACATGTCGAACTTTAACCTTTAGAAAAACGGCCTAAATATTGGGCAACATTGAACACGGCTGGTTAAACCTTCCCTTCTTGTTACTTCTTTCTGCCACCGCAACCCATCCTCTCTGGTGCATATTTCAAGTATTTGGCCATGTATTTGTCTACTTTTGTTGTAGTTGTATCAAATGAGCTCAAGACAGCGTCTGATGAGGGGGGAAAAAAACAAATCAGTATTAGCAAACGCTAACCTCTCAAATTAAAATATTTTATATCAACTTTTGTGGCATTGCCAATGTTTCAAGTATATAAATTAGTATTTATCAACGTGCAAGGTCATTGATAATCATGTGCTTGGGCGAGCAACAAAAGGCAGTTGGTAGTAACCAGTGCTGCCAGTAGAGAAGTTAGTCTAGAGCCCAGAATGAAGTATTATATATAATATTAGAGCATGCTCTGTAGAGTCCTCCAACTATAATGATTTTTCTTATGAATTCTGCTCACTATATTCAATTATTTAAAACATTGTTACAAAACTACTATGTTAAAGCAAACTCACCACAGATTATCTTGTAGAGACGGGTCTTCATGAAGGCAACCTTCCCACTTCTTCCTCTGAGGCTCATTATGGCCATCATTTTATTTGTCATAGTTCTGCCATGGTAAAACAGATTTATATTAGAATATTGTATTGTTCATAATAAGTTCATTATGAAAATGTATCAGAGTGAGTAAGTGGGTGTGTGGGGGAAGTGCATGACAGTATATGACAGGGAACATAATCACTATAAACTAATGCAAAAAAGGAACATAAAGTTACTTACGCAGCCATTGACTTCTTCACATGGTCTGCAGCATCAACGCCTCCCAACCTCTTCAGATGTTTACTCTGAAAAGGAGCAACAAGAAATTAAAAATATAATCAGAAAAAGTGGTCAGTAGAGTCCAGACCTCCACAAAGCAGGCACGTGATAAGTACAGGGAGTTTGTAGTGGTCACCAAGGTGAACAAGCAAATTGTCATAATGAAACCTTGCCAGCACTTTACAAGATTAATTATTTAACCCTTTTGTTGTCTTCGTTTTTTATAACACTTATTATTTTTATAATGTAGTGAGTACGCTCTACACCACAAAATCATAGTTTTTGTCATTTGCCCAATAAAAACTAAAAATTTTACCAAGAATATTTGTGATATTTCTAGTCAAATGTCTAATTTCTATTCAGAATACATTTCATACACTTAAAATAAGACACCTAAAAAGTAACTTGTATTTAGACAATTTTCACTTGTTTCACGCAAATTTTCAATTAAAATAAATAGAAAAATCTGCCAGTGGAGCAATTTTTATTTTTTTTTGCTTGTAATAATAATAATAATAAAAACCTTACATGTGTTACCATGTGCTCATGTGAAAAATCTGGTTAGTTTGAAGAATCACCAAAGTGTCATATTGAACTGCTCAGTGATTCAACTGAAACTTTGGGGACAGCTAGGGACACTGGAATCCTCCTAATTATTCGTCAGCAAAAATAAGAGAATAATATTACTTTTTTCAGACATCGGGAAGTCTTTCGTCCTCATTTGTTTGAGTGTGCATGCATCGACATCGCCTTGGCTGCATTTGGGGGATCCTTTTCAGCTTTCATAGACTTCTCAAGAGGCTGCCTAAGGCTTCGGTCGAAAGTCGTTCTTGGGGTGCAACCCATAATGGTCATGTACAAGCACACCCAAGACAGATACAAGTATCTTAAAGAGCTCCAGTATTTTTTTCCCATATGCCAGAATATGTTCCTAACAACACCCTAACCTCTTACTGCTCCTTGTGGGTTTAGAAGCATTCTGATGCCGTGAGAAGGAAGCCTGCATGTATTCAAATGTATTTTCATATTTCATATGTTCTATAATATGTTATTACGATCGAGGTAGAAGGTCACAGTAAGGCAAAGAGGCCCTGTGCGTGTGACGGTGGGATCTGGTTCAGATCTTTAAGTTCTGAGAATAACAAGTTAGAGGCCCTGATGGAGTAGCTGTCCAGAGTTGTTATGTATTCTGAAAGCCTATAGCTGAATAACAACGGATGTAATGTTAACATATGTCCTTTGGAGGGGGCCTACAGGACACTTGAGTCTACCAGAGCATGGGACCCTGACAGTGTTAGGATAAGATCATGAATGAGGGTTTCCAGATGGGAGTTTCAGGATCTATAAGACTGTAAGGTCTATCCGAAGTGAGGGGAACACTTGGGTCTGTGCATGGCTAGGTGCTCTCCCTCATGAGAATCTTGTTCAATATTGAATAAAGCTGCCTATAATCTGAAATCATCTGAGTCATCATCTGTGAGCATCTCCATCATCAATTTCTAGAGAGTTCCATCTCTCAAGGACTCTGAGGAACTCCGCCTCCGTTCCTGCAAAAGTGAGTTGAACAGACTCCTTTGGATACGGATAAATTATATGGTTAAAAAAATACATAAATTAAAAAGGACATTGCTATGACCATTATTGCAAATGAAGTCTAATTCTCAAATTAGTGAGAATGATCATTTTGCATTGCAGTTTTATTTTTAAAAAAAACAACATTTGTTGAGGTCTGTGCCAAACATTTTCTTACATCTGGAAGATGTGAAGTTCAGACTGCAGTTTTACAGTGCTTCATTTATACTGACAATATTGTACTTTTGATCATATTTAAATTAAATACCTCCGTCCATGAGTGGAAGACCCTGAGGAACCCCCACTCTGTCTCTGAGAAAGGGATCTGGACAGACTCTATTGGCCAGGGCTGAATGATCTGGTTTAAAAAAATAAAATAAAAAATAAAGAATTTTCCACAGCAGGTATTGCAAATGAAGTATAATTCAAAGTAGTGGGAATTATCATTTTGTGTCGCAATTTAAATTTTTACTGGGTCAGTACATACTTAAATCTGGAAGTGCTAAAGCACTCAATCAGTGCATCTGGTTTGTCCCGTGTAATTGTGATGTCCATACCAAATAAAATCTAATAATAACAATAATAATAACAGTGCTTCATTTATACTTTTCTTAAACTTAATCAAAGAGGCAAAAGGTAATTGTAAAAATTTGTGGAATAGCATGGATAAACTATTGGGGAGGGAAAAAAATACATCAGGAGTATTTCCAGCTCAAAATCAATGGAATTGTTCAAAGTGAGGGCTCTATTCTGGCTAAACATTACAATGATTATTTCTTGGATTCTGTATTAGACCTGGCGGAGACTTTTCCTGAAGTGAACTGCTGCCAAGATGATCATGGAGATGGTAATGTGTCTTATTGTAGGTTGCAGAATATAGATGAAGACAAAATTTCCAAAATAATAGCAAATTTAAAAAATAGTAAAGCAAAGGATATATTTGGATTTGATACATCCTTTTTAAAAGAACACAAAATTATTCTAACTCTAGCATTAACAATAGCTGTGAATCAATCTATAAATGAAAAAAAATTTCCTTTGGCGTTGAAAAAAGCAGTAGTCAAGCTGATTTTTAAGTCAGGAGATAAGCTCTGTGTGTCAAACTATCGACCTATTAGCATTCTACCAGCCATCTCCAAGATCTTTGAGAAGGTGGTAGCAGAGCAGCTAGTGGAGCATATTGACCACATTGACACACATCCTTGCCAGTTTGGGTTTAGGAAAAGATACTCCACAGAGTCTGCATGCTGCTACCTACTAGAAGACATCAAATCCAGTCTTGATGGTGGAGGTGTGGTAGGGCGGTCTTTCTTGACTTGAGAAAGGCCTTCGATACAGTCAATCACCAGCTTCTTATCAGCAAGCTATCTGACTTTTCTCTTGACATACACAATAGCATGAATTCAATCTTACCTTAATGATAGACAACAATGTGTTGCAGTCGACAAAACAAAATCACCCTTAAGACCTTGCAGCATGGGGGTGCCACAAGGTTCCATTCTGGGCCCCCTGCTGTTTACACTATACACACATTATCTGCCAACTGTGTGTAAGAGTAAAATTATTATGTATGCTGATGATACGGTGCTATATGCACATGGTAAAACTGCGGAAGAAGTCGCTCAAAAACTGACCAGAGAGATGAAGAAAGTCTCTTTGTGGCTAAAAAACTCTTGCCTAACCTTAAATCTAGATAAGACTGTTTCGATGTTTTTTACAAATCGTTATAAAACACAAAATTGCCCTAAGATCTTAATTGATGGACAAATTATTTCAAATTTAGAACAGGTAAAATATTTAGGTGTCATATTGGAACCAAATTTAGGTTTTAAAAAACACATAAAACAGTTATCAAATACAATTAAATTTAATATGGCACAGTTTAGATACATTCAAAATTCCCTTACAATCGAGGCCTCAGGGGCCTATTTAAATGCAATGATTGTTCCACATTTTCGTTATTGTATGACGATTGTAAGTTGGTCACAGGCTACTAAAACTGCCCTTAGGTCACTTGAGTCATTATATAAAAGCTCTCTAAAAATTCACGATAAGAAAGGCAGACGATTCCATCACTGTCATATTCTTGTAAAATATAAATTTCTTAGCTTTGAAAATCTGATAATCCACACAAATCTGTGTTTGATGTATAAAATCCTTCATGACACCGCTGCTCCTCCACTAAAAAAATTCATATCTTTGGGTTCTGAAATAACGGCTCGAGCAACTAGATCTACAGTGCGAGGTGAATGCAAGATCCCTAAACGCAGGACATTTGGAATAAATGCTTTTTCTTGTGTGGCCGCTCGTCAGTGGAATATGTTGCCTACAGAGCTGATAAGAAGCATAAACTCTTACATGTTTGCAAGAGAGGCTAAGAAATGGCTTTTGTCAAATCAAATTTGTACCCACATGTGACCGATATATGTAGATATATATAGATATATGTATGTATGTGTATGTATGTGTGGGTGTAAGTGTGTGTTCTGAGGTCTATAAGAGTAGATCTGAGTACAGGAAAGGTGTGAATATGACCTTTTTTATATTTTATTTATTTGGTTAATGTAAATCTCACTATTCATGTATGTATGATGTATTATGTATTTTAGTTAAGATCAGCCTGCCCAGGGACTACGGGTGAAAATTAGCTCTTGAGCTAAAACCTGGTACTATGCATCTCTCCCTTTAAGGTTAATGTTTATTGTACGCAGTCCCTGTTTCTCTAAATAAATAAACTAAACTAAACTACACTACTGGCAATACTGCACTTTTGATCATACTTAAATTAAATACCTTCAACCATTAGAAAGAGACTCAGAGGGACTCCTGCTACCACTGTGTGCCAAGGATCGAGATTGAGGGCTTGAGGGGATGTCCATTTGGGTTCTTTCTGTGTTTTTAGAGGGTTTAGACACTGGGAAGGGTTAATATGTCAATAATTCAAAATTACTTGACATGTATTTGGTTAGTCAACATAAGCAACATTAACAGTTTACATTAAAATAAAAGACAATTGAAATTTATATTTTGTGGCATTCAATTCAAGTTGTAACCTTTCAGTTCTGGTATGGCATACTAAACTTCAAAATATTTGATACCCAATCAAAGACAAAACTGGTTTCACTAGCCTGGGTAAACCCTGACGGACTTCCGGCAAATTTGAGATTTCCTCTGCAGGTCAGTCTGGCGAAGAGCCCATTCAAACCCATTTCCAATGTCCTCAAAATTGAGGCACCAATCACAACCGCTGAGGCGGGCTTAAAACCAATCACAACCGTTGAGGCGGGCTTTACGCGACGAGGATAGCGCAGCGACGGCGAGCAGATTTTTGTTTAACATTCAACATGACGGCTACCGAAGCCGTGCTTCACCATGACCAGGGACCGGCAGGTAAGTCTGACATATGCCGATTTTATGCCGGTCAATGCTATAATTAACTGACAACATAAGTTATACGAGTTACATTTCTCAAGGACACACGGACAGAGACACAGTCTCTTTTTCCTTTCTCTCAACTTTTCCACCGTGTGTGGCGCGTACCCGCTCGCGGTGTGAAGCACGTGTCCGCGCTATTCTCGCACATGTAGGGAACCTCGTGAATGAACCTGCAACATGTCAGCTGTTTGGAAATTCTTCAGCGTGTGTGCAGAAGATAAGTTTGCAATATGCAACACCTGCGAGGAGAAAGTAGGGCGTGGAGGGACGACACCAAAAACCAAAATCACATTTTTTTAGTTGGATGTGAAAAGCATCACCCGGATCGTTGGTCTGATTGGTTGAAGGACTATCCAATGAGCCCAGAGGCATTTGAGTGGCGTCCGTTGGTGACGCCCCTCTGGAAATGAACTGTCAATGAACCTTCCCCAGACCCACTTTCAGTTACAACTAAGAAGGGTTTGGTGTCAGCCAGGCTATGGTTTCACACAACCACCTACCAAACTGTGCATCTGTCATTTTGGGAGGAGTTGGAAGAACAAAGTCATCTGTAATAAATAGGCAACAGTCATAAAAAAAAGTACTTAACTAGTAACTGTAGTGACTAATTGGCCCGATACTGACATAGCCACGGTGGTGATTAAATGCTACAATGATGTGTTCTGGATGTGCATACCTTTTGTTAGTCTTTTCTTGGCTTGATTCTCATTACTTGTATTTGCAGGATGCAGGATGCAGGATGCAGCGTCTTTTCATTGTGTTGGTAGTTGTGCCATATTTACCAGACTGTGCATTCGTCATTTTGGGACGAGTTGGAAGAACAAAGTCATCTGTAATAAATAGTCAACAGTCATAAAAACGTATTTTCAAAACTGTAGTGACTAATTGGCCCGACACTGACATAGCCACGGTGGTGATTGAAATGCTACAATGATGTGTTCTTAACGCGCATAAATTTTGTTATTCTTTTCTTGGCTTGATTCTCATTACTTGTATTTGCAGGATGTGGCTTCTTTTTATTGTGTTAGTAGTTGTGCAATATCTACCGAAAAGTGTGACTTAGTTGTGAGTTTGCATTACATCTCTCCTATGATTCAAACATACTGAGCCCACCCCTGTCTTCATATTTCATGATTGTGTGACATGACCCACCACCAAGGTGTCACTGCCCCCTTTTGGTGTGGCATACCCCAAAATGAACCAGTGTTCAAAAACAAAAAGCACCCATAGTGGCTCCAACAAAGACTATTATGTTATTACAAACTCTAAAAATACAATGAAAGCAAAACAGGTAAATTTGACCATCGCACACTGAAAAACTTTACTGAATCTTTGTTCTGAGTGAGCAACAATCAGAGGGAGCTACAGGCGAAACTTGTTGCTTGCTCACAAAGATTCTGTAAAGTTTTTCAGCATGCAGTGGTCTATTTCACTGTTTTACTTTGAATGTTCCTGCTACCAACCTGCACCTGACGATCACACTGGCTGTGCAGAAGGAGATCCTTTTGTTGGTTTACTCTAAAAATACAATGTTACAATGATGTAGCCCTTGGGGCCATGTAGACATTGCCTTCAGTGCACTGGTTCCTGTAAATTAACACATACCTTCACAAGGAATACATTTTCGAATCTTCTTGGTAGCCTTTTCACCTAAAATTAGTAATAAGCATTCTGTAAGACAGTAGTTATCTTTCAAACAATTAGGCATACCTGTGTTGACTGTCTTAGTTTGAACTGACATTGATTGAATTGAAAAAGGTTAGAAAACCCTACTCCAACCTCATTGTTGTGACAGAGGTATGAACATAAATGTGAAAACCAAAATTTTGTATTTATTACATACCTGTCATAAGGTATCATAAGACCTGGAGAAGATTCTTTTTGACTGTCTTCATTGACAGATGGTTCACCTAAAAAAAGGAAAAAGTCAATAAATCTTTGATAGACAATTACAAATGTAATATTCTACAACATTGAAAAAAAGTCTTACAAATGATCAAATTAATAAAAGTGCACTATATACCCATTTGGTAGTCGGGATAAAAAAAATTTTTTGGCCTCCTCTTCGTCAGTAACTCCTCTTCTGAGCCACTCAATTCAGCAGTTGTAGTAAAATCATACTTCTCGTATTCATTCTTGTCATCTGAAAGTACATACAGCAATGGTACCTGAACGCATCACAACAACGTTGACGTCATCCACAAGCGACAGCAGCCGGTGGGAAACAGGGAGCCGGCAGCTGCCTTCACTCTCCTACCCATCGGCTCTATAGCCTAGTTCCTATAACATTAATATAGTGTTTTAAAAAAACTAAAGATAAATTTGTACATGTAGTAAGCATTTAGCTACACGCTACATTATTAAGACTAGAGCAACCGGCTAAACCAACGCTAGCCCCATGGCTGCCTCTACACCTGGCGAGTCACCACTCCCACACAAAATTTCCTCATTTTTTAAGAACGCAAACAAAGAAATTGCAGACCTCAAGGAAGATGTTCGTCGACTTTCCAAGGACTTAAAGACCAAAGATGCTTTGTTAACCGCCTGCTTGGACGTGGCTCATAACCAATCGCTCCGGATCTCATCGCTCACGGCGGCCTTTAAGGATACCGCGCTATGGGACCCAAATGCCAGCCAACACCTAGCTATCTTCTTGCTCGACACTGGTCGTCAAGCCACCCTGGACTGAGGTGGTTCGCGGCCAAAAGAGAGCCCGAGTAGGGCTCCATCGCCTCCTGCCCTCAGCCTCTCCAACCGTTTCAGTGCCCTGTCGGAGTCGGAACTAGTAGCGGCTGATGTGGTTCGCCGGGCTTTCCCCGCTTCAAAGCCGCCGTCACAGAAGAGGACCGCTACCCCGCGGCTACAGCTCCTGAGGGGCGCGCGTGGTAGCCAGATGATCCGGTGGCCTACACTGCCTGGACCGGCCAAACGACAACGTTTGGCCGGTCAAAACAATCTCCCCAACCTAACGGTAAGCAATCGTCCTCTTCTTTTCCTTGTCCATCTGTAACTGACATTGACTGTTTCGCTCCTGTCACCGGCCATCCACACCCCCTCACTCCTCATACGCTCTTCCCCCCAACCACAGTAATTATTGGTGACTCCATCACCAGAGATTTAATGTTTCATAATGCTGTTACACACTGCTTTCCTGGAGCCAAAGTTGCAGACATCCTGGCTAAAGTTGTGGATCTGATCTCATTCCCGACCTCTATTAAACGCATTGTGGTCCACTGTGGACACAATGACATGTCCTATCAGGAATGCGAACGCACAAAGAAAGAGTTTACCACTCTCATTGAGGCTTTAGAAAGCACTGGGAAGTCGGTTTTTATCTTGGGCCCACTTCCATCTCTAGGTCGCGGATCGCGCCTCTTTAGCAGGCTACTTTCCCTTAACACCTGGCTCCACCTTACATGCAGCATTCACACGCTAGGTTTTATTGACAATTTTAGGAAACGTGGCTCCCTGTACAGCAGGGATGGGATCCATCCCAATACCAGGTGCTCCGTGAGAATTTGCACCACACCTTGCACACTCAGAAATATGATTGACTGTGCTCCTCTGTGCTTGCTCCTCTGGAACAACCACCCATTCATAATCCCATAACCACGGTGTCTGTTCTTATCTCTTAGCATGGCCATAGTTGAAAAGAGGACATCATTAACAGTCACACCATTGTCTCACCTTCCCCTCTGCTCTCTGTTCCTAACATTAGCCTAAACAACAATGTATCTCAGGAGGCAGAAGGAGACACGGTTTATGGCCTTCTTCACTTTATCTGCTAAAAGTGCTGCTGAGAAGCTAGAGTTTCTTAAAAATAAAACTACTAGCTGAGAGTTCATGGCTGCAGCTGTCCCTCTCTGGTCTTTAAGAGTCTAAGAGGAAGGAACAGGATTAGTACATGTGTCAAATTTTCCATAAAGAGGATAATTAAATTATCCACTGTCCTCAAATGCTTCCCTCTTTTGGTTATTTTAACATAAATCAATTGAAACATGCTCAGTGCAATTATCAAAGCTCTCACAGAGTGAAAGTTGAGAAGAATCAGAATAAAACTGATCCCCCCTCGTCTCTAACATCATTAAGTGTAGTCAGAGCACAAACAAAATTCAGTTATTCAATGTGTGTGGTTTCACTGGAAATAGCTTATTTCTGTGAGCGAAGAAATAGTGAACAAAAATCATTATAACCTACATCACGCATACATTTCCTAACTAAACCCAAGTCATTCCTTAGTAGAAAATGTATCTATTAGATAATCTTTCAAAAGTCTTAGTCAAAAGTGGTGTTTGTGTGTCGTCAATGTGGAAAGTGAAATTACTTCAATGTAATAAAAGATCCACAAGGAACTTTTCATAAGATCTAAAGCACACAACAAAATAGCCTAGATCTGTGTACTTAACTTGGTTCAATATTAACAATATTGCTGTTTAGGAATAATTTACTTTCTTTATCAATAATCTATCCGTTGAGTTTGTGTGGTCATGAGGAACCACATAAGGTACAAAACCCCAATTAGCCCCAATTTAGTAGCATTTGTATGCCAAACATCCTTTTTCTCTTTGACCTGGAAGGTAGTGAACGCACCACCCGTCTTTTCCTCCAGTCCTCCTAGTGTGTTGGTGTATGTACATGTTGGGAGAAATGGTTACACGTGATTTATCATACTTTTCTCTCATCAAAAATAAAATGCAAAAACCATAAATGCAACAGAAAATCATAAATGCAGTAACGAAGAATAAACACTACAAATTTGGCAAAACCCCCCCATGTTCTTCTTGAAGGGTACCTGTTTCAGTCTTTTCTGTGCATCTGCTCCATGTGTGTATGTGTTTCAAACAGTCTGCTGAGAGTGTGTGTGTCCGTCTCAGAGGAATGTCAGATGCTGCTCAAAAGGAATGTGCAGTGAGTGTGTGTGTGTTCAGAGAGGGGTGGTGTGTCCTCTATAATTGTGAAGTGTATTCTGCTGTCACTGTCAGAGAATGTGCTCTGAAATGTGCTGTGGTTGTCAGAGAAGAGATCAGTATCACTGCTGTCTTCTGAAAAGATTTTAAACAGCAGGCTACAATACCAGTATGTAGCTTCTGGTTTTTCCTCCTTGGAAAAACTTCTCGTTTTTCTCCTCTCTCAATGTGTTGCAAACAGTGAGAGAAAAACTCCAGTTTTCCCGTGTGCTTCAGTGATTGCCGCTCGGGTGACTCAGCAGAGGATCTGCTCGTCACTTGTTGCAGGTTGTAGAAAAACCTGTCCTCTTCTCCACATCTGGAACCTTTTGTAGTGATGCGTGTATCCAGGTGACTCTCCCTGGAACCTTCACTGCCCTGTGTCACTGGAAGGATCTCGATGGTCACCGTCTATTTGCCAATCCTTCCTCCTGAAGTTGTATCACCACAGAATCCCCAGGCTTGACACCTGGATTCTTACGGCCAAAAGAGCAGAAGAAAATTCTCACGCAATAACCGAACCTAACCTATCATTTCCCTTATACTGCCGTGGAAGAAATAGGTGTTTTTGTTTATGGGCCTCTCCCTACCTATGTATAAATAAAGAAAAAAATCTTTAGAGCAAAATTCTTTAGAGCAGATCAGAATCAACAAAACAAAAACTATTACTATTGCATCCCCTTACACTACTGTGTCCATCAGGGGGTAGATGATCCTTTTTTATAGTCTATCAATTTTGTCAATTTTGTTTTATTTGTTTTCACCTTAGCAGATTTTTAAATGTACAGTTGTTAACTATTTTAGCACTTTGGTTATCCAAGGTCTTTTAAACTGGAGCTACAGTGATGTCACAACAAATGTTTCAAACGTCTTTAGAAAAATTATTATTTAACACTAAAATTATTTAACACTATTTATTTCCCTTGCTACTTTTCCCTTACTCTTTATTAAACCCCTTATTTATCATTGCTACTATATCCCTCCTATTTGAGACATGACAAAACTCATGACTCAAAAGCAATATAAATAATCTGTTTAATATTCTAATCCTTAACATTGTTCTAGGTTTTACAGCAAATCCTGTTTATCAGTAACCAAAGTTCAATAAATAATTTCTTTAGGGGAATTTTCACCACTGTAAAGTTTTCAACGTCAACATCAACTAATTTAGTTTAGACAATTTGTGACATAGCAACTCAAAAACTCATTAGAGTATGATATGAAATGTACTGCTTTTAGGATTAAATCTCATTTAAACCTGCATTTATTCAATATCACCATTAAACTAAGATGAATTACCCAAAATACATTGTTTATTTCATTTTTTATCTATAGTTTAGAAACCAAAGTAACACAAATTACCATCTGCTAGTTCCAAGAATCATTACAAATTAAAGTTTTTAGCCCTATAAAGCACACCTAAGCACGTCCAAATCGTTATCTGTTATGGGAAACATATCACATCATATAATATTCAACAAAAATGTATATCAAAATCATTTCTTTAAACCAAAATTTCACTTGTACTACTCATGTTTGGTTTTAGCTTGTGTCTTATCTCTGTGTGGTGTGTGTGTGTGTGTGTGTGTGTGTGTGTGTGTGTGTGTGTGTGTGTGTGTGTGTGTGTGTGTGTGTGTGTGTCTCCTCCTCTGGCTGTCCTCTCTCAAAGAAATAAAGGATTTCTCCAGTGTACATATAAACACACTGTTATTCTTTTTGTAATTTATGGCATCATTAATTAACAACTCAATGTATTCCTCACAAAGGTGTGTCAAGGTGTACATCTTACCATCACCCAGAACTATAAAACCATATTTACTGTCTTTTCTGCTGGAACACTGAGGAAAGAAAAATGTTAGACGAGACAACAGAGAATCAAAACCTTTAACATTCCCTGCAGAATGTTATGTTTAGCTGTGGGAGACATTAGGTCCTCGAGCATGGACCCACATAGACCCACATAGACCCAGATAGACCCTCTGCATTTACTGCTCGAAGGTCCTGAATAAAACAAAACTTTAACATTCATAATAGAAATCATTCTTCTTATTTATGTTACTTGAGAAAATAAGTGTACGTGCTGGAGAATCTAAACACGGAACTATAACCCCCATCCATCAATAAAGAGTTAAAAACACGGTCGGATTTCTGTCGATTACTTCCTGTTTTAGCGTGTACTGTGTATTTGAGGCATTACTGGGCCTCCAGGCTTAACGACTGATCAATAGAGATCAATTATCAATCATAATCAATCCCTTTTTTTTTTTTTTTAAAAAACCAAAAAAAAAAAAAAAAAAAACATAAAAATGTTGTTTTTACAGTGTGAATATGCATCTATTTGTAGTCACAGGTTCACTGAATATGTGAACGCTCGTGAATACAAGGCATACGCTGTTGTATGGGTTTTCTATAGTCTCCTGTCGATGGAGACAAATAAACACATCATCAATAGTGTCAGTCCAGTCAGTCAATTTTACAAATAGTCACAAGGTGTCCTAGGTCTGTCTCCTCTTCTGTTGGAGACAAAGAAACACGAAGCTTTTGAGTTAGAATTTCGGAAAAACTTATTTAGTTTATCAGTCAAGGTAACAGCCACTGGACATGGGTATATGCCAGTAGACAAAAGAAAACTCATGCTCGTCTTTAGATTGGTTCAAAAAAAACTTTTCAACGTAATCTTCATCAGGGTCAAAAGGTGACAAAAGGAATGCATGTAATATTTGTGATTCCTTAAACTTAACTACAGGTGTCCCAATTTGTTTTACCCTAGTCAGGAGATTAACAGACTGACATGGTACGTGTTCCATTACAATTTGTAAACAAATGTGTACTTTTAGGCTGTAACAAAAATATGTCAGCCAAAGAGTGATTTTTATCAAGTCGCACAACTTTAAAGCCCGTGGGCAAACCCGTGGGTGAAAAGAATGGCTTCAATTTCAAATAGACATTTTCAAATCTCTGCCTAACAAATTTTCAGGACACTCAGATGGAAGGAAGAGGGGGAAAAAGAAACAATGAACATTTTCCTTTCTTTCATAGTTCAGGATCCTAAGAATCTGAATACACACATATCATCACAATGGTGAACTTTCCTGGGATAACCACTCAATCATTTCTCTAAAGGAAAAAAACTAGTTTACCAGAGAGCTTCTGATTTGAAGATCAAAACTTCACTAAACCCAAATTATTGCTCCTGAATCAACTAAAAATCCAATTTTCTTCCCTTGTATAATTACCTCCATGCTGGGCAATCTGTATACACATCAGACAAATACATTGAATACGTGGACATATTTTCCAAAAGTTATTTCTGTTTGTCGTGCTGTTTTTGCATCTAATTTGATCTTTCTATCGTGTAGGAAGTGTTTGTAGCGTGAAAAAAGCATGTCTTCATTGCAAGCATGTGTATGTACGTGTATTTCTGTATAAACTGTTTTTAGGGATCTGGCAGTCCCAGCATCGGGGGGAGACTGCAGAGCCAGTTTCATATTCACGAACGCTTATTGGTTGTCAGGTTTCATGCAGTCAGAGGCAGGGCTGATTACATACGCTGCCTCAGTGAGGTCATTCTAGCCACACTGTAATTAACAAATGTGGTTACGTCAGTTGCATCATTACGAGAAACTCTCAATCCGTCAGGTGTTGAGGTTAAACCCATGTTAAAAGTGCACATTAAATCACTACCTAAACCAAATGAGTGGACATAATCATACACCAAGAATTGTTTTCCCATGTACAGGAGAGAGGAACAGAGAATTGTTCTCTTACTGTTTGACCTGCAGCCCCAATTGACCAAATAGAATAACCAAATAATCTTCAGTGTCAAATCTATAGCTCTAATAATCAAGTTATGTGAGTTAGAGATGGTCCGATACCAGTTTTTGCTTCCCAATACCGATTCCGATACCTGAACTTGCGTATCGGCCGATACTGAGTACCGATCCGAGACCAGTGTGTCATATATTTTATTATGTTTTAACAACTGTATACTACTGTCCCTGTATGGATGTGATATGATTTCTATCTTTGTTGTTGGTCTGGCTCAGGTTAAACTCTTTGTGAAACATGAACAAACACAAAAAATGAATGCCACAGAACTTTCTTTTATTATCCAGTTTTTACAGTCAGTTATAACGGAAAAAGATTGTAAATAAACTACTTTAACGTAGATTTTCTTTAGGGCTTTATTACGTGGTATTGGATCAGTGCATAAACTCCAGTACTTCCCGATACCGATACCAGCGTTTTAGGCAGTATCGGAACCGATACCGATACTGGTATCGGTATCGGAACATCTCTAATGTGAGTGGAACCCTTTTAACTTTACACTCAGTAGTAGGCATTTCTCTTGTAGTTTTCAGAAGATAACATACTATAATGGTTTAACTGAATAGATTATTTTTCAGAACTTTCTAACCTATCAATTGTCCCTAATAGCAAAAACAAAAACAGTGTATCAGTGCAAAGCATTTTTTCATTGCATGAAGCAAGTGTGTGTGTGTGTGTGTGTGTGTGTGTGTGTGTGTGTGTGTGTGTGTGTGTGTGTGTGCGTGTGAGTGGTAGCAGTACCTTCCTCATCAGCTGTTGGACTCAGTCAAACAGAGGGACAAGTGTTGTTCTCTGTCTGAGGTGTTATTTTGCTTTTTCTTCGGGCAGTTACATACCCAATGTCCAAAGTCCTTGCAGTACCAACACTGGTCTGGGTTGTAGGGCTCACCATTTTGCCCACGGTACCCGCCTCGGCACCCTCTGAGTCGACCACGTCCTTCGTGGGAGCGGCCTTTTCGGGTTTGCGCTCCATATGTTGCCCACCAGCCTGTTGTAACAGTCAGACAAACGCTTCAAACATGGTTTTCTCACGTACTCGTTGGTCTTTCCACCCGATGCAGGTGAGACAGATGCTGTCGGTCCTGTCCGAGAGTTGAGTCTGTGTCCTCTTCGTCCCTCCGTTTCGCCAGCTTGTCTTCCTGATTTTTAGAGAAAGCTCAGAACATGGGCTTTGGTTAGAACTGATGAGGAGGTTATTGGTATGTGTGTTCTTGCATTCTTTCCCTGAATCACTATTTTATCTATATTTTAAAACATTCTTTGTTTTTCCTGTACTCAGTAGCTTTAAATCCTCTGTCTTAATTTTGTCTTTTTTTTTCATTAGTTTCCATTCTACTTCTTCTAAATCCTGTTTTAGCATTCTCAGCTTTCTCAGGGAACCATTTGGCGGAAAGCCAAAGCTTTTTGACCAGTATGACAGACATCGCAAACAAGCCGGTCCATCTCACCCACAATGGGTCCAGACGCTTCACAGGGCTTGGATGGTTCATTACCCATGATGACAGAAGCTTTATCGATGTGATCGTCACCACAAAGTGAGGTTATTTCTTCAGCAAACCTTCGTAAAAACCCAGTACAGCCCTACAGACAAAAATCTCTTAATAGTCAAGAACTTTAACTATTTTATTTCTCCTGCAGCCTGTCTCTAAATAGTCAAGAACTCGTTTTGAGTGTCATCAAAAACCTGGTACAGCCCCTGCAGTCTGCTTCTCAATGGTCAAGAACTCGTTTAGAGTATCATAGACTATTTACTTATTTTGTTTAATAGTCCAGACGACTATTTAATAGTCCAGACAACTATTTCTCAGTCCAGATGACTAAGTTCTTCTGTCAATCTATTTGTCCAGCCAGCATCAGAGAATTAATCATAAATATGTCCGTGTCTGCAAAAGGATGTCACTCATAACCTCAGTTATATCTTTGTCCTATCCTATGACCAAGAAAAATATCAATTCACTCAATTCCCAAATGTCAGAATTAGTTTCATTTATTCAGTTAATGAGAATGATTTTGCCAATTATTCATTACCTTAATTCGTTTAGCTACGGTTGCTTGTTTTAGAATGTTTGTTCAAAACCTTGAATTCACAATCCAATTGAAATTAATCAATTTTATCTTACCCGTACTGCTTGAAATCTCTTCCTGTTCGTTTTTGATCGGAGTGGAAAACAGTCAAGAGCGCTCCGCTCCGCGGATAGCCAGTCATCAGCGACCCAACGGAGCTCTTTTCTCTGTTAACTCATCCATCCTGCCGACAACGCCAAAATGTGGTGGAAGTTTTCCGTGAAGCAGCAGGGTTTAGTAAATATCAATGATCAAAATGAAAACGAATAAAGACTGTTTGAGAATTAAACCAAAGTTTGGTCTTTGAGTATTTCTTTACATTTGCAAATGCAGAGAAAACAGTTTCACAAGTACCACGGCACATCTGAAAGGGTCTTCTAACCTAAAGTCTAAACATCCACACATCATATAGTGAAAACCTCCATTAAGCCACCCCTCTACACTTATCTCTTAGCATGGCCATAGTTGAAAAGAGGACATCATTAACAGTCACACCATTGTCTCACCTTCCCCTCTGCTCTCTGTTCCTAACATTAGCCTAAACAACAGTTTATCTCAGGAGGCAGAAGGAGACACGACTCAGACAGTTCTATGGCCTTCTTCACTTTATCTGCTAAGAGTTAAACAAAATGAGAAGCTAGAGTTTCTTAAAAATAAAACTACTAGCTGAGAGTTCATGGCTGCAGCTGTCCCTCTCTGGTCTTTAAGAGTCTAAGAGGAAGGAACAGGATTTTGTGGAGGTTTAAAACAATCTTTAAACAAATGGTTAACATCATTAAACAAAATGGTTAAAATAAAATTTGGCATCACACTATTAAACATTAGATCTCTGTCTTCTAAAGCAATATTGGTAAACGAATTGATATCAGATAACCAAATTGATTTATTTTGTCTAACCGAAACATGGCTCTTATCGTGTGTAGTTCTTCAATCAGACAAAGTACTTATTGTAGGTGACTTTAACATCCATGTGGACATTGACAGCAATAGCCTTAGTACTGCTTTCAATTCACTACTAGATTCAATTGGTTTCAGTCAGAGTGTGCATGAGGCCACGCACTGTTTTAACCACACCCTCGACCTTGTGCTAGAATATGGAATCAAAATTAAAGATTTAATAGTATTTCCGCAGAATCCTTTATTATCAGATCATTTTTTAATAACTTTAGAATTCCTTTTACCAGACCATAAGAAATTAAATAAAAGTTTCTACACTATAGATGCCTATCTGACAGTGCTATAGCTAAATTTAAGGAAGATATTCCAACAGCATTTAACTCAATGTCGTGCCTTAATATAACAGAGGACCTTTATGTTAACTTTAGTCCTTCCCAACTTGATAATTTTGTAGACGCTGCTACGACCTGCCTATGGACAACTTTGGACTCGGTTGCTCCTCTCAAAAAGAAGACGATGAAGCAAAGGAAATTAGCACCTTGGTATAACTTGCAAACTCGCAAATTAAAACAAATCTCACGAAAACTTGAAAGTAAATGGCGTTCCACCAAACTGGAAGAATCTCATGTAGATTGGCAAGATAGTCTGAAAAATTATAGGAAGGCCCTCAGAAATGCCAGATCAGACTATTACTCAACACTAATAGAAGAAAACAAGAAAAACCCAAGGTTTCTTTTCAGCACTGTCGCCAGGCTGACAGATAGCCACAGCTCTACTGAGCCATCTATTCCTGTAGCTCTGAGTAGTGATGACTTCATGACCTTCTTTAATGATAAAATTATAACAATTAGAAATAAAATTCATCACCTTTTGCCCTCAACTTCTAACAGCTCTCCATTGGGCGCAGGAAGACTGGAGAGAACGATAAGACCTGATACATACTTAAGCTGCTTTTATCCTATAGACCTTGAACAATTAATGTTAAAGGTCTACCTGTCTCTTAGACCCCATTCCAACGAGGCTACATAAAGAAGTGCTACCGGTGGTTAACACTTCATTACTAAAGATGATCAATATGTGTCTATTAACAGGTTATGTACCGCAGTCATTTTAAGTAGCTGTGATAAAACCTCTTCTGAAAAAACCCACGCTAGATCCTGAGGTCTTAGCCAACTATAGACCTATATCTAACCTCCCCTTTCTCTCCAAAATCCTTGAGAAGGTAGTCGCTAACCAATTATGTGACTTTCTACATAGGAATAGTCTATTTGAAGACTTTCAGTCAGGATTTAGAATGCATCATAGCACAGAGACGGCACTGGTGAAAATTACTAACGACCTAACTGCTGCTGACAAAGGACTTGTCTCCATACTTGTCACCATACAACAGAGGGAAGTGAGATGGGACAATATCAGACAGCTGACAAACACAAGGACATATTATTAGTGATAGGGTAGAATGATCTGTGATTCACATTGGGTGGTCACAGTTAGGGTGTTGAAAGGAGTTGGAAAAACATGTTATGCACGAGTGTGGATAGTTTGTGCCTGTGTGTATGAGTAAAGCGGTAACTGCAGGGGCAAAAAAAGAAGGGGTAAATAAATAATGTAAAGGAAAAAGGGAGGGCAGTGTATATGTCTTGTGATGTCTTATATGGCTTGTAGTTATGTTTTTGTTGAATTTAGAAACGTTAGAAATAGGGACCAGCTGTCTTCAAAGGCTGACATTTGCTTCCTTCTGTGTACATTGTGTTTTTCCATTGAAATGTATTCTGAGATTAAATTTGTCCAGTGATTGATGTGGCAAGATTCCTTTGATTTCCAGTTTTGGAGGACTACGTTTTTAGCGACAGCTAGAGAAATGAGCAGTGGATTCCTGAATTTTTGCGGGATGTGGATTTCGGAGATGTTACCAAGGAGAGAGTGTTGGAGATGACGGGATGCTGTAGCTCAGGGTGGTGGACAGTGTCTCAGTGACCGTGATCCAGAAAGAGTGAACTGGTTGACAGAGCCACATGGTGTGCAGAAAGTTGTCTGTGCTACCTAAAGTGCATTGTGAACAGATACCTGTGTTTACTAGGCCCATTTTGAACATTTTCCTTTGGGTGATGTGAGTTCTGTGAATTACTTTATATTGTATAAGCTGCAGGTTTGTGTTAGCAGTCATGGAAAAGGTATTCTTACAGATGTGTTCCCAGTAATCAGGGTTGGGAGACAAGGCCAGATCAGTTTCCCACTTGATTGTTGGCAGTGTTATTGTTGTATTTAGGTTGGAAATCATTGTATATAGCTGGGAGGTTAGTTTTTTGAAGTTATTAATTTTCATAAGGTCTTCTGTAAGCTGAGAGGGTTGTAATGTGTTGTTGGTAAGTCCGATGTTATCTTTAATTTTAAGTCTGAGTTGTTGATATTGAAGGAATTGTTCTCTCCCAACCCCATATTTCTGTGTGAATGTGTTAAATGACATGAAATGGTTGTTCTCAAATAGGTGGTGAAGGTGTGTGATTCCTTTTTGTGCCCATGTGGAGAAGTAAAAAGGTTTGTTCTGTAACATGAACACAGAGTGGGGGTGAACTTGTTTAATTCTAGTGATGATTTTGTGATTTGGTTGGTTTTCCACCAGGCTGTCAGAGGTGAATAGATGGTGATGCGTTGGCAGAAGTTGGATTCCTTGATTGATTGAGAGAGGAAGGGGAGATCTGCAGTTGGGATGTTTGTACATTGGTTTTGTGCCACTTCCAGCCACGGGTAATTGTACTTGTGTATGTTGATCCATTTAACCAAGTACTGTAATTGATTTGCCAGGAAGTAATGATGGAAGTTTGCTGCCTCAAGCCCACCATGTGATTTTTTATTTTGTAGTGTTGAGAGTGATATTCTGTTTTTTTTGTTTTTCCAATAAAATTGTGTTGTTAATGATTGACTGCAGCTATTCTTCCGATGAGTGTGAGTGGGTGGTTAGACCAGTGTTTGTATTTGTCTTTGAGGAGGGGAGTATAGTTGAGGGTGTAAAGCTCCGACAGCCTGGGGGGAATCTGACTCCCTAGGTACTTGATGTTGCCTGTGTGAAGGTGGAGGGAAGTGTCCTGAGCTCCAAAATTCCATGGGTCATCTGAGAGGGGTAGTAACATTGATTTATTCCAGTTGATAGTGTAATGTGAGACATGGGAGAATCTGGCCGGTCTCCTCCTGCATCTCACCAGGTTAAAGTTTTAAAATGAAAGAACATTACCTGGAGGTCAGGAGGGGAAACACAGCCATATCAGGAAGAAAAAGGGCCTTTTTACGGTCGCTGCAGCCGACCTGTCATGCGCCAATGTGACGTCAAAATTACGTAGATCTCGATGGCGCACCGCTCTATTTATTTCAGTGGCGCGCGACAAAGTGGAAACAGGAAGCATGGACGAGTTCGAGGACAACCAGATGCCTCGAATAGCCTTATTTTATTTCATTTTCTTTTGTATTTAATTCTTCCACATTCCAAGACATTTAAAACAATTGAATCATTGAGTACGTTTACATGCACACCAATATTCCATTATTATTCTGAATATAACAATATTAGGAATTTGATACAGGTCATGTAAACAGCATGTTCCGGTTGAATGTTCAGAATAAGGCTTTTTCCAATTAACACGTGGGATATTATTATGATTTGGGTTTTAGAGGCATTCTTTGGACATGTATACAGGATATTCAGAATATGCGTCTCAATCGTGGTTGTACTGGAGGCTTACAGTCAGCTCAGTGCGTTGCTATGGTTACTGTACACAAACCAACCAGCTGACCCAATGAGAAGGAGAAACACAGCTACATGATCAAAGACTTGGATATCAACAGGGTTTTGGATATGCGCACACATCGCTACGCCAACCTTTTCAAGAAGCTGGTTGAAGAATGAAAGAGGGACGCTGTGTTGGCACGGTCGAAAAAGTCCGCTACCACTGGTAAAAAATAAAAGAAACATTCAGTTACAGAAAATACAAACAGTGAATATAAAATGTCAGACAAAGATTATTAAATGAAAAGTCCACAAAGTAAGATAATATGATGGTAAACTACAAAACAATAACTTAATAATAATAAAACTACTAAATAAAAAATGGCGAACTTCCAGTTGGGTGGAGCTAATGAAAGTAAATTAGAAATATGTCTGTATGTCGGTAATATGAGAGGAATGTTTGGATTTTCGTGAATATTGAAGCAACTGTGTTCAAATTGAGGCCTTCCGCGCATTAGGGGGTGCTTGTTGAACTTGCGTGGACCAAATTACTGTTTGTACCAAATTCTGTGAACATCAAATACATTTTTCCAACTATGGCATGCATTTGGGGAACGCTATGAAACTCGCTGTAAATGCCTGGACCCAATAACTGCAGAACTTTGCACGTGTACACATTTTTGTGAAGTTTTAAGCATCCTAAGCCCCTCAAAAATGTGATTCAATATATCTAACATTCTTTCACATACAAGCCAGTAATGAAGTGTAAGCCTTTCAGCATCTAGCATTCACACTCACACAACATTCATGTTTTCATAAAATGCATTTTCTAGTTTCCATATGTACCTTTACTTGTTAATCTAACACAAATAAGATAATAAAATTGTTTGGCTGCCTAAACTTAATTGTCTGATTGCTTCTTCAGGATTGGAGGGAGAGACCAGGTGCCGCTCCAATCAATGTTCCTCTCCTCAAGCAGGAAGTGGGAGGGAGCGAACCCAGCTGGACCAATCCCTGACTGTAACTTGGCATGTTTACAGATTAAAAAAAAGTTAAGACAGGTAGAGGTGCCAGCGGCAGCCGAAACAGCCAGCGTTGTTCCACTCCTCCAGGAGCCATGACCGTCTCTATCGACTGCTTTTAACATGCTACGTTCACGTGAACATACAACTGCTTTTAACATGCTCCATTCATGTGAACGCTATTATGGCTACACTTTGCAATTAATCTGCGGTTCATATGCATTCCGAACCGTGAGTGTTGATCCGTAGGCGTGTTAGTACTAAATCATTCTCAGTAGGTTATCATTCAAACAAACTGAATGAGGAGAAACAGCCTTTGACCCACTCCTAACAGGACTCCACTCAGAAATCCACTTTAAAATCTGATCATCGTAATGAAAAGAAGAAATAACAACATCCCAACATATCCTGTTCTTCTAGGGTTTAATGTGGTCAACATTCATGTACAAACTAATCATCTGGTTCAAATCTACATTTGTGTGAAAATATGTTATACTGCTGTAAGATAATAAATGATCCAATCAGCTCATGATTTAGTCATAAAACAGAAGGTTTCTTGGAGTTTTTATTATTCAATATTACATAAATAAGTATTCCGTATCAGTATTCAGTTTAAGTTTTAAAAAGCTGTGTACCAAATTCTGCGAATATCAGAGCAAATATGTCCAAATAAAGGCCTTCCTTTCATTAGGGGCCGCTAAACACGCATGGTCAAAGGCTTAAACTAATTATGGGGCGCTCTAGAGCCACCATGACACAGTCAAGCCAAAATGTGATGTACTTCCTACCAAATTTCGTGAACATTTAAGAATCTTCTACTTTCTATCCATCCATCTATCTATTCTTCTTTCACATTTAAGTCAGAAATGCACTGTAGCCTCAGCTTTTCAGCACCAGATATTCACACTGCAATTTTTTAGTTTTCATATGTTCCTTTACTTATTAATTGAAAACAGATAAAATAGCATAACATTATACCAGCTAGAGCCATGGGATATGAAGAAAATATGCAATATGCCATGAGATGTCCAGAATCCCAAGCCCCTATAAAATGCTAAAGCATGCCAGGAAAATAATAATAATCCTTTCATAAACTATAAGTTCCTCGCACTTTCAGTGCCTGGGACAACCTATAACTAGAGACTATGTATGAGTCAGACTAAAACAATAACCGGAACAAATCTGTAATAAATCATTCTCAGTAAGTAATCGTTAAAACATGAGACAGGAGAAACATCATCTGACCCACTAACAGGACTATTCCTTCAAAGAGAGGGAGCGTAATATGTAGTCGTAGCCAGGATACCATACATGCTGTTCAGAAGATAAAGTTACTGCTGGTCAGCCTTCAATGTGGAGAGAAGATCAGAATATAACAACACAGCTATCAGGGCATGAGGAGGAGGAGGCAGGAGGAAACAGCTTGGCTCTGAAACATGTTCACTACGAGGCAGTGTGAATGCTCTGGTGGTGAGATTTAAAGTTACTACTACAAGAAAATGTTTTCCCACATTGTTCACACCAGTACGGCTTCTCTCCAGTGTGAATGCACTGGTGTTTTTTAAGATCACTTCTCTGAGAAAAAACTGCCCCACATTGTTCACAGCTGTAAGGTTTATCTCCAGTGTGAATGCGCTGGTGTGTTGTAAGGTGACTCTTGTGAGAAAACATTTTCCCACATTGTTCACACCAGTACGGCTTCTCTCCAGTGTGAACACGTCGGTGGCTTTCAACATGTTCTGTTCTGTTGAACGTTTTCTCACATAGATCACAGCTGTAAGGTTTATCTCCAGTGTGAATGCGCTGGTGTCTTTTAAGGTGGTTACTCTTAGTAAAGGTTTTCCCACATAGATCACACCTGTGTGGCTTCTCTCCAGCATGAATGCGTTGATGTCTTTTAAGGTGGCCACTCTCAGAAAATGTTTTTCCACATTGATCACAACTGTGAGGCTTCTCTCCAGTGTGAATGTGTTAATGGTTTTATAGGTTACCCTGTTGTGCGAAAGCTGCCCCACATTGATCACAGCTGTATGGCTTTTCTCCAGTGTGAACTCTCCGATGACTCTTCAAATATCCAGATGTTGTGAAGGATTTGTCACAGTGTTGACAACTATAACATGTGTGTCCCTCTCCTCTCCGTTTCTATAGCAACAGACAAACAGAGCAAGAGAGAGAGTTAGTGAACAACTTTCTTTAAACCCTGGATTTGCTCTTACTCACATAATTTTCACTCGTCATACAATAATTTATGACAAAATGAAGGAAAATGTCTGCCGGTTGCAGACATGTTATTATGGAAGCAAATCTACTTTTCATAACTTTTATTAGTTCCGAAAAATTCAAAAATTTTCAGGAAAGTCTCAATGTTCAAATATAAAACATTTGAGCACTCGCTTCAGTTTTAGTTTTCAGAAATTTTTCATACATTCTGGTAGTTTTCATTATTTAAATCCCATTAAAACCTTTTGAAATACATACATTAATTTGATGTCAAAGTAAAGTCGTTCTGGTTGCAGACATGTTACTATGGAAGCCATCGGGCTCTGTAGTGTGGACATGAGGCGTAAACATAGCAAAAGAAAACGATGATTGATGTAAAAAGGTTAGCCTGGAGCCCTGATTTGCCAAACTAATTTTTGCGTTTGGAAATACTGCACTCTCCTCTAGTGCAGTGGTTCCCAACCTTTTTTACTTGGCGCCCCCCTTACTCATGTCTAAGAAAAGCTGAGCCCCCCCCGAAACAGAAGTTGAGGAAACTGTCGAGATAGAGCCTTACTTTCTTTTTTGATACAGAGCAGTTATCAGCACTTTTATGTTTCTCCGCCATGTTTCATTCATAAAATGGTGATGCTGTGGCGACAGGAAAAATGAGGATGATAGCAGCTAGCAGCTGACCTGATGACAGCAAGGGTCCCAGGTTAAGAGGTCCCGGAGATTTGGCCTAATAAGTAGCCTGCCTACAATTTTAAGCGAGAACAAAAATATATAGTTTTTATACAGGCTTTTGTATACATTATATATTCTAGTGTATTATCATAATTTGTTTAAGTGCAAATATTTTTTTTTTCCTCAACCTCAAACCAGATTAAGACTTGTGATCTTTGCCGCCCCCCTGAGGGGTGCCCGGACCCCAGGTTGGGAACCACTGCTCTAGTGGATGACTGAGTGGCTCATGTTATTTCAGAGTTGAGCGCAATCATTTTTTCTAGAGAAGGAGCAGCAGCATTATGGATGATTTTAAAGAGTAGGCAAACATTCAAATGTATTATCAAATTTTCAAAATTGAAAATATTGTACTTAGTGATTATTTTGCAGCGGTGATATTGACGAGTTTTTTTTGTCTTGGATCTTAAGGCTGTTTTATATAATGATTCAAGTGGTCTTAAGGCTGTTTTACCTGCTTGACACCAACTTGTCATGCAGTACAAAAAATGTGGAACGATCATTGAACTTAAGTAGGTAGACGATGCCTCAATGGTAAGAGAGTTTGTTACATTTCCAGGGTCCAGGGTAACAACCAAATTTTTCAATTCTTCCACATTTTTTATTTTATGCCCATTTACTAAGACCTCAGGACATGTAGTAAGTTTGCATCTATTTTTAAAAAACATGGTTACCGTCTTCTCAACATTTGTTGTATTTTTCTCAGGAGTGTACAGCACAGTGTCATCTGCATACATTATTAAATCAATATCATTACATACGAGCGGAAAGTCATTTATATATATATATATATATATATATATATATATATATATACATACTAAAAAGCAGTGTGAAACATTAACATCCGTTGTTATCGCGCTTTCCATGTTGGGGTTTACATTTTTAATTTCTACGAGTCATTTTTATATTGAAGGGTTTATGGTCTAAAGTTTAGTCTCCAGTTTAAGGTATGGTTGGTAAAAAATTTCAATATATTTTTTCTAATGGTCTTTACACCCCAACAGCTATAAATAACTTATAGGCTCTAAAAAAGGAGCGTAAAAGATCCATCATCAGTAGCTGCCGTAATCCTGTAAAAACTTTGAGCCCCACTGAGTGTACTCTGCACGATATTGACAAAATGTGATATCGCAATATCAATTATGAATATTGCGATATCGATATTAATTCAAATATTTTTAAACATATGTAAAATTACAAAAGGTTATGGGAAAACGTATCAAATTAGATTCATAACAAAAAAAACAAGTTTTCTTACAACACAAGGTTTATTTCAACTGACGGTGATATTGGACTGGTACTAGGGGTGCACCGATCCGATATTAGGATCGGATATCGGCCCCGATATAGCAAAAATAGCTGGATCGGTGGATCGGAAAAATTAACAGATCCACGAGCCGATCCAGTTTTTTTTTTACACTCCGTTGCAGCACCGGGGCCCCTGTTAACTGCGTACCCTTCTCACTCATGGTAGTAACTTTATAACACAACAATTAATAACCCACAACTAACTCTCTTAAAAGGATAAAACACCAAAGCATATAACAATTTGAGACTTAAACAGTTTCTAACACTAATAATTTTACATTTACAAATGTAGCTACACCGCCGAATGGCATGCTGGGTAACATTACATCTGCTAGCCTAGCTAGCCAGGTAGCATAACAGTCTGTTAAGCTGGGAGAGGCTACGGTCGCTACTGCACAAGAACCTAGAAGAAAGTTAGCTAGAGGATGAAGAAAGACCGGAGATACACCAGAACAACGTGTGCTCAAGAGAGGAGCCGTCTGTTCCCAAGTTTTTTCTTTCTAACAAATCGGACATAATTTAGCCACGGCTGTTGCCCGTCGCTCTAACGTTACTCGGCCGTGCTAACGTTACTGCGCTAACGTTAAAGACCTGTCACTTCAAGCATGCAGCGGAGCAACGTTATGAACGCAATCCACCTCCGGTCCCGCTATAGCCCGTTGAGAAAGACTGGTTCGGAGCAATGATTAAAACTCTGGATTTAAGATGTCTTGCCTCGCTGAAATACGTCCGCCAACCTACTAACGTTATTCAAACAGCGAAGGAGGCTGACAGCGGAGCTACGTTCAGTCCCCCACTACAACCACACTACAACCTAACTTACCTGTGGCCAAGGTAGTGGTTATACAGTACTAGCTTACAACTATTTAGTTTTGAAAGGGAAACGGTGTTAAAGTTGTTTGTATGTGTAAGCTATTCATTCGATTTGAGTTTATTTTACTACTTTGCAGTTTGCACAATACAAATAGTTTAGCTTCTGTAACTGTGGAGCCAAGCAAACCCTTAATCAAAGCTTTTAGTAAACATGATGACATTAACATGTTTTTGTGATATTCTATGTACTCCTGACAGTAGAATAAGCCATTATAAACCTATATAAAGGTGGCCCATTATTGATGGCCCATTATTATGTATTTAAATTTATTTTAAGAAGTTTGATTACATTATATTTTCGATTTGAATGCACAATTGTTTTTTAAATAACAAATAAATAAGAATTCAATACATTACTATGTTATTTTGTCTTAGTTAGGAAAGTAATGTTTAGTTAGGAAGGTCTGGTGCCTTTAGTGTCTTCCACATGGTGGAAGGAAGGTATGATGTGGAAGGTATACAGTTTATTATTAATTCATTAACGGTATCGGATCGGTATCGGGTATCGACAAATACACAAAGCCCTGGCATCGGTATCGGTATCGGGACTGAAAAAGTCGGATCGGTGCACCCCTAACTGGTACAACATGAATAAATAAATAAGGACCATGTCTATAGAACAGGATGTGTTAGAAACAATAAGAAAATGTCATGAGAAACAGGGCCCATTTAGCCGAACTTAGCTCCGCCCACAACATTTGAGGTCGGGAAGTTCGGTCTGGACTTGATCCGTTGTGGAGCAACTATGCCCGAACCAGAGCTGTTTGGACCAATCAAATTGTCAGGGTGGGCTTTATAAGATGATGGACAGATTTCGCCATTGCGAAATGACTAGAATCTGAGTATGACCAGGTCAGGCTAGGGCCCATTAACAACCGTGTAGCCTTTAGAAGGCAATTTGCACTTTCCCCGGCAACTCACAGGGAGAGAAAAGAAAATAGACTGTAGCTGAAAAGGCTTTAGAGGACAAGAGGACAAACAGCGATTGAGATAAGAGGACAAACAGCAATAGCTGAATGAGTTGAAAGGGATGAAAACTGACACTATGGTTGCGTCTTTCTGTTGGACAGGTAACGTTACAGATTTGGTTTTGTTGTGGGGGATTTGTTTCTTTTAGGAAATGTCTAGCCAACGTAGCTTTACATTTATGTAGCGTTACTCATATTAGCCCAATGCTGCTTACGTGAGCTTCCCTGTCAGGCTACTAGTAAGCTAACGTTACACTAGCTAATTTCTAGCTTGCCTAACAAAACGCTAATTTGTATAACTTTATATGATCGCCGGGGTCTGAACATGTGTCATTTACATATTGGCTTTTCACATTTTTCCTTTTATTATTATTTTGTAGTTTTGACAAGGATATTGTTTCACAGTCTCTCTCCGACCGGTGAGTAACATTAGCTTGATGTAGAAATGAGCTGTTCTCTTTGATGTGCAACACATGCACAATGAGTTATATCAATGATACTGGTACTAAATATTAGCCTAGCGCCAGAGAAATGGTAACGGTACTGTTGTTCATTGTGACTGTCTGTCTTTATTCTCTCTCAAGGACAATTACTGCCAGAGTAGTTTACCACAGCTGATGATACTGTCAGAGCCAGACCCGTCTGCTAACACTTGAGCCCTGGACTAAGGCTGAATCCGAATCCTCCCCTTATCCCTTACCCTTTGTCTTATCCCTCGTTGTGCGCGTTCACGTGAGAGCTAGCGCTGTCCGAATCCTCGTATTGATCGAGTGTTAGGGCTTAGGGGGAGGGTCAGATGTCCCTTCCGACCAAGTAAGGACGCAAGCTTACTTCGCCAGCAGGGGTACATTGCATACATTGCACAACAAGGAACATGGCTGCCAGGTCGACCAGAGAGACCCATAAATGTAAGTATTCTCGGCTTAAAAAATGTATTTAAAAATTACGACGGTGTTGTTTTGTGCTCTACACAGTCCTGTACATATATAGTTGCAACCATGTTCTTAATTGAAAAGTTTTTAAAAATCGCTAGTTTGCTATTCTAATGTTACATTGCTGATTTGCACAACAGCCCCACATTTCATTTGAATGGACTCCATGCATATCTACAGTTTTTTGTACAAGTCCAGTCCTGCTAGCTATTTAACGTTTTGTGCTTTGTTCTGGGGGGGGGGGAGACAACTCTAGCTAGTCACGATGTGTTTTATTTTGGGGGGAGACGTAAAACTGTAGCCACTAGCTAGCTATGTGCTTTGTTGGGGTATAACACACACACATATCATTCCCACATGACATGGTCAAAAACATTTGTGGATTGTAAATCAAGATCTATCTTGTTCCTTTAGGAGCCCTCATCCCCAGCTAGCAGCTCCAGCAGTAGCAGCTCTGCAGTCAGCAGGTCACCACTGCCAAGTCCCTCGCCCGCAAAGAAAAGAAAAAGAAATGCCATCCTGGATTTCCTCACTGAGGAGTCCAACAGGGAGCAGCGGCGCCACGAGGAGAGCGAGGCCGAGAACAAGGCAAACACACGGCAGTTGTTGTCCCTCCTTGAGGATTGTTGAGAAATTGTTGTAGTATTTTTTTTTATTTTTTATGGCTGCCATTTGCAACTTTTTTTGCAACGTTTTTTTTTTGAGTTTTCTACATTTGACTGCCTTTTTTTTTTTAACAGTCATCTGCCTCATGTATAGTTTTTATTCTTTTTGGCTGTCTTTTGCAAAGTTTTTTGAGTTTTATACATTTGAGTGCCTTTTTTTACTGTCATCTACCTATGTATATTTTACTATTCCAATATTGTTAATATTATTGCCATTGCACTGAACTGCCTTGCACTACATTCATATTTAAATCTCAGTACACTCGATATTGCACTATTGAAGTTTGACTTTTTGCACTGACTAATGTCCAGTTTTTATTCTGGCCAATAAAGCTATATTGTTATATAATGTTTTGCCCATTTACTTTCATTGGTCAAGTCATATTTGTGCAATCCAAACTTGAATTAACTATTTGGGGGGTCTAACTGAGATGTATTAAGATAAGATAGATTTTATTAATCACACTTTGGGCAAACTCCTAAGCACTGTTTGGATACTGACTCATATTGAGAGACAATAATTGTGTTAAGTTAAAAGCCTCTGATGTAAAGCGGCTGACGAAGCTGGTGAGTGAAATAACTGTAACACATTGTAACACACACGCTTCTTTGCACATCTCATCCCAATCTATTCAATGTGTTATTTTACAGTAATTCAATCATATTGTGTGAAGGCGTATCATGAGCCTTTCATAAAAGCAAATAGAATCATGCCAACAGAACACTTTTTTTCTTATTACTTAAGCACATCATTTAAATGAAGCAGTGGTTACAACAACCACAGAGACTAACCATAACTTAGTAGTTGAATAAATCTGAGTCAATAGTCAAATAAATCAATGTCTTTCTGAACATGTGTGACATTCAAAACCATAATAACTGACACAGATATACAAAACACCATGCATTGTGTATACAAATGTTTATTGCAAACAGACCTAAGTAGTCCACATACATAAAAGAACATAAAAGAATTATAAAATGTATACACTGGTCATGTTCATGGGGCTTGCACATTGCCTGAAACTAAGGCAGCCAGTCTGTGTCTTGCAAATCGGAGTTTCCAAACAGGGATACCCACCATCACCCAGGAGGATGTAGCCTGTTGGGGTATACCGTCTTGTGGTGTAAAAACTGCTGTTTTTTTCAGTATCCGTGTGTCATGGACAGACCCCGGATACCCCACAAAAATGTCCAGAAACCTGCCATTCGAGTCACATATTGCCTGCATGTTGATTGAGTATAATTCAAATAGTCCAATCTGTGACGCTGTGGTGGTTTTATACATATGTGGCTGCCATCGATTGCTCCAACCACATTGTGGAATGCAGGGGTTCCAGAAATGTTGACAAATCCCTGACCCACTGCAGGCAGGTCCACTGTTTGAGGGAAGTCGATTGCTCTCCTCAGATTGTCCCATATGTTCTGGGCCACTCTGTGGATGATGTCATGAACTGTGGCCTTTGGCACATTAAAGACACAGGCCACCACCCGATAAGAGAGTCCATGTGCCAGCCAATAGGTGTATATGAGTACCTCAAGCTCATTACCCCAGCCATGGTCCTGCTCCCTGTGCAAAAGCCTCTGTAAACTGTGCATCGCTCTTCTGGTGAGGCGGAAATCCTGCCTCAGCTCAGTCTCCACATCGAACCACAGGCGCAGTATAGGCATGTTGTGGTGTATGGCACAGTATGTTGTTGGCTCACCAGTCTGGAAAAGAAAACCATTTCACACCATTAATGGGCTGAGTTGGAAAAATCAAACTTTCAAAACCTTCAAACTACTTTTAAACCGTCTCCCCTTCCCCACAACAATAGCATATAGTGGCTACAGTTACGTCCCACCCCCCCATCCCAAAAAAAAAAACATCGTGACCCGAACAAAGCACATAGTGGCTACAATTACGTCGCCCCCCAAAAATAAAACACATCGTGACTACAGTTGTCTCCCCCCCCAGAACAAAGCACGTAGCAGGACTGGACTGGTACAGAAAAATAATCGACAAAATAATACTTATACACATAGATATGTAATGGGTTCTTATTACAATATAATACAGTCCATGTAATGTACACGAGTCCAGCTCGGCTAGCTACACCATAACGTTGTTTGCAGCGAATCCATACATACCATAAACTGATCCACCAGCATTCGTAGGCGTTGTAGACGTCTTCTTCTCCTCGCATGATTTCTTCTATTTGTTGCAGACAATCGCAAAAGAATCACTATAACCAATGCAATCGACATGCGCACACTTGCAGACGGCATCTTGGATGTTTGTGATCAACTTGTCACCTCTGGTGATGTAACAGCCAGCTAGCGACAATGCTTGATGACGTAACCGTAACCAAGTATTTCTTAGGGATATGTTTCCTCCTCTAGCCCTTAGCACTCTGCGTGTAGGGCCTAGGGTTAGGGATAAGACAAAGGGTAAGGGATAAGCGGAGGATTCGGATTCAGCCTAAGTCTGGAATACAGGGGGAGGGGTTAGACGAAGCCCAGAGGAGATGCCTCTTTCAAATCTTGCTAGCTTCTAAACCTTACCAACCCTGCCTTTAATGAGAATCTCCACAGTTTGGCTATAATTGTGTTTGTTCGGCTGCGTTTTGTAAAACTAGGTTTGATACGTTTTTTTTAAGATAATTTTGGGCTTTTCCGCCTTTAATTGACAGGACAGCTAGGTGAGAAAGGGGAGAGAGAGGTGGAAGACATGCAGGAATCAGTCACAGGTCAGATTCAAACCCTGGACCTCTGCGTTGAGGCATAAACCTCTAAGTATATGTGCGCCTGCTCTACTCACTGAGCCAACCCAGCCACAGGTTTGACAATTTTAGTTTTTTTTTTGTTCAGCAATTTTTATTGATTTTCCATTAAACCATGTATCATTTTCTACAGCACATATTGGACCAAATATATACAAACCTACTAACCATACTAACCAATGTGAAAGATACCCCCCACCATCCCAGTTTGTCCCTTTAAATCCAGATCTTCACAAGAATAACCATCCAGGTTTGATAAGTTTTGATGGGAATGATCCCTCCAAGACACAAAGTATTTAGTTAGTTTGAGTCTCTACAAGATGAAAGCAGGAAACATAGATACATAAAAATACATCTTCCTTTCTCCACATTTGATCTCTAACAAGAGAATGAACGGATGATGGAAAATGAAAAACGAAAGATTTGTAACATTTTAAAGTTGGAAAGTATGACTGAGATTTTGACTAATGATAATGAATAAAAACAAAGATTAGAAAATGTTGGGAAAGTCCACATTCATAATTGCGGCCGAGAGATGCAAAACACACTGTGACGCGCTGAAGATAGAATTTCATTGATTTATTCATCCACACGTAAAACACAACTAGTATCTTCCTGCAGTTACCAAAATGTTAAGTTACTTATGATTTGAATGAGTGTGTGATTTCAGTCAACAGAAAGTGTCCCAGGCTTACCCCCTCTCTGTCAAAGCCCAAAAACCCAGGTGAACAGGTGAAGCCAACAAATATAATGTTATCACTTCCTCTCAAACCACGATGAACACGCCCACCACCTAAAATATCAGTGCCTAATATAATAATCAATAAATAATATAAACGAGACCAAAACAACATACAGTTGATACATGTGACTCCTACATCCATTATAGGAGGGCTTATATTGTATAATACAGTATCAGTTAAAAGTTTGGACATGCTTTCCCATTTTGGTGAAGGAGAACATGTGTCCAAACTTTTGACTAGTACTGTATATTACTCATCATTATTATACATTATTAGTGTTTATATGGTGTATATGGTGAAAAAGTAAAGAAGGACTGCGATTTTAAATAACTACCTGTTGGTACTGGAGTCTCACTACATTTTAAACTTATCAACATCACTGGAGGCCACAGCTTCATCACCGTTGATTAAAA
This sequence comes from Perca fluviatilis, assembly GCF_010015445.1. Lineage (NCBI taxonomy): Eukaryota > Metazoa > Chordata > Actinopteri > Perciformes > Percidae > Perca > Perca fluviatilis. The sequence continues at coordinate 2,026,073 of NC_053116.1, forward strand.
TTAATTCAAGCAGCAGTCTGTCTAACGGTTGTTCTCTTCAGAAAACGTGAAATCTAACAGGATCCCATAAATAAACTACACAGAACCTCACGACAAGGCCACGCAGCGATTACATTCTTTAGTACAACCTCTTTGGAGGGATATACAGTTAGGTCTAGAAATATTTGGACAGTGACACAATTTTTATAATTTTAGCCCTGTGCGCTAACACAATGGATTTGAAATGAAATCATCAAGATGGAATTGTAGTGCAGCATGTACGATAGAGGTGTGAATCTTCATTGCTCTCCCGATTCGATTACGACTATCGATTCGATATCTCGATGCATCACGATGCGTCAAAAAACATTTTTCTATTAAAGCCATATAGGATATTTGACTTGACAAAGTTGCATTGTGCAATGCCCAAGCTGCAATACGTAACTTTAGACTGGAATGATGAAGTCTTTGGGTTCATTTCTTTAAAGTTGCTACCACAAAGGTTTACCTATTTTGGATTAGTCATATACCACCCTACTTTTAACCAGCAAATCTATTGTCCTGTATTGGAATAACTGACCCCAGACAACTCTTTAACAAAAAAGGTATTGTTTACTGAACAATAACTTAAATGTACAAATAATATTTAGCCGTTAGATTGAATAAAAAAAAACATAACACAAATCACACCTTGCACACATATGCTAACTTCAATATTTCTTCAAATTATATTACACACAACTACCCCTTTACCAGTTTCTCTATCAGTTTCCACTTAAAACACTCCAGCTGCACAAAATGATTCCTCCTTAAAGCATTTCAATGTAAAACTTACTCAAACCCTATTAATCCACTGTGTTACCACACACACCTACCCACCCACACACGTCGAGAGGGGAAAAAAAAGAAAAGAAAAAAGTTGCTGGCTCATGTGGACGTGCAGCAGCCAGCAGGACGTTATCTTCAGTGAAGCAAACACACAGAAATCCAACTTACAGTTAGCTGTTAGTCCAAGAAACACAGCTCCAACACGACAACCAGTCACCAGCTACGGCAAAGTCCTCCTCAGCAGGGAAACACGCTGTTGTCCACTCCAGTCCAAAATCAGCGTCCTCCGAACCAGCAACTCTCCGCAGTTAGCTCCAACTTTAGCTAGTCCGTTAGCTCCAACTTTAGCTAGTCCGTTAACTCCAACTTTAGCTAGTCCGTTAGCTCCAACTTTAGCTAGTCCGTTAGCTCCAACTTTAGCCAGGCACACTAGCACAACGTTTGTTCTAAACCACTGCTGTTAGACAGGAAAAGTGCCGTAGTGTAGCTACACCTCTTCAGCTTCGTTATTCCACTTAGCTCTTCTCCAAGCTAACTATTCTAGCGTCTCTCGATGTTTCTCAGTGTTTTCTTTCCTCTTCTCAATTTGTGATCCTCTCCACTCTCCCGTGTCTCCGCTCAGCCGTTTTGCGTGTGTGTGTCTGGGTTTGTTTGTTTGTGTGTCTGCCTGTCTGTGTGCATGTCTGCCTGTGTGTGTGTGTGTGTGAGAAACTAGTTAAGCTACTGAGAATGTTATTTTTCATTTGAATGTTTATGCCGCGGCAGGAAAATTAACGAGCGACGTCATTGCGTTATAATCGATTATGGTGGGCCACTGCATCGATGCAGCATCGTCCATGTCCACATCCCGATGCATCGATTATCTGATTAATTTCAACACCTTTAGTGTACGAGTGTACGTTCAGCTTTATTTTGAGGGTATTTACATCAAAATTGGAGGAAGGGTTTAGGAATCACACATTTTCATACATAGTCCCCTTATTTCAAGGAACCTAAAGTAATATACTTGGACAATTGAGTCAAAAGCTGTTTCATGAGCAGGTATGGGCTAATAATTGGACAAATTAATATAATCATAAATAAAATGTCCATTCTTAATACTTTGTTGAGAATCCTTTGCAGGCGATGACTGCCTGAAGTCTGGAACCCATAGACATCACCAAACGTTGGGTTTCCTCCTTTGTGATGCTTTGCTCTGTCTTCAGCTGTTGTTTGTTTGCGGGTCTTTGTGCCTTAAATTTTGTCTTAAGAAAGCCTGCACTACAATTTCATCTCGATGATTTCATTTCAAATCCATTGTGTTAGCGCACAGGGCCAAAATTATGAAAATGGTGTCACTGTCCAAATATTTCCGGACCTTTTTAAAAATTTTAAATCAAACTACAAAATGTAATACCATGCAAAATGGGGTTTAACACTTTATGATTTTTTGTAGCTATGGGTGCAGAGGGAAGCACGACCAGTGAGCGCCACAGCTGAAGACAACAGTGATGACTACCACCTACACGCAACGGTGAAGACGATTTTCAGATAACGTTACAACTTTTGTTATTCATGTGATTGCATCTGCTGTGTATTCATTTTCTATGGCATTTTAAAATTCGAAAGATTTTGCATGAGCGTTATGCTAATTTAGCAGATAGCTTAGCCTTGCTGCACTCTGTAACTGTAAAATCACATAAATAAAATGTTCAACTATCAGACTAAGGTAAGCCTTCATGTTGTGGCACAGCCATACACGTATAGTTAAAGCTGCTGGGTTTTTTGTTTTTGGGTTGTTGTTGTTGACACATTATCCTTAATTACTTAATTCTGGTTTCCGTCTTTTTTGAGAAAGAGCGCATCCTGGTGAAGTACAACAGAGAGAATAGTGTGATCCATGCCCATGTGTGTTCTCCCTGCTTATGGCACCCTTCAGAGAGAAACCTGAGGGACTCATTTTGATGTAAGTGTGAAATTATTATAGTTTGAGGCATCTGAAAATTATATTGTATATGATCTTGTTACCATCAACAGTTGACCCGAGGGCTATATCAATATTAAACATATTCTGTTGTAAAGCATTGCAAAGACAGACAAAGACTATATGAAGGATTACAGTTTAACATGTGGAGGTTTATGTGGAAGGCAACAAAAAAAGTTTCTTTTTGTGATTTTGTGATGTCAGATATTTCATTGGAATCAACCCAACCAGTGGCATCAAGATGATAAAGCTGGTCAGCCAAAGACATTTATCGGTGTTTTAAGCCCCCAACGGCTCCTTCCAGGCAGCGCTAGTCCCAGTCTGCTGCTGGTCTTCTGGGGACCTGGTTGCTCCGCTGCTCCGGGTTCTGGTTGTCTTCCTCCATTCCTCTCTGGTCCTGAAGTCCAGCAGATCTCCACTGGGGCTGCTGGACTCACTCTGGATTCTGTTTAGGACAAATCAAATCACTCAGAGATATTCAGGAGCTGCTGTCTCCTCTCGTTTTCCTCACATCCACACACAACTAAAACAACAGTCTGACAACTCAAAGCAGCGGCTGTGAAACGGTTTAATTTCCTATATGTTCTTCACAATAAAAGCCCCCCGTTATCTTGTTATTTAAATGCTTTTCTTATGAAGTGTCCCTGAACTGTAAAGTTACAGAATGACAAGCAGTTCTGTCTTCTCTTCACTTTGACTGCCGTGTAAAAGAGCAACTTTATTAAAGTGTTTACCTGATTGTGTGCAGGTTTACCTGGAGCTCTGTCTTCTTAAAACTCACTAATAACAAACAACACAGCTATCCCGCGGCCAGCCACACATCACAGTGAAGCAACAAGACTTCCTGTTTCCTCCAAGTCAGGGTTTTTCAGATTAAAAGTTTAAAATGAAAGAACGTCACCACCTGGAGGTCAGGAGGGAAACAACAGATACACATTCAGTTTATTAATCAGTTAGTGGTGGACTGGAACTGAGTACATTTACTCAAATACTGTACTTAACTCGAGGTATTTGTACTTTACTTTCTGTACAGCATTTTAATAACTAAAATAATGTAAGTATAAGGAGAAATTAAAAAGTATAGATTCATTTTGAGCATTTTACTTTATTTTTCACCAGATGAATTAATTAAAACAGAAATGTTATGATTATTAAACACACTGCATTCAAAGCAGACAGAAACTAAATAAAACTATCAAAAGCCATCTTGGTCCATCTTTCCATTGTTCCAACAATCACCACTCTGGTTTGGTTGAAATAAACCCTTAATTCGAGGGGGGTCTGGCTGCAGACCTCCAGTGTCAGGCTGCCTCCAGTGTCAGGACCAGAAATAACAAACTTTTTGTGCGTGTCTTAAAGGAGTCTGGCGTATATATTGCGACTAAAAACAACGAAAAAGTAGGAGAAGAAGATTTATTGCCGCAGATTGACTACCATTGGGACAACAGTAAATAACAAATATGTATATATAGATATAGACATAAACACACACCATATGTTTGCTGTTTTACTAGCCGCATTACGCACGCAAATTACCGAATGTTACTAACGTGGATGGGTTGTAATTTTTTACGCTAACGGTGGCTAACGGTTGACTGACGCTCAGGTTATTTGTTGTCTAAATGAAAATGACATGAGGATAAGTTTTTAAGTTTTTCTATCCTTCATTCCACTCATTTTATACTTTTACCAATTGAAATACATATATTTTAACGGCACTTTTTCTGTGTTATGTAGATGCATCGTTCAATCTATGAAGAGGGTAAAGGGTTTAAAGTGGAACGCTGTACAGCTTGTTGTAAGCTGTTCCACTGCCCCCTTTGCCCCAAATACAAACCCAGCCAACGAGCCAAGCTTCAGCAGCACCTCGATGTTCACATTAAAAATGCTATTATATTCAAAGGTATGGATTTGTGTGTGTCTGTGTCTTTGTGTACTCTCATGTCTTGTTATTGGCCAATTTAAACTTTTCTTTACTTGCTCTTAGACTTAGACTTACTTGATTGTCTTGGAAATATTAACACCTTACCTAACACAATCTTTGTTATAGCCAACACTTATTTTTTTCTTGATTTCAGCCATGGCAAACAGTTTGCCCACTGGACAGACACAGCAAAGGCCATCCTGCGAGGTGAGGTGCCATCAGTGTTCCGTCTGAAGAAGCGGAAAATGGATGACGTCACTGAGGTCAGTTTTGAGTTTGTGAGTTGGAAGTAGAGGGACAGAGGGGATTTTAATGAGTTCCCACAATAACAAACTAGTTGATGATGACATAAAGCTGGACCCTGGGAAAACAGGAATGAACAAAGTTGGTTGTGCTTTTTCTTTCAGAATACTACCACAGTGTCATTTTTTAATCCATCCCTCAGTCAGCAATGTTTACAGAATCTGAACTTCATCCATGTTCAGTATTTAGATCTATCTTAGATCCATCAAGGTGGATGATCTAAAGAACTGGCCCTGATGGGATCATTGTATTTGACCTTAAAAAGGAGGATTTGTGTTTTTTTCTTTTAGGGAGAGGATCAAGTACACCCTGTTTTGCAGCCTCCCGAAGCTAGGGATGAAAAAGATGTTGAGATGGTAGGCATGCTCTGTTTTAAACTGAGGTTATTCTGACAAAGCTCATTTTAAGTGTCCCTTTGCTACTTATGCTCTGTTATTTTGACTGTAGAAAATCAGCAGAGTGGGTGGAAACAAACCAGCATTTGTTTTCATCCAAGGTGGAGTTGCCCAGTGCAGTCGGAATGGGAGAGGAGGAAATGGAAGAAGCTGCAAAGCAGTATGCCAGACTTTGGTCTGAGGAGGAAAGTTCCAAGCTTGAGGAACTAGAGAAAGATGACATCCGGGAACCATTTAAGTTCAAATTCTCCACAATCGAGGACATGTGGCTGTTTTGTGATGAGATTTGTGACAAACAAGGATACTTGGCATATTGTGAATGTAAAGTGGAGTAGTAACATTAAATAAAAGCTTAGCTGCAACCACCAGCCTACTTTTTACATTCACAGGACTAATTGAGGACATTGTTTTTTGGGGATTTTTTTCCTGTGTGCCAGTTAGTGTCCAAAACCAGCTGTAAGTTCAAAGATTACCTCTAGTTTTTATGTATTGTGATATCACCATGTTTCTAGTTCTACACCCGTTTCTGCAGGTGTAGTTTTTGATATTTAGAATTTCTGTAAAGAAGATTGCAGTGCCAATTTGTCATTTTATTTTCATTATTTGTAAATAAACCGTCTGTTGAAAACGTACAAACCGGTGTCTCAGGTTTACTCTGTGGCTTGGGGCACAACAGCTGCGATTACATTAGTATGTATAACCCTCTGAGCAGACATTAACTTATCTCAATAAATACATTTTCCATTAGAAAATGCGTATTCCATTAAGCTCAACGTTTTTACATGGACTAATGTCGCTAAACTATAGGCTATGAATGGTGTTTATTTTGACACTTGATGTAGGCTAATGCGATAATAATGCTGGTAGACTTCTAATGCAACGTATAAATTCATGTTTTTCGTGTTAGTGTTGATTAATTTAAAATTAATTAAGAATAAATCAACAACAAAGCGGCTTCTTCCAAAAGTGTGTATACAGTTATATTATAATGTTTCTTGCGCATAAGAGATCGTCAGATAACCTGATTGTCAGTCAACCGTTAACCACCGTTAGCGTAACTTATTTATTACAAACCATCCACATTCGGTATTATCATTCGGCAATATATTCGGCAATTTGCAAACGTAACCCGTGGATTCAGGGTGTTCAGACGCACAAAAAGTTTATTTCCAGTCCTAACACTGGAGGCAGCCTGAGAGTGGAGCCTGCAACGGAAGCAGCCTGACACTGGAGGTCTGCAGCCAGACCCTCTTGCTTAATTCACCCATTTACATGTGGAGATATGCTGGCTCTATACACGCTAAAAGTCCTGATTATTTACATGGAGTCTGGTGGAAATATGCTGGCTCTATACACGCTAAAAGTCCTGATTATTTACATGGAGTCTGGTGGAGTTTGGTGATGGTGATTTTGGGGCTGTTTCATGTTAAACTAAAAGGATCTTACTCTTTAACTAAAAGATCTATCTCTGTAGGGATCCTTTCCAAAATGTTGTCAGACACTTAAAATAATAATCTGAGTCTGTCAGCGGCAAAAACAGAACTTTTAGTGGACGGAAACTTTACCTTTTGATTAGGAGTTTAAAGACAGACACAACAGGAAGAATAAATCCATCAAATCAAGTCACAAATAATCAGCATGTGGCCTTGTTTTATTTCATTAATTTGCATTAAAGTGCTCATATTATGCTCATTTTCAGCTTCATAATTGTATTTAGAGTATTCAGAATAGGTTTATTTGGTTTAATGTCAAAAAACACCATATTTTTGTTGTACTGCACATTCCTGCAGCTCCTCTTTTCACCCTGTGTTGAGCTCTCTGTTTTAGCTACAGAGTGAGACATCACACTTCTATTCCATCTTTGTTGGGAGTTGCACATGCTCAGTACCTAGGTAAAGACTACTAGCCAGTCAGAAGCAGAGTCTGAGGGTGTGCCCTGACAGTACCTAGGTAAGGACTACTAGCTAGTCAGAAGCAGAGTATGAGGGCGTGCCCTGACAGTACCTAGATAAGGACTACTAGCCAGTCAGAAGCAGAGTATGAGGGCATGCCCTGACAGTACCTAGGTAAGGACTACTAGCCAGTCAGAAGCAGAGTATGAGGGCATGCCCTGACAGTACCTAGGTAAGGACTACCAACCGGTCAGAAGCAGAGTATGAGGGCGTGCCACGCTAGCAGCTAGGCGGTCATTATAATGTGTTACAAATAGTGCTGTCAGTTAAAAGCGTTATTAACGGCGTTAACGCAAACCCATTTTAACGGCGTAAATATTTAACGATTAACGTTCTTTTTGGCCCAGCAAACTTTGTAGTTTTTTCACATGCTGTTGGAACAACTAGTAATGTTAGAAAAACTACAACACCACACCGGATCTAGCTAGACCGGAATCAAAACAACAGCCACGCTGCACACACTTGTTTACACTTGCTTGCGAGCCGGCCAAAGAGTAGTAGGCTACATACCTGCAAACTAGTCGCTTTTCGACGAAAATCGCCGTTTTAAATGGGGTCCGAGACCCGGTGCCTTAACGACCGTTATCTACCGGAGCAAATAGCAACGTGGATTTCGGTGCCTTATTTAGGTGCCACTTAGATGCCTGCGCTTCTTCATGATGCTCCGAAAACGGACGTTAGAGGCAACTGAAACATTGACGCACAGGAGGCCAGTCAACACCACACTTTGCAGCAGGTAACGTTAGCCAGCAGCTGGATTAATTGGTGGTTTAATTTAAACTGGTTTAATTTAAGCCTACCGATAGCTTGCAGTTGGATTAAACATGGTTAAAATGTTTACAGCTAAACGGTGTAAAGTGTGTCTGTATTTCACTGGAGAGGACTCCCAACACCAGACTGTAGCTGCCATTGTCTGAAAAACACAGTCATGATGTCATGTTGCTCGCCTCGCCAGCATTGTGGTGCATTCACTGTAATTGTAAAATACCCTTTTCCCATCCAGTGGTTGTTTTCATCGTTTGTGCTCCTTTTTTTTTTTTTTTAGATCAACTTTTTATTGTTTTATATTTTTGACCATACAGAACAGACAAATACAATTGAACAAGGTGCTCCTTTTTAAAATATATATATATATATATATATATATATATATATATATATATATCTATATCTATATCTATCTTTCTGTTCAGACACCATTTTAAAAGTATCGTATCATGTTGATAAGAGCATTAAAATGAGAAAAAAAATAATGGGACAAAAAGAAATCAAGGGACATTTAAAATAGATAAAAATGTGCGATTAATTGCGAGTTAACTATGACATTAATGCGATTAATCGCGATTAAATATTTTAATCGTTTGACAGCACTAGTTACAAAGTGACGCACGTTCATCACAGAAGTAAAGGCTGGACTACAATAGAGCTGTTTGGAGCAGTTTGTGAAAAGTGTTTTCTGTTGGAAATGGTAAGTCCCTTTGGGGTGGACTTTGGGCTTTTTCACTTTGTAAAAAGATATATAACAGGAAAGGCAAATGCCAAAAAGTATAATATGAGCACTTTAATTGTTCCACATTCCAAAACATTTACAACAACTGAATCAATGATGTTATTCTACCAGTCAGATAAATAAATCAGCTGTTTGCTATCGATTGTCTGACTTTGTATTAAATTGATCATTGAATCATCGTCTTTACTTTCAGTCTGAACAAAACTCAACAGATTTAAAACCACATTCAGTCACAGAAAATACAAACAGTGAATATGAAATGTCAGACAAAGATTATTAAATGAAAAGTCCACAAAAGAAGAAAATATGATGTTAAACTACAAAACAACAATAACTTGCGAGCATACAATTAAAAATGGCCAACTCCCAGTATGCCGGTAATGATGAGAGGAATGTTTGGACCAATGTTCGAGAAGATCGAAACAACTATGTCCAAATTAAGGCCTTCCATGCATTAGGGTGCGCTTATTAAACTCGCATGGACCAAATAGCTGTATAGTCTCACAATGCTCAAAGTTTATGGTTTTTGCGCCAACCTTTGGGAGTTTTGGAGTATATAAGGGCATCAGCCAGCATACCTAGGCCCAAATGAGAAAGTAGCCCAGAGAAATTTTAATTATTTTGAACATTTATTCCTAAAATGAAAATTAGACTGAAGAAAATGTATAAACAAAATGTAACATGTTTCTAAAGATGAGAACAAAGTTTTTACCAAATTTCAAAAATGCCTACGTTTTCCAACGAAAACGTTGAGGCAGAGCAGCCTATGTCATCATTCATAAGAGCAAATACTAAATGGTCGCCTTTGAGCCTTCCCCTTCACACTGTGGGTACATTGTTGTAAAACAACTTCAAAAAAATTAAATTAAATCAACAAACATACGTAAAAATAAATGTCAAAAAAACGTCAAATGAACATCGAAAAAAGTGTAAAGTCGAGTGTTCTGAGGAAAGGCAAAAAAACGTCCAGCTGATCCACGATAACATACATGCTGTTCAGAAGATAAAGTTACTGCTTGTCAGCCTTCAATGTGGAGAGAGGATCAGAATATAACACAGCTATCAGGGCATGAGGAGGGGGCAGGAGGAAACAGCTTGGCTCTGAAACATGTTCACTACGAGGCAGTGTGAATGCGCTGGTCTTTTAAAGTGACTACTCCGAGAAAAAGTTTTCCCACATTGTTCACACCAGTACGGCTTCTCTCCAGTGTGAACACGTCGGTGGCTTTCTAGGCTACCACTCTGAGAAAAGGTTTTACCACATAAATCACAGCTGTAAGGTTTATCTCCAGTGTGAATGCGTAGGCCTGTCGCGATAGTCAATAAATCGAGTTATCGCATGATAAGAAAAAATGAGCTCGATAATTTTTCCGGCCGCGATAATTTCCGTTTGCATGCTTGTTTATTTTCCTCGTTTCTCCCTCTCTCTCTCTACCAAAGAGACTGGAGGACCACTCTCGGTTCCTTAGCGTAACGAGGAGTGAACCCTCTTGTCAGGCGCATGGTCTTTGTGTGGGCGGTAGGCTACTCCACAGGCGAGAGAGTTGGAGCAGGGTTTCCTGCAGCACTTTGCAGTTAAGGCCGTCAAAAAAGAAAGTATATGAGCGATATCCACCGCGTTACTTTCGGCGTCCCGTTTTCTCCGTTTCATTCCAAACCACACAGCTGACAACCTGCAGGTGGAGACTGTGGAGACGGGCTCGGACGCTACGCCGCTGTGGACTCTTCAGTTCCGCATAGCGGTTTCAGGAAAGTGGCTCCATGTGTCCGACAACCGCACCAAGACGTAACGGTACAAGCCTACAGCTGTCCGCGGAACGGAGTGTGGAAAGTGTCGTGTGTGTGTGTGTGTCTGTGTGTGTCGGCCCGCCCCACGAAGCTCCGACCTGCAGAGGAGTAGAAGCCGCACCTTCGCCAAAATGAAGGCTGAAAAACAGAACTATTTTGGTACATTTACTCGCACGCGTGGCAGCTAGCCATACATTTAGATTTTATTTTTTATTATATATTATTTAAATGTAATATTTAGTGTTAAATAATTGTAAAATGTAGTACAGAGTCTCTAGTCTGAGAACTTACGTGTCACAAACGGCAATTCCACAACTGTAGCCTACATCAGCGTGAAAGACGACATACCAAAGGAGATCAAAGACATATTGTGGATATTTAAAATGTCTTCCAGTTCCAGTGTTAAATATTCTTTAGAAATAAAAGTGTATTGATCTTTGAAAAGGTGTACCTGTAGTAGTAGTAGTAGTAGTATTATTAGTATTAGGCCTATTATTTGGACATTATCATTATATTAGATGCAAATGGTCTCTCGATGACAATATTATCGTTTATCGCAATAATTTCTGGGACAATTTATCGTCCAGCAAAATTTGTTATCGTGACAGGCCTATGAATGCGTTGATGTCTTTTAAGGTCGCCACTATGGGAAAAAGTTTTCCCACATTGTTCACACCAGTACGGCTTCTCTCCAGTGTGAACACGTCGGTGAGATTTAAGGTTACCACTCCTAGAAAACGTTTTACCACATTGATCACAGCTGTTCGGCTTCTCTCCAGTGTGAATGCGTTGATGTTTTTTTAGGGTACCCTGTTCTGTGAAAGCTGCCCCACATTGATCACAGCTGTACGGCTTTTCTCCAGTGTGAATGCGTTGATGTATTTTTAGGGTACTCTGTCGTGTGAAAGCTGCCCCACATTGATCACAGCTGGGTAGATTATGTCCAGTGTGAACTCTCTGATGAATCTTTAAATATTTTGATGTTGTGAAGGATTTGTCACAGTGTTGACAGTAGTGACGTCTGGGTCCCTCTCCTCTCCGTTTCTATACCAACAGACAAACAGAGTGAGTTAGTGAACAACCTTCTTTAAACCCTGGACTTGCTCTCACTCACAATTTTTTTTATATTATACAATAATTTATGAAAATATGTGCCGGTGGCACACATGTTATTAAGGAAGCAAATGTACTCTTCATAACTTTCATAAGTTCTGAAATATTCTACATTTTTCAGTCAAGTCTCCCCATTCAAATGAATGGGGACAATTTAAAAACTAAAACATTTGCACACTCTTCAGTTTTACTTTCAGTTAGAAATTCCATGGTAACTTTAAAATAACACAAACCATTCATTAGTGCTAAAACAATTCTTCAAGTAACTCGAATAATTTGATTACTAAAAATCCTCGATGCAAAATTGTTAGCCTCAAAGCTTTGTTTAATAGATGTAACTAACGTACGGCTCACTGTGTTTCCGCACGGATGATTCTTACTAGCACACATCGGGCTGACGCTGGACACAAGACTAACAGTGCAGATTACAAAATGAAGGAAGACAGCGAAAATAGTGAGGGGTTAAGAGAAGAGACAGACGAGAGAAAACGACAGAAAGTTTGGGATCATATAAAGCTGCAAACATGCTGCTACATCATCGCAGTAGAAAACATCCATTCCACGGAACACACAACTAGCCTACAGCAAGCTACTCTGCAAATAGCAATGTTTTACAAACAAGCTAAACCGAAAGCTTCCGGTTTGTAATCTAACTGTTTATTAGTTTGCTACTAAACACACTTACCCTCGGCTTAGTGAACAACTCTTTTACATATCCAGTGCAAAGAGCCAGAGGCCAGAAGGGGAAGGGGGCTTAAAATGTTTACATTTAGGCCACCAAAAATGTACTTCTGCCAACAGAATAAGGGGCTTGGTGGAACATGCTGCTCGCGCTTAAAAATATTATATATATATATATATTACAAAGACAAGCAATAAATCATTGTATAGTATGAACAACACACAATTAGATAGATTAAACAAACTGTTCTTTCCTGGAGGCCAGGTCTGTATGTGATGATGAAATTAGGTGATGCATGAATTTATATGAATGACATCTTTTATTTAACTACTTCAATCACAGTAGTATATTGAGAACTGACCAAGCCTGGTGGAAACATTCATATGAAAGTCAGAAACAAATCACACATACTAAAGTGCAGATTGCAGAAATTTAAAAATAATTAAAGCTGCGAGCAGCGATGGACGGGCCCTCGCGCCTCTGTGCGCATTGGGGTTACCGGCGGACGCCCGTCCTTGCGACCGTGCATTTGCGCGGCACTCAGACACCGTAAATCGTCAACAATGAAAAGAGAACTCCCCGCTGAGTTCAACGATACCTCACACAAGACTCTACGTCATACGGTTCATTAGCTGTGAAAAGGGCCGTGGCTAAAGCATAGGGGGCGGGTCAAACCATCACTAATTAAAAAGGAACTCTCTGCTGTGTTCAATGATATCTCACACAAGGGTCTACATCAAACGGGTCATTAGTTATAAAAGGAGGCGTGGCTAGATCTTAGGGGGCGGGCCAAACCATTACCAATGAAGAATGAAGTCTCTGCTGAGTTCAATGACACCTCACACAAGACTCCACCTTAAACGGTTCAAATGTTATGAAAGGGGGCGTGGCCTGAGTAAGTGGGCGTGGTTAAATTATAGGGGGCGGCTCAGTATCACATGTAGACCACACATTATAAGTTTCATGTAAATCGGATGATGTTTGTCATATAAGGCGCATTTCCTTTTGCCAGCGGGGGGGTGCTATGACCAAAAGTCAATTTTGGCCTGTAGGTGTCCTCAGGCCTGGACCCTTGTCAATTGTGAGAAATTTCGGGCACATACGACAATGTACACTCAAGTTACAACAATTTCTTTGTTCATCGCTAAACACTCAAAATGGCCACCACACCACGCCCACACTGTTTGACGAAAAGTTTTTCTTTTAATAACTTTTCATCTTTCAGGTGTTGACCTGGTACAGAAGTTTGAAGTCCATCGGATGAAATCTCTAGGAGGAGTTCGTTAAAGTATAGCACCTTGACTTTTAGGCCTACTTCCTGTTGCCACTAGGGGGCGCTATGACTTTAAGTAAATATCGGCCTTTATTTGTCCTCAGGGTTGGACTCTTATGAATCCTGGAAAGTTTCGAGCCAGTTGGACAACGTACACTCGAGTTACACCCACTTCCTGTTTCGGCGGCGAAATGTACAAAATGGCTGCCCCGCCACGGCCTATGACGAAAAGTTTTTCTTTTAACAACTTTTCATCTTTAACGTCTTAAGATGGTACAGACCGAGTTTGAAGTTGATCGGATGAAATCTCTAGGAGGAGTTCGTTAAAGTACGACATGTGGAAATGGACAAAATCACACTAATTTCGAACTTCGAAATCAAAATGGTGGAATTCCTGTTGGGTTTAGGGTGTGGCTCTAGTGACGTTTTTTGTACATCTTGACATGTTACATATGTATACCAAGTTTCGTAAGTCTATGTTAAACGCACTGCAGGGGCTCAATTTTTGTAACTTTCTAGGGGCGCTAGCGAGCCATTTTTGCGCGCCTATTCCCAAAACCTTTAAAATACGTACATTTTCACCAGACTTGATGCAACCGCCAAATTTGTTGAGTTTTTGAATATGTTAAAGTGATGGTTCGGAGTAATTTCACCCTAGGGTCCTTTGCACCATGACCTCGAGCCAAACACCCCCCCCAGAAGCTTTTTTCAGCTGGGTCGAACATTGGGAGAGTTAGCGTAGAGTAGCGTTATCAGCTGAATAGCTTAGCGCAGGGGCTAATGGATCCGAAGTGTCTCTTAACATTACCCCACTAATGGAAATAATCCAAACGTCTACAGTAGTACATATAGGTTATGCACTCATAAAATGATGGATTGTAAAGTTTGTAAGTACACCAGAAGTTTATGAACACTTGCCTGCTGGCTTCTGCTCTCTGCTGCTGCTGCTGTTACTACCGGGCAGTAAGAGTGCTTAGGGACATCTACAAATTACAACACCGAAAAGAGATGAAAAAACGAAAAATATGTATTAATTTAATGATTAAATAAGGTAATGTCTCCAAACTTACCTCAATTATAACTTGTCTCCTGCTAGTTATTCTACAGTACTTACTTTAAAAAATAAGTGAAATTAAAAAATATTTTTGTTGCATCTCTTTTCGGTGTTGTAATATGTAGACGGCCCTAAGCACTCGTCTTAGAGCAGCAACAACAACAGCAGAGAGCAGAAGCCAGCAGGCAAGTGTTATTTACATAAACTTCTGGTGTACTTACAAACTTTACAATCCATTGTTTTATGAGTGCATAACCTATATGTACTACTGTAGACGTTTGGTATCATTTCGGGCATTATTAGTGGGTTAAAAGACACTTCGGATCCATTAGCCCCTGCGCTAAGCTATTCAGCGGCTAACGCTACTCTACGCTAACTCTCCCAATGTTCGACCCAGGTGAAAAAAGCTTCTGGGGGGGTGTTTGGCCATGGTGCAAAGGACCCTAGGGTGAATTACTCCGAACCATCACTTTAAGCCCCTCAAAAAGCCAATTCATTTGACGGGAAAAGAATAGAAACAATAATTATATATATATATATATATATATATATATATATATATATATATATATATATATATACACACACATTTTAGGGATGCACTGAATATTCGGCCACCGAAAATCTTCGGCCGAAAATGGCCTAAAAGGGCATTTTCGGTTTTCGGCCAAAATACTTTTATCACCGAAACAATACGGCCGAAATGTTGTGATGACGCAAACGGAAACCGCGACCTGCACGTGTGTCAGTACCCGATCCGTTCCACCTGCAAAGTGTCTCCTAAGCAAAGAGGTTGAGACGGACCACAGAGTGAAAACAATGAAAAGTGCTCTTAGAGTCTGTCAGCACACGTTTCACTGAGATCTATTCGGATCCTCTGCACTTCAACGCGACTGGACTTGATCCGCGTTATAAAGACCATTACTTGGATGCGGAAATAAAGCAGGGCGCACGAGAAATGATCCAGGCCGCGATGGATGCGGAGACGGAGCAGCACACGGAGCAGCGCCCAGCGCAGGAGGAGATCAGAGAACAGATAAAAAGACTCATCTCTCTGCACCAGATGAGGGGCATGCACCCTCGTTGTCTGATATGTTCAGTGAAATCCTGCAAGAAAGTGCCTCAAATAATAACAATAGGTAAGCTATTCTGTTCTTAGGCTACTATATACTGTATGTGACTATCAGATTGTAGCCATATTTCTGCTAGATATTTTTTTAATTAAACTTTAATATTAATTTATACAATTACAATGCCTTGATTTTAGTAAAGTTAGTACACAGTCATAGCCATAAATACAATGGTACTAATAATTGGCATAATTTCTTTCGGTGTTTCAGTTTTCGGTCTTGGTTTCCTCTTTTTCGGTTTCGGACAAGAATTTTCATTTCGGTGCATCCCTAATATATATATATATATATATATATACAGTGCCTTGCGAAAGTATTCGGCCCCCTTGAACGTTTCGACCTTTTGCCACATTTCAGGCCTCAAACATAAAGATATAAAACTGTAATTTTTTGTGAAGAATCAACAACAAGTGGGACACAATCATGAAGTGGAACGAAATTTATTGGATATTTCAAACCTTTTAAACAAATAAAAACTGAAATATTGGGCGTGCAAAATTATTCAGCCCCGTTAAATTTAATCTTGGTGGTCGCGCCACCTTTTGCTGCGATTACAGCTGTAAGTGGCTTGGGGTATGTCTCTATCAGTTTTGCACATCGAGAGACTGACATTTTTGCCCATTCCTCCTTGCAAAACAGCTCGAGCTCAGTGAGGTTGGATGGAGAGCGTTTGTGAACAGCAGTTTTCAGTTCTTTCCACAGATTCTCGATTGGATTAAGGTCTGGACTTTGACTTGGCCATTCTAAAACCTGGGTATGTTTATTTGTGAACCATTCCATTGTAGATTTTGCTTTATGTTTTGGATCATTGTCTTGTTGGAAGACAAATCTCCATCCCAGGCTCAGGTCTTTTGCAGAATCCATCAGGTTTTCTTCCAGAATGGTCCTGTATTTGGCTCCATCCATCTTCCCATCAATTTTAACCATCTTCCCTGTCCCTGCTGAAGAAAAGCAGGCCCAAACCATGATGCTGCCACCACCATGTTTGACAGTGGGGATGGTGTGTTCAGGGTGATGAGCTGTGTTGCTTTTACGCCAAACATAACGTTTTGCATTGTTGCCAAAAAGTTCGATTTTGGTTTCATCTGACCACAGCACCTTCTTCCACATGTTTGGTGTGTCTCCCAGGTGGCTTTTGGCAAACTTTAAACGACACTTTTTATGGATATCTTTAAGAAATGGCTTTCTTCTTGCCACTCTTCCATAAAGGCCAGATTTGTGCAGTATACGACTGATTGTTGTCCTATGGACAGAGTCTCCCACCTCAGCTGTAGATCTCTGCAGTTCATCCAGAGTGATCATGGGCCTCTTGGCTGCATCTCTGATCAGTCTTCTCATTGTATGAGCTGAAAGTTTAGAGGGACGGGCTCGGTTCAGATTTGTAGTGGTCTGATACTCCTTCCATTTCAATATTATCGCTTGCACAGTGCTCCTTGGGATGTTTAAAGCTTGGGAAATCTTTTTGTATCCAAATCCGGCTTTAAACTTCTCCACAACAGTATCTCGGACCTGCCTGGTGTGTTCCTTGTTCTTCAAGATGCTCTCTGCGCTTTACACGGACCTCTGAGACTATCACAGAGCAGGTGCATTTATACGGAGACTTGATTACACACAGCTGGATTCTATTTATCATCATTAGTCATTTAGGTCAACATTGGATCATTCAGAGATCCTCACTGAACTTCTGGAGAGAGTTTGCTGCACTGAAAGTAAAGGGGCTGAATAATTTTGCACGCCCACTTTTTCAGTTTTTTATTTGTTAAAAAAGTTTGAAATAGCCAATGAATTTCATTCCACTTCATAATTGGGACCCACTTGTTGTTGATTCTTCACAAAAAATTACAGTTTTATATCTTTATGTTTGAGGCCTGAAATGTGGCAAAAGGTCGAAACGTTCAAGGGGGCCGAATACTTTCGCAAGGCACTGTATATATATATATATAAACAACGGTGTATTTTTTTTTACAGCGCATACAGAGGAGCTGCCTCCTGCCCCTCCCCCTCATGAAGTTGCGTGCCATGACACCGTCAACGTAGCACTTGATCATTTAGGCTATCGTTACGTTAGTAGTAGCATGCTGCTGGTGGTCTTGCCGTGGGATTAACTGTACTAATAAAACCGTTGAAACAACGCAGCCACGCTGCAGTGAAAGCTCCCCGAACGTCATTTATCAGTCTGGTTGTTACCCCTGTCCGCGGCAGTCTCCTCCACTCCATATTTTATAACGGAGCTAGCTAGCTAACCGCTAATCAGAGCTAATCGTTACTAACCGATCCTTCAGTTCTGCGTGCCTGTATCCATTAACTGCATGTATGGACTGGAGCCCGAATAAAAACCTTCATTTTAATAAAATGGCTGTAAAAGTTATAAACTACAATTCAGTTGTTTGAGTTGTTTGAAAGACAGAAGTCTGCTCAAGGTACAGCGTAGCATTAGCGTGCTAAGTTGATGCTTTCTCTGCGGTGCAAACTGATTTGCTCTCGCGAGACACGTGTCACTTGACCAAATCGCAGCCTTTGTGTTTAGGAAATCATGTTTTAACATATTGCGATATTATTGCAAATGTAACCGGTAGGTTAAGTACCTTGTCACGTGAGACATCACGTGAGACACACGGAAATAAATGCCCATCTGGTAAGCTCCGACTTTCCCTTTGTCTGCTGTTGTCGCTGCCTGATGTGCCTCGTGTGCTGTTCCGATTTATGCCCTGTAGTTTGCGGGTTCGCTGGAGGAGATAGCAAGGTACTTCTACTTTGTTTGTCACTCTTATTGTGTGTTTTTGCCATGTCAGGATAGACATTGACTTTTTCTTTTTTTCTCTGTTCATGCAGAGCGCAGCGCCGCTGCCGTTTTGCCTAGTCTGAGTTTATACTTATTTACTTAGCTTACCTGTTTTATTCATTTTAACTTTTCTGTATCTTTTTACGAACGGGTTTTATGTTTGTTTTGAGGGGAGTTCATTTCGTTTAGCTATTGTGTAGTGACTTTTAATCTGGTCTGAGATTTTAGAAATCTAGTGGTTGCTCGAGTTATTTGTAGAGGTGGTGACGTATAACTGGCTAATTTTATTAGTAACATTGCATGGTTTTAATGAGATTTAATTTGGGTTTATTTTGATATTTTGCATGTTGTGTTCATTTGCAGTCCTTGTTTCTTTTGTTATATGATCCACCCACAATAACCATTTTGACCACTTAAATAGTTTTCACTTTAATAGTCTTTATCTGAATGAAATTCCCCTCTCTTACTGTGTTTTGTATTTTTTAGTGGTTTTGTTTTTGTTGCATTAGTTTTGTTTTAGCTTATTTTTATGGTTATATTTAATGAACATTGTCTTTGGGTGCATAATAAATATTTTCAATTTGCCAAAACCAACCTCGTCTCTGATTATTTATGTGGGCTTGCCTGTGTTGTGGGAGTCCCCAGATTGGTACCAACTGATATCAAATTAAAATTTTAACTCTTTGGGTGAAAGTCCCAAGGTGGCGTTTTCGACTGTTAAATTGCTAAATTTTGGGCTAAGCCCTCTATTGGGCCTGGTTACACAAATGCAATTAATCGCTCAGCCCTACCTCCAAGATGACAACACTTGCCCCCACAGGGCGGGGTTTATCAGAGACTACCTCCAGAATGAGGGAGTGGAGAGGATGGAATGGCCTGCCATCAGTCCTGACCTCAACCCCATTGAACAATTGTGGGATCAGCTTGGGCGTGCTGTTCATGCCTGAGTGACCTACACAACAACGTTGGCTGACTTGCAACAAATGCTGGTTAAAGAATGGGATGCCAACCCACAGCAGTGTGTGACCAGGCTGGTGACCAGCATGAGGTGCCAGGCTGTTGTGGCTGTGTATGGTTCTTCCACACGCTACTGAGGCTCCTGTTTTTTAAATGAATACATTGTTAAATTGCCAATATGTCTTGTTTCTTCAAACTTCAATCATCTAATCCACCAAATACCAAACAAGTCAATGGAAGAATAAGCTGTTTGGCATTGGCAGAGAAGATTTGGCAAATTTTTCATGGGCGCAACCCACATACTAGGCGCTGCTGCGCATCCCACAAATGCATGTTCCTTACAAATGGGGCACCATTTGAAAGGCAACTAAACAGGCTTTCCAACGGTATAAGATTTATTTCCAAAAAGCATTGTTACCACAGAGAAATAATCTACCAAACACAACTTTCCTTACTTTTTGTGCTAAGTTTATTTCCTATCCGATTACTCGATTAAATTATGAAATAATCGGTAGAATGCTCAATTCCTAAAGTAATCGATAGCTGCAGCACTACCATTCATACATTCTGGGCATTTTTCAACATTTCCATCCCATTTAAACCTTTTTGAAGTAAAGTTGTTCTGGTTGCAGACATGTTACTATGGAAGTCATCGGGCTCTGTGGACGTGAGGTGTAAACGTAGCAAAAGATAGTCATTTTAAAAACTAAATGTAGTAATGTAAATGTAGCCTAGGTATCACAGGGCTCTAGAGTGCGACCAAAATTTGTAAGGGTGTAACTAAGATTTTTCCTAGGTAACACCGGTGCACCTAATGTCCTCGCATCCGCTGCCTCTCCACAAACGAAGCGATGTCGTTTATATCGATATGGTTTAATGTTGCGTCACATGACCCATTCCTTCTGTAAAGCCGTGCCTGTGTTTGGATCTCTCCGCACAGCCCCCCCCCATTCACTCACACACGGCTCCCCTGCAACATGGAGAGACACAGCGCCGCCGGTCCACATGCTGACATTTGTCTACAGTTTTAATTGTTATTAACACAGCTGTATATTGTTAAGTATGAGAGGGAAACCTGTATTGGTACCAGTGTTTCCGCTGGTAACTCTCTGTTGTTGCGGCCGCCACGACGAAAAGCACATTAGAAGTTATTGAATGCAACTAACTTCAGTTCGTTGAGTAATAGCGTGTGAGATGGAGCCTGCTGGACCTGGGCGAGAGATGTGACCCATGGCCAGAATATCATAGTTCATTAAAAATGCAGCGCAGTGACGATACAGACATTTCATAGCCTACACAAGACGTGTGTAACGCCGCTGACCCGCCAAAGCGCATTCGACCCGTGCTGGACCCGTTCATAATGAGTCAGCCGTCACTCTGTGAGTAGCATACGCTTCAGTCCATCACACTCCCTCTGTCTACCTATGTCTGTCTGTTTTATTTTTTTTTTTTAAGATTTCGGCCTTTATTTTGATAGGAAAGCTGAAGACATGAAAGGGGAGGGGGGAGATAACATGCAGGAAAGGGCCGCAGGTCGGAGTAGAACACGGGCGTTATCTCTCTCTTTTAATCATTCTGTTATTGTTGTTGAAAACAAGTGAAGGAGCTTTCTCCGATATATATATATATATATATATATATATATATATATATATATATATATATATATATATATATATATATACACATATATATATACATACACATATATATATATACATACACACATATATACATACACACACACACATATATACAAGAATATATAAATTCAGGATAACCGATTAAGCCAGTGGTTCCCAACCTTTTTTCCTTGGCGCCCTCCCTACTCATGTCTAAGAAAAGCTGAGCCCCCCCCCGAAACTGAAGTTGAGGTAACTCTCGAGATAGAGCCTTACTTTCTTTTTTGATACAGAGGAGTTATCAGCACTGTTACGTTTCTGCGCCATGTTTCATTCATAAAATAGTGATGCCGTGGCGGCAGGAAAAACGAGGATACAACAAAATATGTAGTTTTCATACAGAATTATATATTCTAGTGTATTATCATAATTTGTTTAACGTGCAAATATATTTTTTTTTACCTCAACCTCAAACCAGATAAAGACTTGCGCCCCCCCCTGTGATCTTTGCCGCACCCCCTGGGGGTGCCCAGACCCCAGGTTGGGAACCACTGGATTAAGCGATGCTTGACCTAGTCCCATCAGAGCATCCTGGCGTTGTGCGTTTCACGACGGCAGAGTTAGGCTGAGGAGAAGAGACTAGGTCGAGCCAGGCTGAAGTAATTTGGATAGATGAGCGTTCATGGCTTTCCTCAACAGACCGCGAGGTAAATCACAGGTTTACTGATGCTAAAATTGAGAATTTTTGGAGTAATGTTTTGCATACATTACACAGAGTAAGCAGCAGCATCTTATGGAAGTTTGATGAAATGAAACACATTTGTAAAGAAAAAACACGGCCGCTGTAATGAAACAGCGAGAGAAAGCGTGGCAGACGACCGCGGACCGCCTGAATGCGTAAGCAGCCTAAAAATATACATTTACTGACCACTGCTCTGAACTGAAACAGTCATAATCATACCATTCAAGAGTTAGGCTACTAATCATTTACACAAATGAACAGTTGTAGCCTACTGTTTGCCTTAAAAGTGAGCAGAAGATAATGTTACTCAGGAAATGTACCATGAAGATGAATTACAACCAGTTATCTACAATGCTAGAATATGATGTGTAGCCTACATACCTCTCTCTTAGGGCTGTGCAATTAATTGAAATTTAATCGTGATTATGATTTTGGCACCCAACGATCACAAAAACAGAATAATCGAGAAAAACAATTATTTAGCTCATTATGTTTTGCAAGTAAACTCTTATTTTCTCATGTGTTCTGAATGAAAAAATAAAGTTTAAAAAGGAAAAGTATTAAGGCAAATTTCACATATTACTGTTGATTTATTTAACTTTTTCCACTGTTTTTTAAGTTCAATAATTGCAACATCTTTCCAGAAGTTAACGAGTAATCGTGTCAAATTATCGTGATTTCAATATTGACCGAAATAATCGTGATTATGTTTTTTTCCATAATCGAGCAGCCCTACTCTCTTTCACTCTGTCTCTCCCTCGTATGGGCTAAAATATACATTTCCTAAGTAACATATTAACTCCTACTGCTCGCTTTTAAGGCTAAGTGTACAGCTGTTTGTTTGTGCAAATGACAATTGACTCCCTCAATGGTTTCAGTTAAGAGCAGCAGTTCATAAATGTATATTTTTAGACTAGCATTCAGTCCGTCCACTATTATCTGCCACTTGTTTTTAAAGAGGCAGAGTTTCCTTCTCTAAATATTATATGCTTTACTTCCTCGTATATACAGCCTGGTCTCATGGCAGTACGTGAAATGGTCACGTATTTTTAATCTATTGAATCGTGGTCACAGGGACGTTTTTGTCATTTAATTCGTGGTGGCCAGGACAAAATGTAAAGTAATGTATTTAAATGGGAAGCATATGTCGTGGTCACAGCACGTCTGCGGTAGCGAGTAGTATTAAATAAAAATCCGCATAAGGAGGTTGGTTGGGGAGGTGGATGGGTCAAATAATTCCGGACTTTCACGCCAGAGACCGGGGATCACGTCCCGCGTGTGGCGTTTTGTTTCCCCGTTAACCGTTCCGTTATGGCGTGTGAGGCGTCCTCCCCTGGGGTGTGGTTTTTGCTTTCCCCGTGAATCTCCCTATAGACCATTTCGTTCTGGCCACCAAAAAATAAAACAACAAAAACGTCCCTGTGAACACGAATCAATAGATTTAAAAATACATGACCATTTCACGTACTGCCGTGAGACTGGGTTGGTATATATGGACATAGAAAATAAAGACATTGAAGAAATTGGCCTCTGAAAAGTAGAAACTATGACGATAACTAAGTGATAAACTCAATGCACACTGTAAACATGACTGTAACAGTGTATTCATCAGTTTAAAAAAACAGCAAAATATAATAATATAACATAATATATACAAAAACCATTGAGGTGTCCTCTCCCTGTTGTTTCATGAATGTACAGTAGCCTATCATCACTATACAGTATAGTTACTGGTCCAGTGAACTAAGACTATAACTAAGGAGGATTGTACAATTAGGATAGGTTTTATTATACAAATTATAGTCCCCGTTTACTGGACAGAACACAGACTGTGTGCTAAGAATGCCAAATACAATGCACATGGAAAAGTAATATACTGTACATGATCCTTTATTGTCAAAGAATATAAAAATAAATAAATCATCTAAAAAGATGAATTGGTCTCTGACCAGTCTGCAGTTGTTAGAACCATTATAGAAACACGTGTATAGGACTTTATATATTACCCTTCATCACTGACTTCATTTAAAACACATTAAAAACTTTATCAGCCTTTTCTAATTAACAACTGTCATACTATATTCACCAAACTTCTAACAACAATATGAACAGCAGTTTATTAGTCTTCATATAAGGCTGTCACATGAATATTTATTTAAATAATGGTTACAATGTCAAAATAATAACAGGACTTAACTGAACAGCAATATGTACCTGTTGTATTTTAATGCAGGCTATTAATAATAAAGTAAAACCAATGCTGAGTGAACAGAAAAGGCTCCAGGAATGGCTGTTAGCCTGGTCATGAGCAGGATAGCTAAAAGTCAGGACTCACCAGCCAGACAGCCGACCGTCGACAGAAAAGCCAGTCGAAATGATCAGTCTCCCTGTGTTGGTCCAAAAAGTCCCTCAGAACACACCAAAGAGACGAGACGTAATACGCCTCCATAACAGCAGGCGGCGCTAATCTGTATTGTTGCCCAAAAATTGAAAACCGGCAGCTGATTGGACGAACGCGTCACATGGGTTTGTTTTCTCCAGAAATTCAAAGCCAGACTGTCATGGCGGCCGTTCAGAATCTGATCTCATATTGTACTAAAATAGTTCACTGAAACATGTTTCTGAAAACATTTTAAGCGAGAAATAGGCCATGCAGTTCCTGAATCTGTCTTCATTTCAGCTCGACAAAGGTCAGTTTAAAAGATTTTCATCAGATTTTGAGAGACTCTAGTCACGCTCATTCTGCTCCCCATTTCCGGGTGAGTCCCGACTGCCCTGCCGCCGACCGAACATGTCAGGTCGGCCAAAATGAACGCCGACAGTCCCCCAGACTGACAACACCACGGGACACACCGAACAGACTCGAGTCACTGACCTCGCCAGACCATCCAATGGCCGATTTTCGGCCCTGTGTGTCCCAGGCTTTAGGGGTGCATCGATCCGACATTAAGATCAGATATCAGCCCCGATATTGACAAAATAGCTTTATCGGGGATCGGAAAAATTAACAGACCCACGGGCCGATCCAGTTTTTTTTTTTTTCTACATCGCAGCACATCCTACATCATTCGTCAGCAGCACGTGTGTCGCATGCTGGAAGAGTTGAGTTAACCATTAAGCAACATGGAGCGAGCCAAAGAGTCGGCTGTGTGGAGATATTTCACGCTTGCCACGCAACTAGTTCGTCGGCTGTTTGCAATGTCTGCAAAGTAAATGTTTCGAGGGGTGGTGGTAGTACTGAAAAGTACAATACTACCAATTTAAATCAAGGACATACAAAAGCACCATGCTAAGCAGCATGCCAAATTCCTGCAGCTCAACAAAACCAAAGCAGCAGGAGACAATACAGCCCAGCTTTGGCCAATGCACTTCAACGAAGTGAAAAGTTTCCGACAGAAAGCTTGAAAGCATTGGCAATAACACAGAAAGTTTTAGAATTCACTGTTTTAGATGCTCAGCTGTTGAAGACGAGGGCTTTTGTCGCCTACTGGAATACTTAGACCCAATTTTACTTCCAGAACTGTATAAAAAAAGTGTGCGAACACATCTCAAAAAGAGATTAAAGATATAAAGACATAAAGACAATGAGCTTCAAGCTAAAAAAACATCCATGGTTCACACACCAGCGATACCATTTCGGCTGCAATTAAGGAGATGCTTGACCAGTGGCACATTCCTTTGAATAAAGTGCATCTCACACTCCAGGACAATACAAGGAACATGGAAAAGACCATGGACAACATGGGGGGTGCAGAGCTTAGGCTGCTTTGCTCACACATTGCAGCTTGTAGTCAATGAGGGACTACTGTCATAACGGAGTGTGAGTGATGGCATTGCAATCGGTAGACAAACTGTGGAACATTTTAAACATTCTCCACTTACATATTCACGGCTGCAAGATATCCAGCTCCAGATGCAAATGCAACCTAAACGCCTGCAACAAGACGTCAAAACAAGGTGGAATAGTACCTGCTTGATGACACAGTGTCTTCTAGATTGTTCTAGCACCATTTGAAGAGCTAACAAGGAAAGTAAGCTCATCGACTGCCTCCCCTGCCGACATCATTCCAGCTGTCACCGTCCTCAAACGCATCCTGGCTAAAAAAGGCGATGCAGATACTAAAACCCTGCTTCAAGCGGTCAACAAACACTTCAACACTGTGGAAGATGAACCCCTATATGTATTTGCCACCCTGCTGGACCCGAGATATAAAAACAGGTAAGACTGTAAACTAACTCATTACATTAGGTCTATATTATAGATTGTTTTACTCTCCACAGTAACACTACTACGGTAATTGATCAGATGAGACATTTTTAAAACATTCTTTATACAAATGTGTGTGTGTGTGTGTGTGTGTGTGTGTGTGTGTATGTATGTATATATATTTTATATACATACATTTGTATATTACATTAATCAGCCTCAAGTTTTTCATATTTAGCCCAACTAACTAAAATGTTTTATTTCTGTTTCAGATACTTTACGTGTGCACAATACACTGACACGGGAACTAGAGGAAGACTTGAGGAGCAGCTCAGCTGGAGCATCAGAGGCTGCAGAGCCACACGAAAAGGAAGCAGGTGGAAGCAGCAGCAGCACCAAGTAAGAGCAGCTTAATGCAAGAGTTTGAGTGTGAAGATCCCGGTTGCAGCAAGCAGCTCAAGCCCTGCAGTCCAACTGCATGGATATGTTTGACCAATACACTGTTAGATTACATTCTGTTTTAGATTTGAATGCACAATTGTTTTTTTTAAATAACAAATAAATAAGAATTCAATAGGTTACATCTATGCTATTTTGTCTTAGTTAGGAAACTCTAGTGCCTTTAGTCTCTTCCAAGGAAGGTATACAGTTTATTATTAATTCAACAACGATATCGAAGTGGTATTGGGCAAGGGCGTAGGAACCGGGGGATATTGGAGACAGTCGCATTTGTCCCACCCAAAAATTATATCGCGGAGGTGAAATATATTTTATTTTGAAATCTTTAACTCGCTTGCTTTTATTTTTAAAGCGCAACACAGCGTCTTGTCACCAGCCCGCCCCCTCAATGGCTCAGACTGTTTGAGAAGCGGGAGTCTGCAGCTGGCAAGAGGCGACAGGTCAGAGGTTAAGATGAAAAGACAGCAGCATCTCAGTTTTAGAGAAGAAAAGAAAGAAAGGAAATGTGAGTTTGTAATAATTTTGTCCAGGAGGATAATTATAGTTTCTGTCTAACGTTAGACTTGTTGATGTTAAGCTGATGTTGTGATTCAACATAGCTAACTAGTACACTCTTGCTAGGTAACCGTTGTTACTATTAACATAACTAGGCAACGTTGGCTGGCGAAAATATGCCAGACTTTCCAGTAAAGTAATGGACAAAAGCGATTTGACACTAAAAACAGTATTTAAGATGATTGTAAAAGAACATGATTTTTCTATTAACTTAACCCATGTAACTTGAAAACGAGTAACATTACACATCTCCTACATCTGGAAAGGAGTTAGTCTGTCTGTGTGTTTTTCGCTTGTTCTTGACATTCCCATCAGTATTTTTCTATACCTTATTCATCTCCACTGCTTTCATTTTAGAGATCAGATGAAGTTCAGCTGGAAACTAACAGTGGTGAGGGTGATGCAGGGAGAGCCAGCACTGCAGAGCTGCAGGTAGGTGTTAAATGAAGGGTGAGGTGATTTTAGTTTGTTGATCATGATAAGAAGTGAACATGGTTTCACTTAAACGATAATATAACAAAATTTTAATATTGCACTAGCTTTCCCATCAGTATTTTCTATACCTTATTCACCTAACCTTAAAGGGTTAGAGTTGTGGTGCTTGTAGTAACTGCAGTCTCGTCGCATTGTGTGACATTGTGATTGTTTTCCTTTTAGGGTGTTCAGAGCAGGGACAGACAGCTGAGAGACATTGAAGTCAGGGGACAGAGGACAGAGTCATATCAGCCACACCCAAAATTAATTGACACTCAAGTTCTGTCTAACAGAACTCTCTCCTTCCAAGAGCGGTGGTACAAGGACTTTCCCTGGCTACATGATGATGCAGTGCAGAAGGGGGGTTGGTGTTTTTGTTGCATGAGAATTTACCAGGACAAACTCACACCATTTGCTGTAAAATCAGAGCCCGCCTTTATCAATTCTGAATTCAAAAATTGGAAAAACGCCATTGAAAAATTTAAAGCACATGAAAGTAGTCATACAAACCGCCATGCTGTCTCTGTGACTGCACAAGAAAATCGTCCTGTAAATGCACAGTTGTCCAGTGCTTTGGCAAATCAACAAGCAGACAACAGGCACTGTCTGGGGAAAATTGTGAGTTCAATCAAATATTTGGCACGGCAGGGACAGGCCTTGAGAGGACATGAGGATGAAAAGAGTCATTTTTATCAGCTCTTGAAAGACAAGGCAGAGGATGATGTCCTTTTAGCCAAATGGTTGCAGAGGTCCCAGAAAGACTACATCAGTCCACAGATCCAGAATGAAATTCTGTCTACAATGAGCAACAATATTGTTAGTGAAATAGCTGATACAATCGGAGATCTACCAGTTCTTCAGGATGCAGTTATTATGGATGGAACACAAGACATTTCCGGGCAAGAACAAGAAAGTATTTGCCTGCGTTATGTTGACAATGACCTGAAGCCCCATGAAGAGTTCATTGGTTTGTATTCTGTTTCTGATACAACAGGAAAAAGCCTTGCTGGAGTAGTTCAAGATGTTCTGCTGAGATTAAACTTACCAAGGCAAGGTTTACGAGATCAAACTTATGACGGGGCATCTAATATGGCCGGGAAGCATGCTGGTGCACAGGCACTGATAAAACAAGAGCAGCCACTAGCACTTTATGTTCATTGTGGGGCCCACTGTACTAATTTAATCACACAGAAAGCTTGCTTAGCCTCTGTTCTGATCAGAGATTCATTGGACTGGGTCAACCAGCTTGGAGTCCTTTTGTCTCATTCAGGGAAGTTTAAGACGATCCATGCAGCAATAGCACATGCAGAGAATCCATCATGCACTGCAATAAAATCCCTGTGTCCCACAAGATGGACAATACGGGGAAAAGCCATCACAGCTGTTTTGTCACAGTATGGGTCAGTGCTGGCGAGCTTGCAGGAGATGGCTTGTGGTGCCTCAAATACTGCATCTACTGCTAATGGCCTGCTAGGGTAGTTTAGGAAAGGCAAAACAGTTCTGGGTCTCATCTTTGCCTCACCAGTGATTTGTGTGCTTGAATGCCTGAACATCTCTTTTCAGAAGAGAACTGAAACCATTGCTGGCATGAGGGCTGCTGTCAAAGTTGTTAGGACCTCACTCAAGGCCAAAAGAGATGAGGCAAGTTTCACAACTCTGTTTGAAGAGGCGACGGCTGTGTTTCAGTCTTGTTAAGCCCATTACCATTCCACAGACCAGACCACCCCCAAAACGCTTCATTGAAGGAGCTGAGGCACATCAGCCTAAAAGTGCCAAGGACCACTACAGAGGCGAATTATCCATCAGGATAAACTTGACTTACTGGACAAGAAGTCAATTTGAAAGAAATTTGTGGCTGCAAATGACAAGAGGAAAAAACATTTAGGCTCTTTTGCCTAGGCAAGTGTTTGTCAACCTTTTGTGTGCCACGGCACATGTTTGACACTAAAAACAAATCACAGCACGCAAATTATTGAACGCAGGACTGTACAGTGCTATCCAACTTTTATTTGTGACAGAAAAAACTACATAAGAATTGATATTTATCAGTTCATTACATCCATTCTAATATCTTTTTCGTTTACCTTTACCTTCACACACCTTAGTGGAAATGTGGAAGGATATCACACTTGAGAGTAAAAACAAGTTGGTTTATTTGTTAAAATTCTTGATGCTGTTTTTGCCTTTCACCTTAACATGTATCTGTTCATTGAAGCATAAGATACAACTAAGAAAAGAAAATGTATTCAGAAAATTTTAATTCAAATTTTGATCAATATGTTATTTATTAATCTACAAAACTGGATGATTAGGCCTGCAATTAAAGAATTGAGTTGATATTTATTACTGAATTACTGTCATTCAAAATGTGTTTTCCTTTATCTTTACAAATGTATCTTTTTAGTAGAATAAAGTATGTTGGTGAATGTTTTGCAGTGTAGTTTTTATGACATATTTCTGTTCAAACCATTAACGGATCTGTCATGTTTCTGATATGTGTCCCCCCCCAATGTTAAACTCATTCCTACGCCCCTGGTATCGGGTATCGACAGATACACAAAGCCCAGGCATCGGTATCGGGACTGAAAAAGTCAGATCGGTGCATCCCTGGGATAGCTGCACAGAATAAATCTCCATGGTAACTTATCTGCCTCTGCTTTCGTGAAACCAAGTCAAGGCTTAATAGATCCAGGATACCTGGGAAACCCCGGCCTAATCTGCTATCTAGGTTTTGTGAAATAGCCCCCTATTTCTGTAGAGTGGTTGTTGTGTCCTGAACACTGACCTGAACATGGCTGCTATCAGAGTCCCAGTCTGCTGCTGGTCTTCTGGGGACCTGGTTGCTCCGCTGCTCCGGGTTCTGGTTGTCCTCCATTCCTCTCTGGTCCTGAAGTCCAGCAGATCTCCACTGGGGCTGCTGGACTCACTCTGGATTCTGTTCAGGACAAATCAAATCACGCAGAGATATTCAGGAGTTCCATTTCCTTCCTAGCTACTACATGAACTCTGAGTAGTTTGGAGAAAACAGCATCATATTAAACCGTGAATACATCTTAAGGTAAAAACAAACACTACCATAACGCTGGCTTTTCGGTGTCTACCCTTCACAATAAAAGCCCAGCTTAAATTCACTCAGAGCATTTCACTGGAACAGGAAACTCAATAAAAAGTTATTTTGCCGAAACTAGATATAAAACAAAAGCTACACACTATATCTTATTAAATTGCTGCGAGCAGTAAATTCACCATTTCTACAGAATGCAAAAAGATAACGTCATCTCGGAGACAGCTGTCTTCCTGTCTCACTCAGACTACGTTGTTTAGGTGTGCTAACTTACAATAATAACTTTACTGTTCTCAAAATACTTCCGCTATAAATAGTCGGGTTTGTTTGGGACAGTGTGAAAGCTCATCTGAACTCGGGTCCAGATCAAAAATCAGAACTCTGGACCGCTTGAAAACGGAGGTCCCGGTTCAGGTGGGACCGCGATCCGACCCAAACACAGGAAGTGGACCAAAAACAGAGCATTTACTAGCCTGCAGTTTCAACCTTTCACACAGTTTACGGACTTAAATATCTGATTTAAGGGATTACCTGTGCAGGTTAGTTCCCCCAATAAATGTGAATGCCTGAAACTCGTTTTTTACATTCGTCTTTTCCAGAGAGTCAGCTAACATTAAGATTACAGTTACCTCAAAACAGTGGCCTAGGTTTTAACAGACACTCTGCTCCAACTCCTCTTTAACATAACAAAACAATAAGAATTTTATTTCTTTATAATTTTAATTAGAATTTAATGATACAGCCAACAGGGTATACTGTTGCACTGCTTAGGCAACACACTGTAATCTGCTCACATTGTTCACCTTCTTCAAAAATATTAGAAACACTAAAGCAGAACCAGAAAACCCAAGACCTTATAAATTCAGTGTCGCTTCATTATTTCTGAGAGCAGAAGAGTGGGCGAGTTTCCCTCTGATATTCTGTCCAATCAACAAGCGACTGGTTCCACCACGTGACGTGTGTTTACAGTGTTTGCTGCGTTTGATAAAGTGCAGTGTGACGCAAACCGAACCAAAAGAAAAATGTAACAATGTTACAACTTCATCCCCGAATCACACCGAGTCCACTGAGCTATAGAGGAGCAACAAACGGAGCAGACAGTTGCTCAGGTTCCCTGAACCTTAATAACTGCCGAATGGGAAGCTAACGCATGCGCAGCTCTGTCTTCTATTCTCTTTGAATGCCGTGTAAAAGAACAGTTATTAAAGTGTTTACCTGATTGTGTGCAGGTTTACCTGGAGCTCTGTCTTCTTAAAACTCACTAATAACAAACAACACAGATATCCCGCGGCCAGCCACACATCACAGTGTAGCAACAAGACTTCCTGTTTCCTCCAAGTCAGGGTTTTTCAGATTAAAAGTTTAAAATGAAAGAACGTCACCACCTGGAGGTCAGAAGGGGAAACATCAGATACACATTCAGTTTATTAATCAGTTGGTGGTGGACTGGAATGAGTACATTTACTCAAATACTGTACTTAACTCGAGGTACTTGTGTAATAATGTACAGCATTTTAATAACTAAAATTGGTGGTGATGGTGCAGTGGATATTACACGTGCCTTTGGTGTGGGAGATCTGGGTTTGATTCCCACTGCGATACATCACCCAATGTGTCCCTGAGCAAGACACTTAAACCCTAGTTGCTCCAGAGGGGTGCGACCTCTGACATATATAGCAATTGTAAGTCGCTTTAGATAAAAGCGTCAGCTAAATGACATGTAATGTCGAAGTATATGGAGAAATTAAAGAATATAGATTCATTTTGAGAATTTTTATTCACTTTTTCACCAGACTCCATTTAATTAAAACAGAAATTTTATGATTATTAAACACACTTATTTCAAAGTGGACAGAAAATAAATAAAACTATCAAAAGCCGTCTTGGTTCATCTTTCCACTGTTCCAACAATCACCACTCTGGTTTGGTTGAAATAAACCCTTAATTCACCCATTTACATGTGGAGATATGCTGGCTCTATACACGCTAAAAGTCCTGATTATTTACATAGAGTCTGGTGGAAATATGCTGTATAAATACAACAATAACACTCCCAACAACCAAGTGGGAAACTGATCTGGCCTTGTCTCCCACCCCTGATTACTGCGAACACATCTGTAAGAATACATTTTCCATGACTGCTAACACAAACCTGCAGCTTATACAATATAAAGTCATTAACAGAACTCACATCACCAAAACTAAAATGTTCAAAATGGGCGTAGCAAACACAGGTATCTGTTCACAATCTATGACTATCTGTCAACCAGTTCACTCTTTCTGGATCACTTTCTGGATCACGGTCACTGAGACACTGTCCACCACCCTGAGCTACAGCATCCCGTCATCTCCAACACTCTGCCTCCTTGGTGACAGCTCCGAAATCCACATCCCGCAAAAATTCAGGAATCTGTTGTTCATTTCTCTAGCTGTCGATAAGAAAGTAGTCCCCCAAAACCGGAAATCAAAGAATTTATGCCACATCAATCACTGGACAATTTTAATCTCAGGATACATTTCAATGGAAAAATACAATGCACACAGAAGGAAGCAAATGTCAGCCTTTGAAGACACCTGGTCCCCATTTCTAACGTTGCTAAATTCAAGAAACTAACTACAATCCGTGTACATTACCAGACATATACCTCCCTCCTAGTTCGTTTACATTTATATCATTTAATTATTCTATTATCCCTAAAAAAAAAGTAATCATTAAAACACACAGCATTTGACCCACTTCTAACAGGACTAACCCTTCAAAGGAAAGGAGCGTAATATGTAGTCGTAGCCACAATAACATACATGCAGGAGGAAACAGCTTGGCTCTGAAAACATGTTCATAAGGCAGTGTGAATGCGCTGGTGTCTTTTAAGGTAACTACTACAAGACAAAGTTTTCCCACATTGATCACAGCTGTACAGCTTCTCTCCAGTGTGAATGCGTTGATGGTTTTTTAGGGTATCCTTGCGTGTGAAAGCTGCCCCACATTGATCACAGCTGTACGGCTTCTCTCCAGTGTGAACGCGTTGATGGTTTTTTAGGGTATCCTTGCGTGTGAAAGCTGCCTCACATTGATCACAGCTGTGTAGACTCTGTCCAGTGTGAACTCTCTGATGAATCTTGAAATATCCAGATGATGTGAAGGATTTGTCACAGTGTTGACAGTGGTGACGTTTGGGTCCCTCTCCTCCTCTCCGTTTCTATAGCAACAGACAAACAGAGAGAGTTAGTGAACAACCTTCTCTAAACCCTGGACTTGCTCTCACTCACAATTTGAACTCTTCATACTATAATTTATGACAAAATGAAGGAACATATGTGCTGGTTGCAGACATGTTATTATGGAAGCAAATGTACTTTATAACTTTTAAAAGATCCAAAATATTGTACATTTTTCAGCTGCTCTGAACTGAAACCATCATAATCATAGCATTCAAGGAGTTAGGCTACTAATCATTTGCACAAATTAACAGTTGTAGCCTACTCTTTGCCTTAAAAGTGAGCAGAAGATAATGTTACTCAGGAAATTTACCATGAAGATCAATTACAACCACTTATCTACAATGCTAAAATATGATGTGTAGCCTACATAACTCTCTCTCACTCACTACGTTTACAAGCAGCCAATAACCCGTTCAAAACTGGAATATTAGCAATAACCCGGTCCCGCACGGGCATGTAAACACCGGCAAAAACACGAATATGCTCATATTCCTGTTTTTAAAAACCCGAAAATGATCCCTGGGTTACCCCTTTTCTAACCCGAAACTTTGGTCATGTATCGGCATATCCCCATCAAAAGGAACATTGATTTGTGTTCTGCGCATGTTCTATTCGCAAGGAATCTTGGTCCTTTGAGTAGAGGAACTTCTTGTATGCGCCAGAAAACCTGCGCGCAATATACCGGAAGTAAACAAGAAGTAGAGGTAAACATGGCGAGACGCAGCACAGCACCACACTTTTGGAGCGAGGAGGAAACCAATTTCTTTATTAGGGTGGTGAAAACCATGAATATAATGTCTTTTGTTGACGGCAGAAAGTACCGAGATAGTGAGATTTATAAGAAGGTGACCGAAAAGTTCTGCGAAGCAGTGTTTCGTCCCGTCAGACACGCTAACCGTGCGTCGCCGTTTACATCGGGATATTGCCAATTGATTACAAATTCCATGTATACAGGAGTAACTCTCTCTGCTCACGCATGTAAACGGGTTATTCCGAATGTTTCAGAAACCCGAATAGTGACCTTAACCCGAAAATTGACAGCTTGTAAACATAGTCACTGTCTCTCCCTCTCTCTCGTATGGGCTAAAATATACATTTCCTAAGTAACATATTAACTCCCACTGCAAACCAAGAGAGAGAGAGAGAGAGTTAGTAAACAAGCTTCTTTAAACCCTGGACTTGCTCTCACTCACAATTTTAACTCTTCGTACAATCATTCATGACAAAATGAAGGAAAATATGTGCCAGTTGCAGACATGTTATTGTGGAAGCAAATGTACTCTTCACAACTTTTATGAATTCCAAAATATTCTACATTTTGCAGGCAAGTTGTAATGAAACAACTGTAACGCTGTAATGAAACAGCTAGAGAAAGCTTGGCAGACGATCGCAGACCGCCTGAATGCATAAGCAGCCTAAAAATATACATTTACTGACCACTGCTCTGAAACCGTCATAATCGTACCATTCAAGGAGTTAGGCTACTAATCATTTGCACAAATTAACAATATATCCTAAATGTTAACTTGAAACGGGTAAACCTTGGGGTGCATTCAAAGTTATTGTAAAATACCATTTTCCCATCTGTTTTTGTCGTTTAACAGCAATTTACTGGTAAAATAAGCTATTATTGTTATGTTATTATTACATTTTTAAGAAATCATTTAAATTCCTCCCTTTTTTGTTTTTGTTCTGGGACGCTTCAGTCTGGAGTAACCCTTTCCTTCGCTCACCTCCTCCTTCCTCTTGCTCCCTCGCTCCTCTGAGTCTCCCGAGGCCTCAATGACAACTTTCCTCTTGCCCTCCTTTTTCTCCTCCTTCTCCTTGTGTTTCTGCATGTACTCTGCGATAAGGTCGGGGCAGTCCCGGTTGTCTTCCGGCTCCCATGTGTTATCCTCACTGGAAAGGTGAGTGCAGACAGAATCAGAATCAGAAGAATCAGAAAGGGTTTTATTGCTAAGTACGTTTTTTAACACATACAAGGAATTTGTTTTGGTGTTGTTGGTGCACATCACACATTCTCTAAATGGATGTATAAACAATATAAGTATAAGTATAATAATAATAAGAAAATCTGGTCAGGCTTTGTTTTTAGGCAATAAATTCTCACTCTAATTGCTAATTCGTATTACTCCTTTTTTCTATTGCCATTTTGTAAGATTATTTGCCGGTCTGCAACTTGGTGTCAAAATACCAAACCTTCAATTTTGAGGGCACGACACAATGCCGAAATTTATGCTGTAGATTATTTGCAATTATAAATAATATTATAGACTCATACTTACTCTAAAAAACCCTTCCATTTCAGCAGAAATTCTACTCTTCCCTTCACCACTCTGCGGTCCAAAACCTTCTCCACCACACACTCCTCCTCCTCCTCCTCCTCTTCCTTAGCTGCTGCTGTGGCGGCTTCTGCAGCTGCAGGAGGTGCTGCAGGCTGCTCCTCCTCCTCCACCTTCTTGCCCTTCTTTCCTGCTACGGTCGCCAGCTTGACGTCTGCTGAGGGCGCCTTTGGTAGACCCAAGGGGGAAACATGCAGAGATAATGATACAAGGGCTAGAAGAACTAATGGGAGGTGGGAGTTAATTATAGTTTACCATGTTTTACTATATTAAAATGTTCTGTTTGAATAGAGAAAATGCAAGGGCTGATGAGGTGACCAATCCATAGGACTTCAGAGTGTGAAGTATCTCCTGCATTAAAACTGAAATAACTACTAAAATGTAAGCCACAAAAGTCATTAACTGGAGCTACAAGCTACGTGCACAGTAGCCTCAATCAACAATGAATAATCCATTTACCAGAAAATCGCCAGATGTTCCTTGCCTTGTTTTGATCGTGCAACAAGGCAGACCTGGTTGGTTCTTTCGGGGAATAATTGTAAAGATTTACAAAGAATATGTTTAACGTTATGCCATTTTATATCTAACTGGGA
Source organism: Perca fluviatilis (assembly GCF_010015445.1). NCBI lineage: Eukaryota > Metazoa > Chordata > Actinopteri > Perciformes > Percidae > Perca > Perca fluviatilis. Next base: position 2,062,986 of record NC_053116.1, read on the forward strand.
TGTTTTGGGACCGATTGTGGCAGGATTGCTGCGGACGAGGCAATGTTACACAGGGTGATACACTGGTTAGAGCAAATGACGTTTAGCCATGTATGCAGCTAATTTAAATAGCTCACTACTATTTTGTGTCATCATGTCAACAGTTAATTTCATTTTATATTACATATGGCTAGGGTTGGGTACCGTTCACATTTTTGCCGGTGCCGGTACCAATGCCTGAAATTTGGTTCCGGTATTCAACGGTACCTTTTTTTCAGTAACGATGACCCTTTAACAAAAAAATTAATTTCAGTTGTCAAAATAATTTCAAACATATTTATGCAACTTTGCAAGGGGAAGGGGCTGGAGGCAGCAGGTCTGTGTGCGCTGCAAAAAATTCACCGTTGTTTGGAAAGAAAATTGAATTTGGATTTTATCTACCTAGGCGGGTCTCAATTTACCTGGGTGGTGCGCCCAAGTATAACCAATGTAGGGGAAACTCTGCTTCTAACCTCAGTAGTGTGGACGTGAGGTGTAAACATAGCAAAAGATTTTCATTTGAAAAATGTTAAATAGTGTTAGGTAACCCCCCAGGTTTACAGAAATGGTTTGTTGACAAGTAACCAAATGGCTCAGAATTACATGAAATCAATGTGTTGTTAAAGTGGTATTTTGTTTTTCCAATCAGAGGGGTATTGCACAAAAGTAGAATTTATGAATTCAGGATAACCGATAAAGCAAGTCTTGACCTAGTCCCATCAGAGTATCCTGGCGTTCTTTGTTTCACGACGGCCAAGCCGGGCTGAGGAGGAGCGACTAGATCGTGTCAGGCTGAGGAGGAGCGACTAGTAGGGGTGGGGGAAAAAAATCGATACAGCATAGTATCGCAATATTTTCTGTGGCAATACTGTATCGATACACAGACGCCAAGCAGGGCTCGACATAAGCAATGGCCCGATGGCCCGGGGCCAGTAAAAACGTATGTCGGGCTAGTTGATTAGCCAGTGGTTCTGTCTGCTGCATCAGCAAACGTCACACAGAGTGGCACGAAGCGTGTGAATGTTAACATTTCACATTTTCACCTCAGGTAATTTATAACCAATTAATTTGGATACAAGCGTTGCATTTTGGAAGATAGATTGGATTCTGAACAGCAATGCCCACGCTGCGCACACACATACAGCAGGGCCCGAGGTGTGTGCGTTACTTCAGCACATGTAACTGACTGGAAACGTTACCGAGGATTATTTACCGCCGATGGCGCAGATGAAATAACGCTACACTCGTTACTGTAAGTAGGTAGCCTACAATAAAACCTCCATGATTAAAGAGTCAATACTTATCAGTATACCCACCTACCTGTTGTACAGGCATAAACATGTAGAAATCGATATCTCAGTCTGCGCTGTCCACAAACACAGCTCTACTCTGCAAATAGCGACTTCACAAACGAGCTAAAATGAAATATGTCAGTTTGTAGTCTGTTTATCTTAATTTGCAACCAATCTTGAACTTTGGACAAACTCTTGTAAACGTAGCTGCTGTCTAAACGAGCCATCCTCTCCGCTGGAGCGGTAAACCTATGGATGTATTATAAGACCAAAACAAATACATGTGGCTACTTAATATGCACGTCAATGACACCGCGTTCTTCATTCTTGATAATGTTGCCGGTTGTATTATTTAGCAACAACATTGTCTTATTTCAAATGAGGCATACAGGATGAATGCTAGCCTGCTTATCAGTCCATTCATCATTACAGCTGCTGTTTTCCACAACTTTTCACTTCAGGCTCTTTGACAGTGACATTTTTTCCTGACAACAGGCCTTTCTTTCTGTAAGCATTTTCCACCAATCAGGACACTGATTACGTTTCAGTACTCAAGACTTTAACCATCACTCCTCAGTGAACTGCCCCCTAATCTGAGATCATTTTCTAGTTAAGTAGCCTATCTAGTTATCATTATGGATTTTCCATGTTTTTAGGGGTTTGCTTACACTAATACATGTAAAAAATATAGCATTAATTGCGTATTAGGTATCATTTTATTTTCTTTATTAGAAAGTCCGGCCCCTGGAGTGTCTGCTTAAAAAAAATTCTGGCCCTTGGAAAAATGTAGTTGATGTAGTAGCTTTGCTGCTAATGGCACAACATCCAGTGGCAGTGGCTAGCTGTGTTATAACCATTTTCTGAAGCTTCATGGTAGGTGCGGCGTATATATTTTCCTGCATTTTTGTCCTTTGCCAATCACAGCTATGACATTTCTTTCAGGGCGAGTAAAAATGTAGAAGGGGCCAGCAAAACTCTGATCTATTGGCCACGGGGGCCAGTATCGATCTTTTATTATATATGTGTAGGTCAGTTTGTCTGCTTGACAATCTGATTTTGCAGCAATACAATTGAAGTGAGCTGAACAGATGTTGACAAAGTTTCCTTTTGGGGACATAATTTGAAGTTGGAAAAAGTTAATGAATTGCAATATATCGCATAATATTACAATATGTTTAAAATCGCAATAATATTGTATTGTGACATAAGTATCATGATGATATCGTATTGTAAGGCCTCTGGTGATTCCCACCCCTGGCGACTAGGTCGAGTCAGGCTGAGGAGGGGCGACTAGGTCGAGTCAGGCTGAGGAGCAGCGACTAGGTCGGGCCAGGATTAAGTAATTTGGATAGATGAGCAGTCACGGCTGTCATCAACAGACCGCGAGGTCGATAACAGGTTTACTGATGCTAAAATAGAGAATACGCGTTTTGCATACTTTACACAGAGTTAGCAGCAGCTTCTTATGGAAGTTTGATGAAGTGAAACACATTATTTGTAAAGAAGAAACACGGCCGCTGTAATGAAACAGCAAGAGAAAGCGTGGCAGACGATCGCGGACCGGCTGAATGCGTAAGCAGCCTAAAAATATACATTTACTGACCACTGCTCTGAACTGAGACTGTCATAATCATACCATTCAAGGAGTTAAGGCCATTTTATAGTAGTGTGTAAAATCGACAGCAAAGCCCCGCAGACCCATCTGCGTCTACACCGGACCCAACGCCATAGCCTGACGCGCAGCTCTTGAAAAATGTAACTACACGTTGCAGCGATGCACGTCGCTCAGCCATGGCTTGGTAGCGTTGTATTTCCCCCAGCTCATTTCCTAGTTCTCCTTCTCTATAAACAATGTGAAATCAAGGAGAGGATTAACTTTTCCTGCTACAGATTTCCCACCTTGGTCAGAAAACACAGGGGAGACACTGTTTCCCTCACTATGACTCTAGAGTCAGTACTTGCTCCAAAGCTAATTGCCGTCACTCTCTCACTTCTCCCTCGCTCTACAACACACTCCCCACACACACACACACACACACACACACCGGCTCGACGTACACACCAGCGCACAAGTATAAACATCAGGCCACTAGGCTACGGCGAAAGCTCTGCGTGGACCCTGTGCACAACTGTAAAACGGTCTTTAGTCTACTTTAGGCACAAATTAAAAGTTGTAGCCAGGGCTGCACAATATATCGTAAATGTTGCGTTAACTTGAAACGGGTTAACCTCTTGGTGCATTCAAAGTTATTGTAAAATACCCTTTTCTCATCTTTTTTTGTTGTTTAGCAGCAATTTACATTTATTATATTTTTAATAAATAATTTAAATTTCTCCCTTTTTTGTGCTGATCTGAAAAATGTATCCGATCTGTGAGTCAAAACCGTGATCCAAACCGAACCGTGAGTTTGGTGATCCATTGCACCCCTACTATTTTTTATGCATGTGTATATTGTAATGTAGAGAGTCATTTATATATAAATCCTAAAAGACATTTGTGAAACCCTCTGTGTGCATTCATTAATATTGAGAATAGATTTTTGGGACTCTTCAGTCTGGAGTAACCTCTTTCCTTCGCTCACCTCCTCCTCCTTCCTCTTGCTCCCTCGCTCCTCTGAGTCTCCCGAGGCCTCACTCACAACTTTCCTCTTGCCCTCCTTTTTCTCATCCTTCTCCTTGTGTTTCTGCATGTACTCTGCGATAAGGTTGGGGCAGTCCCGGTTGTTTTGCGGCTCCCATGTGTTATCCTCACTGGAAAGGTGAGTGCAGACAGAAGAAAATTTTGTCAGGCTTTGTTTTTAGGTAATACATTCTCACTCTAATTGCTAATTCATATTATTACTTTTTTCTATTGCCATTTTGAAAGGTTATTTGCGGGGCTGCAACTTAGTGTCGATATATACACTACTGGTCAAAATTTTTAGAACACCCCAATTTCTCTAGTTTTTTAGGGACTGTTCATTATTTATTTAAGGGACCACCGGAGGAGTTTTGGGACCTTTAACCAAAAAAGACATGACCCTCCCCTCGCCAGTAAAAAAATTCCTATGACCCTCCAAAACAATTTGGAAAAAAGGCATGACCCTCCCCCAACAACTTATCGATACCTTCTGCACTGGTTTGCGCTTAGCAAATATATACTACCATTGTTTTTTTACAGCCATGACATACGTGTCTAAACCTCTGCATTCTCATCTGACGCATCCCACTCCTCTGTTATGGTGTGGGGGCCATTTCAGTAGATTTACTCACTAACATTGTTGTGGAAACACAATAAGCATGGAAACTAAATGCACACTTCTTGCATTATTGCATTACTTGAAATACTAAGTTACTCCTCTAGTAAACTAGTATTCACATGAAATAAAACTATAAAATATTGAGACCATTCAGCAAGGCACTCTGGGTAACATTCAACACACAAACTGGTTGCTATGGACTCGTCACTAGGCTTCCTCCACTTTGCTGTTTAAACAAAGTGAAATAAACGTATACAAGTCCAAATCTACACAAAACCCCCAATCAATTAGTAAGCTGACATCAAATGTGGCATTTAGGAAACCTTTATTGCAACCTTGGCACGGTAAGATGTCCAGACTTCATATCATTTTCGTCCTGCTGCTCTCATCGTCAGCCAGGAAATACTTTTTTTTTTACTAAAGCAGTATATGAAATCAGATGTATTACCTACCACCATTTAGTTGTTTTGTGTTAAAGCGCCCATATTATGCTCATTTTCAGGTTCATAACTGTATTTAAGGTTTTACCAGAATAGGTTTACATGGTTTAATTTTCAAAAAACACACTATTGTTGTTGTACTGCACAGCTCTCTCTCACTGCTGCAGATCCTCTTTTCACCTGGTTTCTGTTTTAGCTACAGAGTGAGACCTATTTTCATCTTCTTCTTCTGTACTATCTTTGATTGCACTCGCACATGCGCAGTAGTTCAGATGTAGAGCATGTCAGCTAGCTAACTCTAGAGACAGTAAAAGAAAGCCTGTTTCTCCAACTTTGGTCAGTTACAAGGCAGGATTAGTTGGGAGACTTCTAAATGAGGGCGCACATGTAAGTAGTTCTTTTGTAGATTATGGTGAACTTGTGTGTGTTGTAGCAGTGCTTTGCTATTGAGAACGACGTAGCATGCTAGCGTTAGCGTTAGCCGGCTAGCGCTAGCATTAGCCGGCTAACGCTAACGCTACGAGCTAACGGTTGTGGTTAGCCAGCTCATTTCGGACTGTGACGTCACAGTCCCGAGGCCGATTTTGAACAGCTCACTAGGAGACTGGAAGCAGGACACATTCAGAAACCGTATCTCACTCAAAACAGCATGGATGGATTTTTTTCAAAGTTTGTATGTGTGTGGAAGCACCAGAGACACAAAAGAACACCCCAAATCCCAGAAAAAGTGTTTTTTTCATAATATGGGCACTTTAAAGATATTTATAAAATATCTGATCATGCCAGACGATAGACTGTTATACAGTCTATGTGCCAGACATAATTATTCCACTAATTTTTTTAACAATGCAATTACCTGTTTCAGCCACCAGGGGGCAGCTCCCCCTGCCCCACAGCAAACTCATGGGTCAGACCCATCTGACTGGTAGCGGGGGCCGAGACTAAGAGCTACATGGAACAATATGCACCAAACAAGCCACTGTGAAATTTTGCTGTTTCATGAATACAAATGTTGGGTGACCCCCCCACCCCCCATCTGGACTGAAAAATATTAGATGACACTCCCCTCAATAAAGAATGAAAAGACATGACCCTCCCCTATTTTCCTCTGGTGGTCCATTCCATAAATACCAAACGGTCCCTTATTGAAATTTTAGCAGTCTGTCCAATGAATAGCTTGACATGGTACAAAGGTAGCCTAAGTGGTGAACTGCCTGAGGTTAAAAAAAAGTAAGGTTACCCAAAACTGAAAAAATAATGCACATTTCAGAATTTTACAAAAAAAAGCCTTTTTCAGGGGACAAGAAATGGGTAAACAATGTAAAGCTGTTCTGCAGCAATGGAGGTTGATCAAGCTTTGAAAGTTGGTGCTAACAATTCCCACAGGTGTTCCAACTTGTCTGGATTACTTACAACCCCCTCTGTTTGTATAAAAGTATTGTTGGAACACACTGTGGTACCATACCCTCGTGAGCATTATATGAACAGTATTGTACTGCAGAAAGTAGTGTGTTGCCATAAAAATGGCAGGAAAAAGGCAATTAACAATGGAAAAGAGACAGACCATCTGTTACACTGGCGGGGGATAATAGGACCCAAATGCAGAGAAAGGGCAGGCAGGCAGGCAGGAGGTTTGAGCTCGAAGGTTTAATGATAACAAAAAGCGGCAGCACAGAGACTGGAAAAACACAGGGAAAAATCCACAAAAGAATGCAGGGAAGATTCCAAAAAGGCACAAATTAACAGGGCAAGGACACAAACAGACACAAAACGATCTGACAAGAGACAAAGGAAACACAAGGACTAAATACACTAGGTAATGAGGTAACGAGGGGCAGGTGACACAGCAGGTGAAACACATTAGGAGAGACAGGGTAATCAACAAAGGCAGGAAAACACAGGAAGTAAAACTAGACGAGACAAGACAGAAAACCAGACTATCAAAATAAAACAGGAAACAGAAATACACACAACAGGGAACAGAGATATACACACACACACACACACACAACAGAATATACACAGGCCAGAGAATATACAAAACAGGAAACATACAAAACAACAACAACAGGCAACAGAAATGTCCATAACCATCACACCATCATAACACTTAAGAATGTTAATCTTTCCTACAGAGAAATTGCGAAGAAAGTCAAGGTGTCAGTGAGTACAGTATTCTTCACCATCAAAAGGCACTTTGAAACTGGGGGAAACTCTGACAGGAAGAGGTCTGGCAGACCCAAAGCCACAACAGAATCAGAAGACAAGTTTCTGAGAGTCAACAGCTTGCGTGATAGGCGGCTCACAGGACAACAGCTTCAAGCACAGGTTAATAGTGGTCGTAATAAGCAAGTCTCAGTTTAGACTGTAAAGAGAAGACTTGGAGCTGCAGGTTTGATAGGTCGAGTTGCAGCAAGAAAGCCATTGCTAAGACGTCAGAATAAGAAAAAGAGGCTTGCCTGGGCCAAGAAACACTGCCAATGGACTACTGAAGACTGGAAGAAAGTGTTATGGACTGATTTTTGTACGCCGTCGAATAGGTGAAAGAATGGTTCCTCAGTGTGTGACATCAACTGTCAAACATGGAGGAGGAAGCATGATGGTCTAGGGCTGTTTTTTGTAGGGGTGCACCGATCCGATATTAGGATCGGATATCGGCCCCGATATTGAAAAATTAGCTGGATCAGGGATCGGAAAAATTAACAGATCCAGGGGCCGATCCAGTTTTTTTTTTTTTTCTCCGTTGCAGCACCGGGACCCCTGTTAACTGTGTACCCTTCTCACTCATGGTAGTAACTTTATAACACAATAATTAATAACCCACAAATAACTCTCTTTAAAAGAATAAAACACCATAGCATATGTCAATTTGTGACTTAAACAGTTTCTAACACTAATCATTTTACATTTACAAATGTAGCTACACCGCCCAACGGCATGCTGGGTAACATTATAGCGGCTAGCCTAGCTAGCTAGCCAGGTAGCATAACAGTCTGTTAAGCTGGGAGAGGGAGCCTCTTCCAGCTTAACAGACTGTCGGTACTGCACATTCAAGAACCAAGAAGAAAGTTATCTCCGGTCTTTCTTTGAAAGACCGGAGATAACTTTCTTCTTTCTTCTTCTAACTTTCTTCTCGGAGATACAACAGAACGTGTGCTCAAGAGAGGAGCTGTCTGTTGTTCCGAAGTTTTTTGTTTCTAAAAAAATCGGACATAATTTAGCCACTGTTGTTGCCCGTCGCTCTAACGTTACCGTAACGTTACTCTGCCGTGCTAACGTTACCGTGCTAACATTACTGTGCTAACGTTAAAGACATGTCACTTCAAGCATGCAGCGGAGCAACGTTATGAACGCAATCCACCTTCGGTCCCGCTACAGACCGTTGAGAAAGACTGGTTCAGAGCAATGATTAAAACTCTGGATTTAAGATGCCTTGCCTCGCTGAAATACGTCCGCCAACCTACTAACGTTATTCAAACAGCGAAGGAGGCTGACAGCGGAGCTACGTTCAGTCCCCCACTATAACCACACTACAACCTTACTTACTTGTGGCCAAGGTAGTGTTTATACAACTAGCTAGCTTACAACTATTTTGTTTTGAAAGTGAAACAATGTTAAAGTTGTTTGTATGTGTAGGCTACTCATTCGATTGGAGTTTATTTTACTACTTTGCACAATAAAAATAGTTTAGCTTCTGTAACTGTTTCATGGATTCTCCTTCATATAAAGTTATTGTATAATGTCTTGGAGCCAAACCCTTTAGTAATAAAAGCTTTTAGTAAACATGATGATATTCTATTGTGATATTTTATGTACTCCTGACAGTAGAACAAGCCATTATAAACCTATATAAAGGTGGCCCATTATTGAAGGCCCATTATTGTTATTTATTTAAATTTATTTTAAGAAGTTGGATTACATTATATTTTCGATTTGAATGCACAATTGTTTTTTAAATAACAAATAAATAAGAATTAAATACATTACATCTATGTTATTTTGTCTTAGTTAGGAAAGTAATGTTTAGTCAGGAAGGTCTGGTGGATTTAGTCTCTTCCACATGGTGGAAGGAAGGTATACAGTTTATTATTAATTCAGCAATGGTATCAGATCGGTATCGGGTATTGACAGATACACAAAGCCCTGGCATCGGTATCGGTATCGGGACTGAAAAAGTCGGATCGGTGCATCCCTAGTTTTTTGCTGGATACACGGTCGGTGATTTGTACAGAGTGAAAGGCACCCTGAACCAAACAGCTATCACAGCATTTTGCAGCGCCTTGCAGTACCCTCTGGTATGCGCCTAGTTGGTCAGGGGTTCATCCTACAGCAAGATAATGACCCAAAACATAAGTCCAAGCTATGCCAGAACTACCTTAGGAAAAAAGAACAAGATGGTAAGCTTAAAAACATGGAGTGGCCAGCACAGTCACCAGACTTAAACCCCATTGAGCTGGTTTGGGATGAACTGGACAGAAAAGTGAAAGCAAAGCAACCTACAAGTGGCACACATTTATGGGAACTTCTGCAACAGAGTTGGGAAGAACTTTCTGAAGAATATTTGATTTTCATTGTAGAAAGCAGAGCCGGATTAACCATTAGGGCAACTGGTCACTTGCCCAGGGGCACAGGACATCAAGGGGCCCTAGGCTCCGTCAAATATTATGTTAGATCACAGCAGTCCTCACTTTCCTAATTATATGTGGATTTTTGCAACCCGTTCCATCAAAATATTATGTTAAATCACGTCAAAAACAGTGTCTGTAGCTTTCCTGCGTAGCGAGCGAGGAGAGAACGAGCTGTGACAGACGGTGGTAAAGTTGGTTTTATATTGGAAGGTGAAGCCGAATAATAGATTTTTCAAATGTGTCGAATATCCAACGTCCAATATAAAACCAACTTTACCACCGGCCGTGACAGCGAAGTCTGCGTGCGGTGGCGCTGCATCCTGGCAAAGACTGGAGCGACTGAGCTGCACCGAGCCTCTGAAAGTGAAGTCAGTTTCCCCAGGTGAAGTTTAAACACACGTTTCATTTAAAATTGTAATGTATGGTAAAGGCGAATCAGCATCAACAACAGCGCGTCTATTAGCTACGTTAGCCAAAAGTCAAATCGCTCCCTCGTGATTTGTAGAACTTTCTGCCCTTTGATTAGTTTTGATTTTAGTAAAAACAAGAAGAGCATAATACAAAATATTACTAACTGGCATGTTTGAATTCATAACGTTTACAGAAAGTAGCCGTTTCGGTGGCGTTACGTTACAACACGCCACAGTGCTTGCTGAGACCGATCATTTGTATTCAAAAAAAGAGTAGTGCACAGGAGGAAGAGGAGGAGGGAAATGAAGAAGGAGAAGGCAACACAGGAACAGGTGGAATTGAATATGTGAGGGATGAAGAGGAGGCTGTAGTTTCAGAGAGAGGGACAGAGGCAGGAAGAGGAGGCTGTAGATTCAGAGAGAGGGACAGAGGGAGAGAGTGATCAGGAAGATGAAGATGACAGGGAGGAAGAGGAGGCTGTAGATTCAGAGAGAGGGACAGAGGGAGGAAGAGGAGGCTGCAGATTCAGAGAGAGGGACAGAGGGAGGAAGAGGAGGCTGCAGATTCAGAGAGGGACAGAGGGAGAGAGTGATCAGGGGGAGGCAGATGAAGATGACAGGGAGGAAGAGGAGGCTGTAGATTCAGAGAGAGGGACAGAGGGAGGAAGAGGAGGCTGTAGATTCAGAGAGAGGGACAGAGGGAGGAAGAGGAGGCTGTAGATTCAGAGAGAGGGACAGAGGCAGGTAGTGATCAGGAGGAGGCAGATGAAGATGACAGGGAGGAAGAGGCAAGTTGTAAGGCCCATTTGTTAAAATAAAATAATAAGAATATATAGTAGTGCATCAACATAAAATGTTACTATAGTTGATTGTGAGACATTAAACGTGATCTTGACTTTGACTCCATGCTACAGTGTAGCCAATGGTTTACTTTGACTCCATACACACTAACTGCCTGCTTCATGATGATGATGTGATAATTTCACATTTTGCATTTTAGAAATAATCTCTGGTTTCAAGTTAAAGCTTCCCTAGCTGTCTGCTTTATTTCACTGTTACAGTCAAAAGATAATTGATTGGCTACATATTGCAACATTTAATAATTACTCTGTAGCCACCAAGTTCTGTGATAGATTCTTTGTATAAAGTTATGTTAAACATTTGTGCATCTGTTCTGTCTCTTGAATGCACTTTATGCTGAGGCTATTGTACATACATCTTCACTGAGCCATGCAGAAGCCTGATCTGTTAGTATAGAAGTATGGGCTATATGCTGTTGATGATAGCGACTTCGCGATTGTTCCTTTGGGGGGGGGGGGGGGGGCCTTGAGTCTTGTTGCCCAGGGCACATGAAATTGTTAATCCGGCCCTGGTAGAAAGAATGCCACGAGTGTGTTCAGCGGTTATATCTGCCAAAGGGGGCTACTTTGATGAGTCAAAAATGTTCAATACATTTTGGTTTATAAATTGAGTCCATGATTTCTTTTTTTAACTTAAATTGTTCATTTGTTCTATTCTTTCATTTCAGAGTACAATAAGACATTGAATTGCATGAATTTCAATAAAAACCTGGAAAAATTTTGTTGTTCTAAAACTTTTGACCAGTATATATATATATATATATCAGGGCTCGACATTAACTTTTTGAGGCACTTGTCCTTTGGACCAGATTTGTTTGGTGACTTATGATGTGGGGATCTGGGGGCAGGGCTCCAGACTAACTTTTTGCCTTGGTTGCACTGGTGCACCTAACTTTTTTATTTAGGTGCACCAGCACAAAATTTAGGTGCACCCAAATTTTTCCTTGCATCGCCGTTAACGCTGAATGGCGATACACGATATATAGCTCTATATTTTTTTACAAAGTGGGCTAAATGTTCAGTTTTAAGTCAAAGCCACTTTTCACAAGCTCTTTTATTAAAACAGATTGTGATTAAAATAAAATGCAAAGACAGGGTTTCCTTTACCAGTTTAAAAATATACAGCTGCAACACATGTAAATGAAAGTTATCTAAAATAAATAGCCTAGGATATATTATAGATAGATAGATATCTATATCTATATATATCTATCTATCTGAGAAAGCTCCTTCACTTGTTTTCAACAACAACAACAGACTAAAAGTTGAAAGAGAAAGAGGATAGCTCAGTTCGTATATAGAGGTTCGACTCCGACCCTTTCCTACATGTCATTCCCCCTCTCTCTCCCCTTTCATGTTTTCAGCTTTCCTATCAAAATAAAGGCCGAAATCTTAAAAAAAAAAGAAGAAACGACCGAAAGACAGGGGGAGGGGGAGTGCGATGGACTGAAGCGTATGCTAGGCTACTCAGAGAGTGACGGCTGACTCATTAGCGGCGTTACACCCGTCTTGTGTAGGCTATGAAATGTCTGTATCGTCACTGCGCTGACATTTTTATGAACTATGATCCAGCATGCTCCGTCTTACACGCTATTACTCAACCAACTGAAGTTAGTTGCATTTAATAACTTCTCATGTGTTTTTCGCCGTGGCGGACGCAATAACAGCGGAAACACTGGTACCAATACAGGTTTCCCTCTCATACTTAACAATATACAGCTGTGTTAATAACAATTAAAACTGTAGACAAATATCAGCATGTGGACCGGCGGCGCTGTGTCTCGGGGCGGCATGACATGGGACACTCCAGGCTGCAGCCATACAGTCTTGGTTGCAGGCCAGGGGGTAAGCTTCGCTTCAGAACTCGAGCCATCTATGGCGCCATTTTGTTGCTACCTGGCCATCACCTCCTGTTAGCATTCCGCTGACCACCATTTTTTTTTTACGTCACTTGACTGCGAATAACTTTACATCTGAAGCGTTTAAAGACTCTATTTGTCCATTGTTTATTTCTAAAGAAACACGACAATGTATAAAAGGCTCCATTACCTTGTACCTCACGTTATGGCTCCGTAGCAGACGTTTTTGTAAAAATAGGCTAACGATTGTGTCACATAGTAGAGGAATTACCGTATAGTACAGGATAAGCTTGCAGGCAGTTTGGCTTACACGAGCTGTTTAGGATTAATTAGTAATGTTAACTAGCATTTTAGTTAGCAATAATTAGCCTGTGCCCATGTTATCTCCTTACATATACGTACACTCTCCGTCTAAGATTGGGAATGATTGAGATTTCTCTTGGCGCAGCTACCAGAAGACTTTCAGACACGTTGCTCACCTCACATTCTCTCAGTTGGAGGCTGCGCAGTAAAGCTGGCCATCACCGGAAAAGTGCTTATAATAGCCTTCACTGGTCTCCATCCAGAGCAACGGGGTCTGTTGGTCCATTATATACTGTCTATGGTTGCAGGTGAGCCGGTGTGTGAGTGAATGGGGGCGGGGCTGCGCGGAGGAGAGATCCAAACACAGGCACGGCTTTACAGAAGGAATGGGTCATATAACGCAACATTAAACCATATAGATGTAAACGACATCGCTTCGTTCGTGGAGAGGCAGCGGATACGAGGACGTTAGGTGCACCGGTGCAACCTAGGAAAAATCTTAGTCGCACCCTTACAAATTTTGGTGGCATTTGCGACCAAAGTGGTCGCACTCTCGAGCCCTGGGGGATCCTCCCCCATAATTTTTTTAGCATTAAACACTTCATTTTCTGCATTTCGGTGAATTTGTATGCACCTATTTCTACCTTTATCTTTATGTAAAGGGAAACATTAGGCTACAATCCAAATATAACAACATAATGGAAAATATTGCAGTAAGGCTGTCAGGAATTCTGTATTGCTTTCATCTATTTATTCTCCTTTAGATTGACTTTTCTAATTATATCTGAGTCAGCACACATGTAGCTTAGGCATCATTTATTCTTCCCTTTTTTGCATCTTTTGTTGGGGAAGTAACCTCTGTAGATGTGCATATGACAATTATTCACCTCAGTGATACATTATCCATTTAATTTATTAATAAACCTCTTGATTGTAATATTTCAGATGATTGAGCAAGATTTCTGCTCATGTCCAAAACTTTGTGCACATTCAAAATATAACTCATCCCATCTGTGCTCTCTGAGATTTGAAGAAGTCGTGATATTTTGTGAAAAAAATAAAGTTATAATATAGGCTATTACGAGAATAAAGTCACTATATTTTAGAAAATAATCTATAGGCTACCTGCACCGTAGTCTGCTGTGCATTACGTGATTGCTCTGCTGATACGGTAGATCTCAGACCTCCTGACAGACACAGACGTTGAGACGTTTAGGGAAGAGGCTGTACGCTGCTAAACATCAGAGGTGGAAACCCGAAACTTATGGCAGAAATACACGGAGCTCAAACGCGACACATCTGCCGCAGCATGTCCACAGCAGAGCGCATCCATAAACCTGAAGCTGCGCAGCTTTTTACAGCGAGAGTGGACACAAAGCGACGTCCGGTTTGATATTTGTCAGTCAACTTTTCAAAATACATTTGGGGTTACACTCAAAACATTCGGGGCTGAACCCCCGGCAAAATGTTTGATGCTGAAGGAGACGGAGCTGAGCTCCGGCAGGGTGTGTTGTGGACCTGAGGAGGGGGAGCTGCGCTCCGGCCCAATTTAACCTCTGGCTACACCTGACAGCAGGTAACGTTAGCATACCTTTAGCTAGCAGCTGGATTAAACACGGTTAAAATGCTGACAGCTAACGTTACACAGTGTACAGTGTTTCTTTTAGGATTAAGAAACACAACTTATTGGGAATTTAGCTTATTCACCAGTAAACAAACCGGGAACTATATTCTCAGACAGGCTTGCTGCGAGCATATCACTCCGCCCAAGTACTATATTCTTCCGCCTGAGAATATAGTTCCCGGTTTGTTTACAGTTAGAAGACGGCTGTGTCTCATGTTACGTTGTTTTTTGTACACTCTGTGACTCTATAAATCACAACATGTAAATAGGAACATGTTGGCGTTATTTTGTCACTTATTCGGAGCAGTAGGATTGCTGGAACCATTCACCTGCATGTTCTGTGATGGGCTGATGCCGCTGGAGCCGTCAGACAGTTTTACAGCACGCACGGAGATGAGAAGGGTATGTATCGACTTGTCTAACTCTGGGGGTTACGGTGAATAAGATAAATTCCCAATAAGTCGGCGTGTTCCTTTAATATGTACTTAAAAACAGTTCTGAAATGCAAAATAATAGAATTTTAATTGTGTGATAAAACATGCGATTAATCACGATTAACTATAGAAATTAAGCGATTAATCGCAATTTTTTAAAATTAATAGTTTGACAGCCCTAATATATATATAATATTATAGACTCATACTTACTCTGAGAACCCCTTCCATTTCAGCAGAAACTCTACTCTTCCCTTCACCACTCTGCGGTCCAAAACCTTCTCCACCATACACTCCTCCTCGTCCTCTTCCTCAGCTGCTGCTGCTGCTGCAGCTGCAGGAGATGCTGGTGCTGATGGTGCCGCTGCTGCTGCTGCTACAGGAGGTGCTGCAGGCTGCTCCTCCTCCTCCTTGCCCTTCTTTCCTGCTACGGTCGCCAGCTTGACGTCTGCTGAGAGCGCCTTTGGTAGACCCAAGGGGGAAACATGCAGAGATAATGATACAAGGGTTAGAATAACAAATGGGAGGTGTGAGTGAATTATAGTTGACCATGTTTTACTATTTTAAAATGTTCTATTCTGTTTGAATGGAGAAAATGCAAGGGCTGATGAGGTGACCAATCCATAGGACTTCAGAGTGTGAAGTATTTCCTGCATTAAAACTGAAATAACTACTAAAATGTAAGCCACAAAAGTCATTAACTGGAGCTACAAGCTACATGCACAGTAGCCTCAATCAACAACAATTTAGCAGAAAATCGCCAGATGGCAAGTTTTGAAAAACATTTTGACCATGCAACAAGGCCGGCCTGGTTGGTTCTTTCGGGGGATAATTGTAAAGATTTACAAAGAATATGTTTCATGTTATGCCATTTTATAGCTAACTGGGATGTTTTGGGACCGATTGTGGCAGGATTGCTGCGGACAAGGTAATGTTACACAGGGTGATACACTGGTAATACCAAATGACATTTAGCCATGTATGCAGCTAATTTAAATAGCTCGCTTTACCGTATTGTGTCATAGGGCTGGGACATAAATGCGTCGACACAAATAATTTGCGTCGACGCACTAAATAAAATAAATAAATAAAACTCGTGCAAAGTAATGAATGTAATGCGGAACTAATGTAATGCGGAACTACTAACAACTACTACGCGGGTTCTAGGGGCACCTAATCTGTAGCTCCGCCTTAGCTCTGAAGCTAGCCGAGCTCCTCCGCCTACATGCAGGTTTTTGTCAGGTCGACAGTCCAGTGAGAGAGTCAGAGATAGCAGGACGAAAAGACGAATATGGCTATGGCGAGTGGTAGAGGTCGACCGATTAATCGTTAGGCCGATTAATCGGCATTTTTTACATAATCGGCATCGGCCAATATCAAGCCGATTAATAGGCAGGCGCATCTGCGGGCAGCCTGGTGTTGTTGTTGTTGTGGAACACGTGTTCGACGCACGCTGCCCCTAGAGTCAATTACCAGCAGAGTGAGCAGACCTCATCCAGTGCCTAAGGAAGGAGCGGTTCCTCGGAGAAAACGGTAAGGATTAAATTCTTATACAGTACAGGCCAAAAGTTTGGACACACCTTCTCATTCAATGTGTTTCCTTTATTTTCATGACTATTTGCATCGTAGATTCTCACTGAAGGCATCAAAACTATGATAAACACATATGGAATTATGTACTTAACAAAAAAGTGTGAAATAACTGAAAATATGTTTTATATTTTAGATTCTTCAAAGTAGCCACCCTTTGCTTTTTTTGATAACTCTGCAAACCCTTGGTGTTCTCTCAATGAGCTTCTTGAGGTAGTCACCTGAAATGGTTTTCACTTCACAGGTGTGCTTTGTCAGGGTTAATTAGTGGAATTTTTTCCCTTATTAATAAAAAAGCAAAGGGTGGCTACTTTGAAGAATCTAAAATATAAGACATGTTTTCAGTTATTTCACACTTTTTTGTTAAGTACATAATTCCATAAGTGTTCATTCATAGTTTTGATGCCTTCAGTGAGAATCTACAATGTAAATAGTCATGAAAATAAAAAGGAAACGCATTGAAGGAGAAGGTGTGTCCAAACTTTTGGCCTGTACTGTAAGTCGTATATATTTAATGAAAAACGTATGACATGTTACTGCCAACTTCGAGAAAAAAACATGAATAGGCGACATGACGTTCGGCTACTTTGGATATTGTGATGTGGCAAAAATATGATAAATCTGGTTTTTAATTGAATTATGGGGACAAATACAACGTGTATTAATGTGATATAGATAGGAGATGTCAACGTGTCTGCCTGATGGGAGTCACAGACTTTCTCGGTCTTACTGCTTCCAGCGGCTGCCTTCCTCAGTGCTACACAAAGACTCTCCCCCCTCGTGCAGTCTTCAGTTGCTGTGTAGCTGCTGACAATCCACAGATGGTCTGCCGTTATACAGTCGCTAATAGCCATGATGATATACCACTGAAGCAGTCGCGCTAGTTGCGGATAGTCCATCCGGTGAAAAGTTCATACCAAAAACGCCTTAAGCGTAAACATTCAAAATGCAAGATCAGCAAAATGACTTCATACAGTGGAAAATCCCCAGAAGAGGTGGTCTTAGGCCTTAAAAGTAGCCAATTGAAGCTTTACACGCATGTTCTGAGAGTGATCATTGGAGCATTTTTCAGGGGGAGGATCTCTCTTTTTGGACGATATAAAGTGGAGTTAGACAAAGGAATCTTTAGCAAGCTTACCGGTACTTGCTCGGGCTTTCTTGTGTGTTGATTTTCTTTAGTGCACATTAAAGCTCTTTTTCTAATCTGATTCCCTTGACTGCTGCGTAACTCTTTTATAACTCTTAAAACTTGCACCTAAAGCGAGTAACGAGGATCATAGAGCGGTCGCAGCAAGCGGTGGAGTTTGCGCCACTTATCTGGCCTTGAGCTGCGGACATTTCAAATTTACTTCTTCAGTTTGGCGAGCCAGCCAGGAGGAGGACGAGACGAGACCTTTCTGATCCCGGGAGGAACTTGCATTCTGAAGCACCAGGGGCCCAAACATATATCAAAGGTAGGCAGAGCCATTTTTCTGCTAATACTGAGTGTTGACGGAGTGCAAGTCTCGCCCAGGTGGAAAGCGTCAGAAGTCGTTTTTCTCTCCCAAAAGAACCTAGAGGAAATTTTAGTAAATTGGCACAAAGTGAATGGCTAGAATAACTAACAAAAACACTGCCAAAAGGAATCAGATGTGAAAAATATATGTTGTTTGTCTTGAAATACCATGGTGCGGACGAAGTGTATGAATGAGCGCATGAGTTTGGAAAGTGTGTTTGAAGGCTGAGACTAATAACTTGAAAGTGTAAGGAGTAAGGCTAGAGGACATATGAAGGTGTACAGCAGTAAATCAGACAGATAGGAAAAAGAGGTATAGTTTCGGTCTCGGCGCCTTTGTTGTAGCACCGCGGATAAGGTCAAGGTCGCGAGGCTGCAGCAGGAAGCACGAGCAGGAAGATCATCACCAAGAAAGACAGAATAAAGGGAACAGCACAAAATAGGATCTATCTCAGGGGTGGCTGAGAGAGTTTTAAAGGGGTGAAAAAAAAGGCATAAAATGACAGAAAATAACAAAAAAAAGAGGTTATTGCGCCGAGGGGAGGCGAAGTGCGCGGGTCATTCAGGGCGAATGACTTAAACGGCCCACGGGGGGCTAAGAAGGTTTTTTTAGGGAAGAAACCTTATTCCGCCAAGGAGGCGATGAGCGCTGTCATTTAGGGTAAAATGACTTAACCTCATGGAAAACAAGGTATAAAAATAAAAAAAATATATAAAAAAAAGAACAAAAAAAAACCCCGAGAGCAAGCAAACAGTGGAACTAAGGAGAGAGGTGGAGTAGAGTGTAAATTCAGAGTTCACGGCTGTGGGGAGGGGCTCACGGCCAGTAGTTCAGTTGTGGCTATAAGATAATAGCGGGCAGTATTACTCTATTTTTGCAAATTTGAATCAGACAGCTTGTAAATCGACAACCTAGATTACAAGCACAGCTAGAATACTGCTCACTCTCTCTCTTCTCTCTCCCTCTCTCACTCTCTCTCTCTGTCTCACACACATTTTCCCTTTACACACACACGTATTTAACAGCGCACACACACATTTACATCCCCACACACACACACCCAAAGACATATATCATATATACACCCACATTCACATCTCTCTCTCTCTCTCTCACACACACATTTTTTACACACACATACTTACACTTACATAACAACGCACACACATTTTCACCCCCCCCACACACATTCAAAAACATATATCACATATACACCCACACTCACGCACACACACACACACATCCCTCCCTCACACACACACACACACACACACACGATAACGCACACACATTTTTCATCCCTACACACACATTCAAACACATATATCATACATATACCCACCCACACACACACGCACACACACACTGTATCTATCTTGCACACACACACACACACACACACACACACACACACACACACACACACACACACACACACACACACACACACACACTCACATATCATCCTCAAACCACACACACACACACACATTCTGTTTTGGAAAAATATAAAAAGTTGTGCGGTGATAAGAATACGCAGCTGAGCAATTGTGAACTGTATTTAATCGGTAGATTTTTGGATTAAAAACAAAATCAAATAGAGCACTAATTGCGGGTAATATAGCACAACCGTTTTGAGTTATAACACCTGTCAGGACGGATTGATATAGTAAAAACGAAACAAAGGCCTTAGGGCCCACGAGCGCGTATCACTGACAGCCCATGACTAGTAAATGCCGAAAAACCATAAAGTGAGTTAAAAAGAAGGTAGATAAAGAAGCAAACGGTTTTGGTTAATGAGAGTGGAACAGTAAGGCAGGTATATGAAAGGATAAGATGAAAAGGATCAGGAGAGGAAAGTGAACGTATGGAAAGAAAGCGAAACAAGAATGCTAAATTACTATGTTTTTATTAAATAAAGTAATGAAAAAGAAGGAAGAACGAGTAGAGGGAAAAGTAAGTGCTAGAGGGAAAAGTAAGTGCTAGATTGGATAATGCAGGTAGGGATGACGTCAGAATGATGACAATGGCGGACGGCAAAAAAAAAAAAAAAAAAAGGAAAAAAAAAAAAAATAGCTATAGCAAACATCAAATAGGGGGCCCCACACCCAGTAATGATAACAGGAACAGATTGTGATCGAGTCGATAGCATAATTACATACAATATGTTGGAAAATATATGTTGTCGGTATGGGGCATACAAGGGTTTTATGTTGGGTTGGAGGAATAGACCATAGTTGTGGTATGTTGCTAGAATTGAGTGATTTGTGCAGCTACGTGGACAGAGTTTAAGGGAATATTATTATTATCACTGCAAAAGTAAAGTCACTTTCATAAGGTTAAGTAAAAAGACAATTGGAGCTGAATTGAATAAAACATGGGGAAATTTAGTTTAACAATTTAGTCACTAAATGGGTACTAAAATGCTTTGATTGTCATTTGTGGCAGTTATCATAAGGAGTTATGGATTACAGTTTAAAAGTTAAGATGGGTTGTTTAAAGTTGACACATACAAACTGTAGTCATAAGAGAATTGACACCTGAAGCAATATGTAAGTTGACAGGTTGTAAAATTCATTTAGTCACAGGCAGACATAGGTCATAATTAGAACATAGAAAAACACAGAGAAGCCAAGGAGACACACACACACACACGCAGACACAGTCACATATACAGTGCATACACAGCACTGTGGGTTAAGAGTAAACCATACATTTTAGCACAAACACACACACAGCTAATTAGAGGGCATCCCAATTTTTCCACACCCATGAAGAACAGGATTGGATTGATCGACAAGCACAATACACCCAATATTCTTACATCAACACACACTATCATGCACACTGGAGAGGAAGGCCAAGCAGGTGAAAATGACAGTACCAAAAGTGACAGCAGAGGAAAATGCTGTGCTAACAGAATCCAGTGAAAGCTAATATTATTTGGAAAATCTCTAAAAGTGGGTACAGCAAACAAAAGGTTTCTCAATCTGTGGCCCACGGGAGGGACTTTTGATTTGGCTAAGTGTGGGGATTTACAGACACTACGAGCAGATTAAACAAGAACAAGAGCAAAAAGAAGTCTGCAAACACACAAGCTTCCAGGACACGGGACCAGAAGGTCAAAGAACTGGTGCAGAAGGCAGTGAGCATGAGTGAGTTCAACCACTATCGAGCATCATTGTGGCTGGCAATGAGGACTACATCTCCAACCCGAATAAATCCTGCCATGCTCAGAAGACAGCCAATTGGGGACAGTTGCAGAAGTCCACAGGAAACAGAGGCAGGGGTATGGCACCGACCCAGAGGAGGACCCTCTGTAAAGAACTATGTTCAGACAGACTGTGGTAAAGCAACTCCCAGGTCAAGCATCCAAATGCAGCTGACAAGAGACTGGGGAATATGACGGCAGAAACTTCTGTCTGGTCATGAGGCAAAGCTGGCAGTTATGAGACACTCCGAGACCTGTCTGCCAAAGAAGCAGAGGAGGAGGCTCCGGACTGCAGCATCAAGATATGCAAACGACCAAGAGTGAAACTTCCTCAAAGACACCAGAGATATCAAGAGGACAAGGAGGGGGACCTTAAGCTGATGCAAATCTAAAGGCAGACAGGGAAAACATCATCTGGCTCAGAGGACAGGAGCCAGAGGGTCAATGAAATCTGCACCTACGGGCATGACGGAAAAAGCAGCAGCTATGCGTGAGTGTTAAAATCCACACACTTTGCTGGAAAAGGAGGCCCCAACCCCTGAAAATTATATATTGTCATAAGAAGCATGCTCTACCTTTTTCCAGTGTGTTTGAGTTAAGATTAAGGGTTTATAAATATAACCTACATACTAAAAATTAGAGTAAGAAGAATGTATTGGTTCCCCCAGGGAAATTGATGAGGTGTAGTTGTTCACAGTCAATTTAAAAAGGATTGCACATATACTATTAGATTATATGAAGTAGAGTGTGAATGTAAGAAGCTGCAGTGAACGTTTTAAATCCACTGTTCCATCTGAAAGTCTCCCACCGATTGTATCATGCCATAACTATGGAAGAAATTATTGGCTAAGTGAAATTAAACTGGTATAACTATCTTATTATTGAAGAAGCAGCTACAGGAAGTCAAGTATCATAGGAAATTTGGTTAGGACACAACGTAGGATGCATCAACTCAGCCCAGTCTGTGCGAATAACATTGAAAAAGGAAGCTGTTGAAGCCTCCCCTGAATGTACTTGTTGACATTTAGCCACTTCAGTTTTGGAAAATGCTTGTGACAGGTGTCCAAATTTATGTCATACTAAAATTCTTTCTACTGCCAATCTCTCTCCTACATTTTGCCATTAGGAATGCGCACCGATTACATCACTGCGCAAAGGGGGGAAGTGATAAGACGTTTACAGGCAGTATGGTGTCCGACAATGCACAGAACATTAACGGTACAAGCCTACAGCTGTCCGCGGACACGGAGTGTGGAAAGTATGTCAGAGTTGCACCTGTGTGTGTGTGTGTGTGTGTGTGTGTGTGTGTGTGTGTGTGTGTGTGTGTGTGTGTGTGTGTGTGTCGGCCCGCCCCCACGAAGCTCCGACCTGAAGAGGAGCAGAAGCCGCACCTTCGCCAAAATGAAGACTGAAAAACAAAACTATTTTGGTACATTTACTCGCCATGTGGCAGATAGCCATACAGATAGATTTAATTTATTAATTATATATTATTTAAATTTAATATTTAGAGTTAAATAATTGTAAAATGTAGTACAGAGTCTGTAGTCTGAGAACTTACGTGTCACAAACGGCAATTCCACAACTGTACATCAGCGTGAAAGACGACATTCTAAAGGAGATCAAAGACATGTTCTGGATATTTAAAATGTCTTCCAGTTCCAGTGTTAAATATTATTTAGAAATAAAAGTGTATTGATCTTTGAAAAGGTGTACCTGTATTATTATGCCATTATCATTATATTAGATGCAAATGGTCTCTCGATGACAATATTATCGTTTATCGCAATAATTTCTGGGACAATTTATCGTCCAGCAAAATTTGTTATCGTGACAGGCCTAGATAGGATGCTGCAGGAGTGTGACGTTTGTGCAGAAAAATTTGAACTTTTTGCGATTTATTCCACCACCGGACGGACCATTCCGACATCTGATGTTAGAGAACCAGTGACCTAACAGAATCAGGTATGCTCTGGGTGCCGGCTTTACCTCTAGCACTAATGTCTATGTTAACGTGTACTAACACGCACATAACCCCCCGGCGTAGAAAGTCTACGGGACATCCCACGCTTGTTTTTTGTTTTTTCAAAAGTCCGATTGAATGACCTCCACTCGAACAGCTGGAAGATAAATTGATCAGCTATCTAACCCAAATGTATCAAATCCATGAGTGTGTTTCAACAGGTGAAAGGTGCCACGGAAGAAAGATGTGCAGAGATTCTAGAAAACCTAATTCAGATAACTCCTGGATATTGGGTATACATCCTATATCCAAGTGTACGAACGAAGGTGGGACCAACCAAGACAGGAAGGCCTATTGAAAGTCCTATTAGTAACACCAACACCCCTCAGAGTAGAAGGTAAGACGTATTAATTCCATCTTAACCATCGCTGCAGAGCAAATGACCCAACCAGACTACATGAAGCAGTTAGGGGAGGAGCATCAACAGAGCAGAACCTCCTGGATCAGGAGGGGCAGGTGACACCACCCCACAGGGAGTAAGACGATACCAATGCCGCAGAAGAAAAGATTGGGTGGTATTACATGCAGTAACACAACCAGTAGTAGGACAGCGAGCAGTAGGTTCACCTCCAGTTCCACCATTAAGTTACCAAAGGGCAGTCCCATTATTCAGGCAAATAGGCAGATGGCCCACCCAGCAAAACCTGAACAGACGGCCGGAGTATAGAGGGAAAAAAACATGGGTTTTGAGAACACTGATCCAGCAACAATGGTGGCAATAATCCTTATCACTGTATAAATCCAGTCCAAAAGAAAGGAACCCGATAACAAAGCAGAGCTAACCAAAATGAATAGTAGACTGTGTTGGCGGTGGGGGTGATGGCTGCTGAGTCGAGGGAAAATACCATCGAACAAAGACATAAATCTCACCTACACCACGTCAAACGTAAGTGATCAATCATAGCCAGAAATCCAGAGGGCATTACCCTAAAAGGTTATCTAATCCACGAGCACTGCCAAGTCAAAGGTGAGGCGATAATCAGACTCAAATGTGGGCAAAGTTTTTGTTTCGAAGTGAGCTCAGCGGAGTTTATGACTAGACAGCAGGCCCAGCAACTGGTAGAATTACACCTAGAAGAACGAACCAGAACCACTAGATCTGTATCGACTGGGCCCCAGGAGACATTTGAAAAACTGAAGACGTCCCAATGGAAGTCTAATGTCTTTTACCAGTGGTTGGAGTACTCAGCTAAACAGATAACCAGAAAGGATTGTATAGCCTGTTATAATGCCAAAAGGCTACCCCAAATACAGCCATTACCTGGAAGTGAGATAGGAGCCTGTTCAAAGTATCGCGAGTGTTTTGCACCCTGCACGATGCAGATGGCCGGAAGTAACAGTAAACCACAGTGGCCAAACGAAGTATGCCCAAGACGAATGATAAAACGAAACATTAAGGACGACTTTCTACTGCCCCCTGTAGTAAAGAAACCAGAGAACATGATCTTCCCATTTTGTGTAGTACGCGGACCCGAATTAGAGCGAATAATCCATCAAGAAACCCCATGGCTAAATGATTCAAGGAAACTGATCACATGCACACTCGATCCATGGTACCCAAACGATCCCACAGCTAGCGCTCGTATCAAACTCTGTTCAACCACCAGAACAGCCGGTTTTAGATGTGATCAGCTTGTACCAAATAATGGTTATGTTATCTATCATAAAAACCTGATGGAAATCTATAAATACAAAATCCCAGATTATTCATCCGGAACCTATCCCTTGGGCAATATTTTTTGGTTATGCGAAAAAGATATGGAGATCAAACCACAGCTATAGGCTAATTGGACCGGAATTTGTGCCACAGTCCTGTTGTCAGGGCAACTGACCATAATAGCGCCACCAGCAGAAGAGACAGGGGACAGAACTAAAAAAAGTTCAGATAAAGAGTGGACCCCAGACAATCGGGTTTATAAAGCATTTAACCAAGAACCACATGGGGTGCCATCCGAACACCTGGCAATAGGTAACGATTGGATAATTTCAGGACAAGTGGCAGGGTCAATCCCGATATTCGGACAAGTAATAAATGCCCAATATCTTGCCAGAAACAGTCGACAATAGATTTATTAATTACACTATACAAGCACTAGAGATTTGTTTTAGAGACACTATTGGCCAAGGCCAAGGAGTCTGTATCTAGGTTTCCATCCACTTGTCAATCGAATTATCTGAAGTTTGGTAAAAAAAAAAAAACTCATGCGAATAAAGCTGGTGAAAGTGTGTTTCCATCCAACAGCTTTAAAGCGAATAGAAACCTGTGCGTAATGACATCACATGCTGTTTTGCGATTAAATTGGTTTATGGAATTGATTTGAGACATCTTGGGGTGTTTCTATTCATTTTGCACTGAATCGCATGGGATTCGGGCGAACTTTTGCGAACAAAGTTTTGCTAGACAGAAGTAGTTGTTGTTATTTTTCTGGTGAATTAAGTTGAAGGAGTATCTCGTCTCCTCGTTTGTCCACTTGCGTCTGTTTTTGTTGGCGCCTGTCATGTGTGCAGGCGGAGCAGAGATGCTGGGCGGAGATGAGCTGAGGCTTCTTCTTCTTTGTTTTATTGCAGGGTGCAACCATAAAATGACCTAAATCTTAATCGTAATCCATTATTTGTTCGGCAAATAACTAAATAAGATGAGAGAGATTAATGTAGAACTATCCAATTCGAATACTGGACTAATGGGCAGTTGGGAGTGGATCAGTGGATTATCCTGGAGTAGGGTTTTGGAGGGAGTAGGAGTGGCCATCGGAGTTGTGATTTCGATAGCACTGATCGTTTCATGCTGTATTTTTCCGTTAGTTAGGTCAAAGATCCGAAAACCATGGCCGTAGTTACAGGAGGGTTCCCAGTGTATGTAGGCTCTGAGAGCGAGATAACGGAAGATAGGAAGGAGTTGAATCAGGAAGGTTCAGATCAGTATTATGAAATACCAACTGGTAACCATTCAATTGAAGAAATCTATGTGCACATGGAACCCAAACCCACCACCGAGACAAAAGACAACTGATTGACTGTGACCTAATACATGACGGCTGGCAAGTGGACATTTCTTTTGACTCAGCAGGCTAGAACCCCCATGCTAACGAACTCAGTGCATCACTAACCCAACAAATGAAATTGAAATTTTACAATTGAGTGGTGACTAATTCTGATTTCTTATCACTAGACAAATATGGCAGAAAACATCAATTGGAGCTCTAGTTATGGGAAATGCTTGACAGATGAGAAGTACGGTCGACACCTTGGATCTGCCATGAGCTGAGTTCAACCATGCATCCCAACCAAACAGGGCCCAGATGATCCAGGAACTAGGCCCGCCGCAGCCAGTAGGGACCAGGCATCACAACCTCCCAATCCCAGCTCCAGCAGGAACCAAACCTACAGCACCCAACCGTAGCAGAAGCAGCGCCAAAACCGGGACCGAGAGACAGCCCAGAAGGAGGGATGACCAGACCTGAGAACCAAGAGAGATGACCAGACCTGAGGACCAAGCAGATGGGGACGTCGAATCATCAGACATTATGGTGGATAGTGATGACAGCACCGTGGCTGAGACGCAGGGGAACATGTCCACAGCCCCACAAGCTGCCAACATGACACCAGCATTACCAGTGCCTGAATGGGACAGTCCAATCCCAGATAGCAGACACATTTGGGCCAAATTTGGGCCACTTTTGGCACTTACGGCTCAGTTCCGGCAATGGCAAATGTCGTGTGGGCCAGATGTGGCCCACTTGTAACCAGCCGCACCCAACTTGGGTTACGGCAACTGTCGTGTGGGCCAGATGTGGCCCAAATGAAATGAGCCAGGCCTGACTTGACTTACGGCGAGTGTCATGTGGGCCAGACGTGGCCCAAATGTAAGGAGCCGGGCCCGGCCTGGGTTACGGCGACTGTCATGTGGGCCATACGTGGCCCAAATGTAAGGAGCCGGGCCCGGCCTGGGTTACGGCGACTGTCATGTGGGCCATACGTGGCCCAAATGTAAGGAGCCGGCCCCAACCTGGGTTACGGCGACTGTCATGTGGGCCATACGTGGCCCAAATGTAAGGAGCCGGCCCCAACCTGGGTTACGGCGACTGTCATGTGGGCCATACGTGGCCCAAATGTAAGGAGCCGGCCCCAACCTGGGTTACGGCGAATGTAAGGAGCCGGGCCCGGCCTGGGTTACAGTGAGTGTCGTGTGGGCCATACGTGGCCCAAATGTAAGGAGCCGGGCCCGACCTGGGTTATGGCAACTGTCATGTGGGCCGATGTGGCCCAAATGTAAGGAGCCGGGCCCGGCCTGGATTACGGTGAGTGTCGTGTGGGCCATACGTGGCCCAAATGTAAGGAGCCGGGCCCGGCCTGGATTACGGTGAGTGTCGTGTGGGCCATACGTGGCCCAAATGTAAGGAGCCGGGCCCGACCTGGGTTATGGCAACTGTCATGTGGGCCAGACGTGGCCCAACTATAAGGAGCCAAGCCCGACCTGGGTTACGGTGAGTGTCGTGTGGGCCAGAAATGGCCCAAATGTAAGGAGCCGGCCCCAACCTGGGTTACGGCGACTGTCATGTGGGCCAGACGTGGCCCAAATGTAAGGAGCCGGGCCTGGCCTGAGTTACGGTGAGTGTCGTGTGGGCCAGACGTGGCCCAAATGTTATGAGCCAAGCCCAACCTGGGTTATGGCGACTGTCATGTGGGCCAGATGTAAGGAGCCGGCCCCAACCTGGGTTACGGTGAGTGTCGTGTGGGCCAGACATGGCCCAAATGTTGACACTGCTGGTGTCATCAACTCAATTAGCCGGGCCCGGCCTGGGTTACGGCGACTGTCATGTGGGCCAGACGTGGCCCAAATGTAAGGAGCCGGCTCCAACCTGGGTTACGGCGAATGTCATGTGGGCCAGACTTGGCCCAAATGTAAGGAGCCGGTCCCGGCCTGAGTTACGGTGAGTGTTGTGTGGGCCAGACGTGGCCCAAATGTAAGGAGCCGGGCCCGGCCTGAGTTACGGTGAGTGTCGTGTGGGCCAGACGTGGCCCAAATGTTAGGAGCCGGTCCCGGCCTGAGTTACGGTGAGTGTTGTGTGGGCCAGACGTGGCCCAAATGTAAGGAGCCGGGCCCGGCCTGGATTACGGTGAGTGTCGTGTGGGCCATACGTGGCCCAAATGTAAGGAGCCGGGCCCGGCCTGGATTACGGTGAGTGTCGTGTGGGCCATACGTGGCCCAAATGTAAGGAGCCGGGCCCGGCCTGGGTTACGGTGAGTGTCGTGTGGGCCATACGTGGCCCAAATGTAAGGAGCCGGGCCCGACCTGGGTTATGGCAACTCACTGTCGCGTGGACGCGGGCCCAACTATAAGGAGCCAAGCCCGACCTGGGTTACGGTGAGGCGTGTGGCCGGAGAAATGGCCCAAATGTAAGGAGCCGGCCCCAACCTGGGTTACGGCGACTGTCATGTGGGCCAGACGTGGCCCAAATGTAAGGAGCCGGGCCTGGCCTGAGTTACGGTGAGTGTCGTGTGGGCCAGACGTGGCCCAAATGTTATGAGCCAAGCCCAACCTGGGTTATGGCGACTGTCATGTGGGCCAGATGTAAGGAGCCGGCCCCAACCTGGGTTACGGTGAGTGTCGTGTGGGCCAGACATGGCCCAAATGTTGACACTGCTGGTGTCATCAACTCAATTAGCCGGGCCCGGCCTGGGTTACGGCGACTGTCATGTGGGCCAGACGTGGCCCAAATGTAAGGAGCCGGCTCCAACCTGGGTTACGGCGAATGTCATGTGGGCCAGACTTGGCCCAAATGTAAGGAGCCGGTCCCGGCCTGAGTTACGGTGAGTGTTGTGTGGGCCAGACGTGGCCCAAATGTACGAGCCGGGCCCGGCCTGAGTTACGGTGAGGGCCGTGGGCGCGGACATACGCCCAAATGTTAGGAGCCGGTCCCGGCCTGAGTTACGGTGAGTGTTGTGTGGGCCAGACGTGGCCCAAATGTAAGGAGCCGGGCCCGGCCTGAGTTACGGTGAGTGTCGTGTGGGCCAGACGTGGCCCAAATGTTAGGAGCCAAGCCCAACCTGGGTTATGGCAACTGTCATGTGGGCAGGACGTGGCCAAAATCTAAGGAGCCGGGCCCGGCCTGAGTTACGGTGAGTGTCATGTGGGCCATACGCAGAGGTGTTAATTCCAGGTCCAGAAAGTAAAAGTCCTGCCATGTGTTTATTCCACCAATCAGCTGGCTGAGTTCATTGGTGGAATAAACACATGGCAGGACCTTTACTTTCTGGACCTGGAATTGACACCTCTGGCCATACGTGGCCCAAATGTTAGGAGCCAAGCCCAACTTGGGTTATGGCAACTGTCATGTGGGCCAGACGTGGCCAAAATGTAAGGAGCCGGTCCCGGCCTGAGTTACGGTGAGTGTCATGTGGGCCAGACGTGGCCCAAATGTAAGGAGTCGGCCCCAACCTGGGTTACGGTGAGTGTCATGTGGGCCAGACGTGGCCCAAATGTAAGGAGCCGGGCCCGGCCTGAGTTACGGTGAGTGTTGTGTGGGCCAGACGTGGCCCAAATGTAAGGAGCCGGTCCCGGCCTGAGTTACGGTGTGTGTCGTGTGGGCCAGACGTGGCCCAAATGTAAGGATCCGTTCCCAACCTGGGTTACGGTGAGTGTCATGTGGGCCAGACGTGGCCCAAATGTAAGGAGCCGGTCCCGGCCTGAGTTACGGTGAGTGTCGTGTGGGCCAGACATGGCCCAAATGTAAGGAGCCAAGCCTGACTTAGGTTACGGTTAGTGTCGTGTGGGCCAGGCATGGCCCAAATGTTGACACTGCTGGTGTCATCAACTCAATTAGCCACAGTGGTGTGCACAAAAGCATCTCAGACCACAAAATGCATAAAATGTTGAAGATTGACTACAACAGCAGAATATTCATATGCCACTGGATAGACACATTTTTTAATTATTGACTTTTACTTACTTACTATCCCCTTGCCTTCAAATGAATGATAACTAATGTCCAAAGGAACTTTTTTCATTTCTTTTTAATTTTGATTTATTTACCCACTTTTCTGTCTCCAGGCTTTGAAAAAAGCAAAAACTGTTGTCACATTTAATTTGAATAATGGAGAATGTTCTTTGTTATACGTATTGGAAAATATTAGTTTTAATCAATTATATATAATTCCAAGTACAAGGGAATTGTTTGTCCCTACAGTCATTTTTGGAGGTTTAAGCATTTTTAGTTTAAAAAATATATTTTGCTCCCATTTTAAATGCAATGATGTTTACACCAATGTCACATTTATGAAGTGGATAACATAACAAAATAAAATACCGACTAAATATTATAAATAATATTATGAAAATGTCTGTCCACTTTAATGTCACTGGTCTTACCACTCAACAATAATCCTTATAGAGAGGCAAAGTCCTTCCCCTTCCGGTGGACCGCCATGGGCCCTTAACTCAGAAAAAATATGAACGGTAGGCAGTGAATGGGGAAAGACAAATTATCTTTTAATCCCGTTTGAATTGAGTCATGAATTACACATATGATGCTCATCAGTTTAATAGATACTTTCGCAAGTCAAGAAAGTCTCAGTTTGTTGTTAAACTGTTGAAGTATAAGACTGTGAAAATACGTAATTAGAAAGACTATACACTTCAAAGTCGCATGGATGACGTCTCGCTGAAATGAACAGAGGATCTTGCTTGTTCTTTTGCTTATCTGCTGAAAACACTTCACTGGATAAAACACATCAGCTAAGATAACATTATATGTTGTGGAACAGAGCTAAGCTAGCTAGCTAGCTAGCTAGCGAGCAAGTTGAGCATCAAGCTAGGGTGCGTTATTTGTGTGAGCGAGAGATGTAGTTCACTGAGAGATGTGAGAGCTGTAGTTCACTGAGCGGTTTCACACTAAACAAAGTGGTCATATGACAAACCTACGGCTAACTGAGACTTTCTTCGGTTGAAAAATTATCTTTTAAATTGAAAAACATCATATTTGTAATCCAAGGCTCAATTCAAACGGGATCTATAAATAATTTGCCTCTCCCCGTTCACTACCATTCATATTTTTTCAAAAGATAAGTCCCATGGACCGGAAGTAGAAGGGCGTGACTTCGGCTCTCTATTCTGAATAAATCGCTCTGACATCACTTCCTGTACTGTACATTCTACTTCCTAAAGAACTGTAGCCTACATGAAGACACTTGGTAAAATCATAGACATTATAAGAATGGACCAACAGATCCCGCTGCTAGAGTCACTGAGGAAAAATGTAATTAATTTAGAGTTACTTATCAAATATTGGTGATTACAATGGAGTTACATATCAAAATATTCTTTTTGATTAAAAAGCTTATATGTAGCTATTGCATTGCATTTTTATAAGTCTATGTTGGTACTATTGTGAGGTTTAAACTGCCTGGTTTAAATACACTGTTATTCAGCTGTATAGCCCAGTACTAATCAAAAAGTAATCGGATGTAATAAGTTTCACTACTTTGATAAAGTAATTAAGTAGGTATTTTGGTAATGCAACACTGGTGGCCCAAATGTAAGGAGCCGGCCCCGGCCTGGATTACGGTGAGTGTCATGTGGGCCAGAGTGACGTGGCCCAAATGTAATGAGCCGGGCCCGGCCTGGGTTACGGTGAGTGTCGAGTGGGCCAGACGTGGCCCAAATGTAAGGAGCCTGTCAAGACACACACACACGCACAGACACACACAGACACGCACGCACACACACACACACATGAGTCATGACATGGTAAGGGAAGAGTAAAAAAACGTGACATGAAAGATGTATAAAAAACGTTTGTTTCGTATCATTACAGATCATATCATATGTGTATAGCTTTAGCTTAAACAGACTAACGATTTTTAACCTGTTGATTTAGGTTTGTTTTATTCAAGAAACGTTAATAAATTTAAATCCAACACGATATGCGTTGCAAATATATACCAGCAAAGAACTATGGCGGGCGGAGACAGAAACACATTGAGGAGTGCGCTCTATCTGGCACCCCGCCCGCTGGAACTTCGCACAGGAAAAAAACGAGCGCGCCTCATCAACTGGCGTAACCCAGACGGCCACACATCGTCTCTCTGTCGGTGAGTTGGCATCGGACCATGGGCAGCTAATTTTCTCCTCTAAACGATAATTCAGTTCCTGGTGCAGGGAGGCGAGGTAAGCATTCATTTTACTGGTAGTTTGTTTGTAGTCTGAAAATCTGCTTGTTTAAACAGTGTTTCTAGAATAAACTCTATAACGTTACATTAGCTAACGTAACCTAGCTAGCTAGCTTTTGAAGGGTACTGACATTTAACTTGGCTAGCTAGCTAATTAACATTATTTCAGAAGAGTTGTTCATGGAGACATTTGGCTGTATATCGTTTTCATGTTCTATGTCTGTTTGCACATTCAAATTTACGTTATCTAATAATAGTTATTGGTTTTATTTTTTATTAAAGTACGATATATCTGAGTCATCGTATGCTACATTGGCTGGCTAGCTAGGTAGCTAGGTTAATGCTATGGGTTAATGCTAAGACAAATGTTAGCACGCTAAAACGTAGCTTACGTTGATTTAGCTCGGTTTAAGGAGAGGTTTATGAATAAAACGTTACTAACGATAGCTCCACCGACCGTTATTAACGTACGGACATCAAAATTAGTTTTGAATATTTCAATTTAGAAGTGTAAAAAATGGGCGGCAAAAGCTTTTTTCACCGGCAACTGTCACCGTCCTTTACGTTATGTCTTTTAGAACGAACCGCCATCTTGCTTGCTGAACAGTGAACATGCAAAAAAAGGAGGGAAATTTGTATTCAGCTATCATGTAGCCTATTTTGAATGCTCACATTTCCATATTGCATGTGTTTTTAATTGTTTGTGTAACGTTACTAAAAGTTATGTATTAAGTAATTTATGTAGTTCCTTTTTAAATATAAAATGCAAAATGTAATGCTGACAAAGACAGCGGCGGACACATTACCGGTTCCCGCCCGGGGCTGTGGTGTACACTCTGATTTATACACAACTGAGGATCCCAGAGCTGCTGGGTACGTGTGCATCCCTCTTTCCAAAATAGCTAAAATAGTCCATCTTCAACGGAAGCATGACGTGCAAAGTGATGTGTCTTTGTGTTTGTTTATCTGTGTTTATTTGTTTGGGAGGTCGAGGAGGCCGCAGAGGCGCACTAGCCTGGGGATGAGGGGTTTGTGATCTCTGTAAGTATTAAAATCTCGACTCGTGTCCTGTTGTCATCACTGCTTGTGAGTCTGTTGTTTTTGTTATTGTTTTCTCTGAAAGAGTCTGTCTGTTTTCTGTGTCAGGGAACACAAGACAATTGTAATTTGGGGTGGCCCAAATCTTCTTGGAGACTGACTAGTTTCGCTGGCTGGAGAGGTGGCTGCAGCTGTGGGCGGCCAGCAAGCCACCAAACCAGCTGGTTTTCTTCACGCGTGGGCAGAGATGGGCCTTAAAGGAACACGCCGACTTATTGGGAATTTGGCTTATTCACCGTAACCCCCAGAGTTAGACATGTCGATACATACCCTTCTCATCTCCGTGTGTACTGTAATGCTGTCTGACGGCTCCAGCATTAGCTTAGCCTAGCACAGAACATGCAGGAGAATGGTTCCAGTAATCCTACTGCTCCGAATTGTGACAAAGTGACAAAATAACGCCAACATGTTCCTATTTCCATGTTGTGATTTGTATAGTCACAGCGTGTACAAAAAACAACCTAACATGAGACACAGCCATCTTCTAACCGTAAACAAACTGGGAACTATATTCTCAGACAGGCTTGCGAGCATATCACTCCGCCCAAGTACTATATTCTTCCGCCTGAGAATATAGTTACCAGTTTGTTTACGGTTAAAGATGGCTGTGTCTCATGTTACGTTGTTTTTTGTACACGCTGTGACTCTACAAATCACAACATGTAAATAGGAACATGTTGGAGTTATTTTGTCACTTATTCAGAGCAGTAGGATTGCTGGAACCATTCACCTGCATGTTCTGTTATGGGCTGATATGCTGGAGCCGTCAGACAACGTTACAGCACGCACGGAGATGAGAAGGATATGTATCGACTTGTCTAACTCTGGGGGTTATGGTGAATAAGCTAAATTCCCAATAAGTCGGCATGTTCCTTTTTTAAAGGGTCCCCCAATTTCACCGACCTGAGGACCGCTGTGTCTGCACATGTGAGTTCTGTCAGGTTGGAGAGAAGGTCAGGACCCAAATGCAGTTATGCAGATTTATTTAAACCAGGAAAACACTTCAGGCAGGACAGAACACGACAAGAACCACCAAACAGAAACTAAGAATCCGACAACAGACAAGGGAAACAGAGAGACTAAATACAAGAGGTAACGAGGACTAACAAGGGACAGGTGATACAACAGGTGAAACAAATCAGACAATCACAAGGGCGGGAAAACCAAAAAGACAGGAAGTAAAACCAGACAAGACAGAAAACCAGACTTTCAAAATAAAACAGGGAACAGAGCAAAACAGACAAACAAGACTACCATAATAAAACAAAGCACAAAACAAAACACACAAAAAGGCCACGAGAGTGGCACCAAGGCCCCAGGACCCAGCCGGACCATGACAAGTTCTCCTCAGTCACTCATCTGTTCATGCTGGCTTTCATTAAAACTCTGCTGGCTTAACTAACAGTAGCAATCTTTTTTCTTCTACTGTTTTAAGGCCAAGAACAACCTGCCTGCCGAGCAGCGGAAGATGGTGGCCACCTTGTGTGCCACAACACGGCCACAGCTGACTGCTTCTAAGCCCTCAGCCTGAACGTGGCCCAGTCAAAGAGGATAAGGGAGCATTTCCACCAGGCCCTCACCCACACTGGCCATCACCAGCGTCAACAGAAGCGTCCTCCTCCAGTTCCGAGGACGAAACCCCTGTCCCCTACTAGGAGTCAGGGACCTCAGGACTGCAGGAGCAGAGGGAGTTTATGGCGAGGCTGCAAAATGTAAGTAAAATTCTAAGATATGTACTTTAAAGATTCAGTCCATTTTATGTCTGTTACACCAGACCTCACTCTGTGTTTTGTTTCCTCAACAGACACCAGAGAAGGCCCTCAGGACCAGCCAGTACGGCAGGCTGATGGTGGGGCAGACGGGTTCGGGGGGCTCAACTCCACCTGTCGAAAAGATTTCGGGCGAGAGGGGGAGGCGGGCGCGTATTGGGTGCAGCCCAGCATCCCTAGACACACAGACTCTCTCGCTCTCACTCACACACACACACACACACACACACACACACACACACACACACACACACACACGTAAATAGTTGTTTTATTGTGTTTTATAGATTGGTTCAGATTAATTTTGTATTATAACATGTTCTTTTTTAGTACTTTAAGATTCCTTTTTTATTAGATGTTCTTTTTTAGTAGATGTTAAGATTCATTTACTTTTAGTGTGTTTTCAAATGTTGTTCAATATTGGTATGTGTTTAATACAAGTTCCTTTTTACTTAAAATGTCAACTATAATACTGAGCACGCTTAGCCTAAACATGAAGCTAGGAACACCAAATTGGTCAGGTATTCTCAACACAGGCCCACCTTTGAGTTTGAAAAGGTTTAAGGCAATTTGTAGCTTGAAACAAGCTCCAAAGTAACAGAGTTAAAAAGACAAACAGCCAGAGAACTTG
The DNA here is from genome assembly GCF_010015445.1 of Perca fluviatilis. Classification (NCBI taxonomy): domain Eukaryota; kingdom Metazoa; phylum Chordata; class Actinopteri; order Perciformes; family Percidae; genus Perca; species Perca fluviatilis. The sequence goes on from NC_053116.1 coordinate 2,099,079, forward strand.
AGACAGAAACCAGCCAGGACCAGTCTTAACTGTTAAATGTATAAGGAGCACATATGCAAATAAAAAGCATTACAAAATTCAGTCCAAGCTGCCTAAACACTTCATTTTCAAGCTAACTTTTACCATACACCTGTCTGATTTTCCTTACTGCAGTAACTGAGGAATTTGAGGTATTTAGGGAACATTTATAAATTGCAGCCACCGAACTTGTGGTTACATTCTAAACTGTTTGGGTCTGCGAATGCACATCAGTCAACCGCCACACCCTGATAGCTGCCTGTTCACTGTGTTTATATAGACCAGTGTTTGGGAGAAAGAAACTGCATGTAACTAGATACATGTAATTACATTACAAAATAAATGTTTAGGTGCTAGAGGCACTGAGGAAAAATTTAATTAATTTAGTTACTTATCAAATATTGATGATTACAATGGGGTTACATCTGAAAATATTCTTTTCGATTAAAAAGCTTATATGTAGCTTTATGTAGCTATTGCATTGCATTTTTATAAGTCTGACTATGTTGGTACTACTGTGAGGTTTAAACTGCCTGGTTTAAATTCACTGTTATTCAGCTGTATAGCCCAGTTTGAAACATGTTAGAATACTAATCAAAAGAATAAATTTCACTACTTTGATAAAGTGACCTGTGGTTGAGTTTTGGCCGCCACACTCACCCTGAGTCAAGGCCAAATGTGGGCCATAAGAAAACTGCATATGTGGGCCACATTTGGGCCAAATATCTGGCCCACATTAGGGGGACCTGGGGCTGAGTTTCGGCCGCCACGCTCTCCCTGAGTCCCCCTAATGTGACCCAAATGTGGCCCACATATGCAGTTCTCTTATGGCCCACGTTTGGCTTTGAATGACGGCGCTGACCTCAGGTGAGTGTGGCATCCGAAACTCAGCCACAGGTCCCCCTAATGTGGCCCAAATGTGGCCCACATGTGCAGTTCTCTTATGGCCCACGTTTGGCCTTGAATGACGGCGTTGACTCAGGGTGAGCGTGGCGGCCGAAACTCAGCGTCCCCCAATGTGGCCCAAATAGCTGGCCCATGTGCAGTTCTCTTATGGCCCACGTTTGGCCTTGAATGACGGCGCTGACCTCAGGTGAGTGTGGCATCCGAAACTCAGCCACAGGTCCCCCTAATGTGGCCCAAATGTGGGCCATAAGAGAACTGCACATGTGGGCCACATTTGGGCCACATTAGGGGGACCTGTGGCTGAGTTTCGGGAGCCACACTCACCTGAGGTCAGCGCCGTCATTCAAGGCCAAACGTGGGCCATAAGAGAACTGCACATGTGGGCCACATTTGGGCCAAAGATAAATTGCTATCTGGGATGATGACCATGCCAGCAGAAAGTTTCAGGAGGATGATGAAAGAACTATCACCGACGGACACCCATTATTATCGCACTCTGAGAAGAAAACATCAAGTACAGAGCTACAAACGCAATCAAATCGAGCAACGTAAAAACCTGAGGAGTATTGCAAAGGATCGTGATCAGTGCCTGTAGATCATTAGGGCACAGGATGAGGAGATAAAGAAAGCCCATAGTGCCATAGAATATGCAGAGGTGCAAGCAGCGTCCTTAGCCGCCTCAGTGGCACAGATTACCCAACGCATGAGTCAACAGGATCAATCCTTGGAGATGCAACAAAGGTTGAGAAGAGTGAGTGATAAAACGGAGACCAACCTACAAGAGTAAGAGGGCAAACCTCTCGGGGGCCCTCTACGATGTGTAAAGTATCTGGGTTACCCATCACTTTTGCAAAACAAACCTCAGATGAAAGCACAGGACAATCTGTTAAATGCACTGGACTCAGTAATCACACCACTGGTTAAGTAAAAGGGAAATCATGGTTATGTCACTGAAACAACAATGTTTGTCATGTTATATCACTATCACTGGAAGAAAATAACTGGAATTGATAAGCCATATCAATGTTTGTCAGATCACGTAAAATGAAGCAACTGGATTTGAAGGATTTTTAACGGGTCAAGAGCTGGAAAATCTCACATCAAGTATGGTGTGAATTTTAGTTAATCATAATTATGTGAGGTCACAATCAAGTGTTGCTTGAGTTTCAACAGTATATGGTTAGTCAGAAATGATTGTACACCACATCAGAGTCCTATTTACTTACAGATCGCAGGAGAGCAATAAGAGATAGTTTAACAACAATCAGTAATAGCCGTATAGCATCTAGCATATGTGAAGTGCATTATAACCATGTGCGTCGCGGTGCATTCAAAGTTGTTGTACAATACCCTTTTGCCACGGTGGTTGTCTTTGTCGTTCAACAGCAATTTACTAGTGAAATACGTTATTGTTATAAGTTATAGTTATTACATTATTATTAAATCATTTAATTTTGACCATATGGCCTAAAGTTGTTTTCCCCCCTTTTGCGATAATTAGGTTTTGTCCATTTGGCTTTGTCTGTCAACAAACAAAACAAACCAAAAATACATTTTTTTTCAGGACAGTTTTTGGGAAGATGATAGAAGCGTTTTTAGCCTTGTATCACTTACAATGCACTGAATTATTAGCTGATTTATAAAACAAATGTTAGATTTTATATCTATACCTATCTATAAAATGACTTGAAGAAGATACTATACAAAAACACTAACTTAACCTTGTATTTTCCCCCTTTTTTAGTCATTAAGTCTGATGGCTGAAAAGAAAACCACCCCCTTATGGCAGCGCTTCACCCAGCCAACACCAAAACAAAGAAATGCTGCTGGTTGCTACTGTGTGTCAGCACTACTATTGTTAAAATGGTCAATTTATTTTATTGTTCTCAGCTGTTTGATAAATGCTGCTAAGTGCACTAAACTTTATCTTTTCATTGAAAAGTTTATTTGACAAAGTTAAGTTTATTTTCTTTCTTTCTTCTTACCCGTTTTTTTTATTTATACAATATATGTTTTTACATTATACATGTTTAATGTAAGTATACGCTGTTCTGAAACACACGGCGGAGGCAGAGAAATCAGTACGACCTAAGTCGTGGGAGCATTTCACACTAAATAAATCAAAAGTTACGTGTTAATTGCAAGATAAGCAAAAGCGACATGGCATGGCACGGGCGCACCACGGTGATGAGTCAGCACCTAAAACGGAAACATGTTGGAGTCCTTGATGAGGAGGAAGGGAGTTCAACAGCAGGGTAAGCTCGTTAATAACAGTAGTAAAGCAGGGGTGGTATAGTTTACAAGACTAAAGACACAGTTTTATTCACGCTCCTTTTTTGGCCCATTCATTTTTTTATCTGTTGTCATGTATATATTCTGTGCTTTGTCCCGTATCAGTTATTGTTGTGTGTTGTATGAATGAACTTAACTTGCACTTACTACAATGATGGTAATAATTTAATGAATAAGCTTCAAGTGTGTGTGTGTGTGTGTGTGTGTGTGTGTGTGTCTCTCTGTCTGTCTGTCTGTGTGTCTTGTCTGTATCTGCTCTTTGGGTTACTTACCTTTACACAACTATTAACTAAAACAAGTATTATGTAAGCATGTATTGAGTTGATGTAAATTAATGTTTTTTTTTTATCCGATTCATCGATTAATCGAAAAAATAATCGACAGATTAATCGATTATTAAAATAATTGTTAGTTGCAGCCCTAGAAATACATCTAACATGCTAACGCAGTGTTTTTCAACCTTTTGTGAGCCACGGCACATTTTTTACATTAAAAAAATCCCGCGGCACACCACCAACCAAAAATGTTACAAAATGACACATTGTAGCCTAATAAGATCAGAATCTACATTTTTCCTTTTAAAAATGTATCCATCGCTGTTGCAGGCTTACATCAATGATCTCAGCCCTACTGCTTACATCCTGTCACTGCGGGATGCGCGCGAAAGGTGGCAGTGCAGGGCTCCAGACTTAACTTTTTTCACTAGGAGCACAGTGGCCCCCAACTGAAAAATGTAGGGGCACAACCAGAAAATATAGGGGCACACACCGTAAATCAACATGCTAATATAACCAAATATTCACATTTCTACTAATTTCCACTGTATTACTAATAAATACTTTGATAATAGATGCAGAAATTACAATGTGCTGTTTCAAATTCAGTGTCACTTTTGAAGATGCAACATATAAGGTAAACTGACAGCACCATCGCTGTCATGACAGTAACAAATATATATATATATATTTTTTTTTATAATTGTATTTGGATATTTTTATTTATTTTTATTTTTATCATAACTGTTTTTAATTGCTCTTTAATGTTTTATGTAAAAACACTTTGAATTGCCTTGTTGCTGAAAGGTGCTGTAGAAATAAAGTTGCCTTGCATTACAACCTCATCCTGTCAGTCATTCCCCAGGGCAGAGAAACCACCGTTGTGCCTGCTCGTCTCCGAGGAAGTGTGCACCCCGACCGCTTTCGGCTCGCCATTAATATCATATCGCAGCAAACGCTGTCTGCGTGAACTTATGAAAAACTGTAACCACACTTGAAACCACTTTATCGGCATTTCCATGACTCACTGTGACTTCAACAAAACTGCAGAGCCGAGGTAGTTTGCGTTGTCTGCAGCTCTGCGTGTGTGCGAGTGTGTGCGTTTGTGTCGGAGCACCGCTCTGTGTCAATTTTCAGAGAGGACAGATAAGCTTGCACTTACGCGCTCTCAAGTACCGAAATTTCAACGTTTAACGTGTAAAAAAAGGGGGCAAATTTACTGGTCGCATATGTGCAACTGGATGTAAAATTCAATTCAAATTTGCACACTCTCAAATTTGTTCGCAGTCTGGAGCCCTGCTGGCAGTAATTCTATTGTCTTAAATCAACAAGGTCATTATTGCGCTATACTGCCACCTACTGATACAGAATAGTATTTAATTTCTCTGCCAGTCATCATATTGCATCTGATAATTACTCACAGCACAGAGGACGATCTCTCACGGCACACTAGTGTGCATATCCAACGCCATCACCCAGATGTGCCAATCACTGGAACGAGACAAAAAAACTGTCCAACTTCTCCTCCCTACAGTGATTAACCAGCCTTTAGATACAAATAATTAAAGTTAAATTAAAGGGAGAAGAGCTTAGATGTTTAACATGAGCTTAGCCTATTCATTATTTTACCTACTGTTAAAAAAAGCAAATACAGGCTACTCTTTTTGCACTTGCTCCGTTTAGTTTAGTTTTTATTTTTGTATTCCTCCTGAAAGTGACTGTATTTTGTGGTTGGATTGATAGCCTACATCTGGCTTCAGGTTGCACTACTAATTCATTTTACTTGAACAGTGCAGTGTTAAACAATTTTAATAAATAGAGATTTGAACCTTATTGAAATTAGTTTTGTGTAAATTATTAATAGTTGAGCACTGGGTAAATAATCGCTAATTGAAAAATGAATCGTTAGATTAATCAAAAAATTAATCGTTAGATTAATCAAAAAATGTATCGTTAGATTAGTTGACTAATCAAAAAAATAATCGCTGGATTAATCGTTTAAAAAAAATTTTTTTGGGACAGCCCTATTGTGTCAACAGTTAACTTCATTTTATATTACATGTGGCTAGGGTTGGGTACCGTTAATATTTTTACAGGTGCCGGTACCCAACGGTACCTTTTTTCGTTACTTTCCCTTTGTAATAAAAAAAAAAAGTTAATTTCAGTTGTAAAAATAATTTCAAACCTTTATCCTAGAGTAGCTTCGCTCCGTCCGCACCTCTGTGTGCCTGTGTGTGTGTTTGTCAGTGTATGTCTCTGTGTGTTTGGGTGTGTCTGTATGTAATAATCTGATGCATTTTGTAATAAAAACCTGAACCCAGTATGTAATAATATATCTAATGTCTCTGGTTTTTGTTATAAATTATTACATGACGCTGAGATTTTTTTCAACAAAAAAAATGGCACTTTTTTTTAACAGTAATGTAAAATGGTGCATTGTTAACAAAGTGGAGTTGCTGGTTTTTTCAAACATTGTATTTTATTAATTTATGAATTCTAGCGTGAATCATAGTGACTCAAAAATAATTATAAAAATAAACATGTTCAGTAGATTAGTATTACCTTTCATTGGTCAAAGCACATCAATAAATTATTATTTAACCCTTGAACTTGTCATTTTGATGTTTTTTTAAAACGTTTTTGTCCCTCTTTTTCATTCATGGTAAATAAACCTAATTTAGATGACATTATACCTAATTTATGTGAAATTAAATAAAACAATTAGCTAGTAGGATGTCTCAGTCACTTAAAGCAACTACTAACTGGCTTCTCTGTTAGCCTACAAGCTAGCAATCCACACTGACTTTAGCTAACGCTCTGGAGAGGTATGTCTGGCAATGCTACACTAACTGCTAACGATGCTAACGATGCTAGCGGGCTAACAATGCTAACAGCCGTTGGTATCACAACTTCTACAAACTGTGTGGATGTAAAACGATATTAACACATATACATACACACACACAGCTATGTGTTTACCTTCTGTCCCGTAACGCAGAGTTTTTACTAGAGAAAAGAACAGATTCTCTTCATCATCACGGAAAACGGTCGTTCTCCTCTTCAACCGCCGAGGGCCCGCCCCTCTGCCCTCACAACGACAGCTGATTTGACGGGAAGTTAACAGCAACCAATAGCATTAAAGTAGGTCAAGATATTTAAAAAAAAACAACCAGCAACTGTATTTTACTGTAACACTGAATACACATTCAAAATAAACGATTTAACGGTTACAAAAAGAACAAAAAATGATATAGTATAGATAGAGTATAAATAATTAAATAAACCTGCCATATGTGTAGTAATAACAATAACTTAACATTTCTTTCTTAAATATTATTTACGGTAAATATTTAAAATCCAGCATGTAGAAAGTGTGTGTGTAAGTGTGTGTATATATATATATATATATATATATATATATATATATATATATATATATATATATATATATATATATATATATATATATATATATATATATCATATATATATATATCATATATATATATATATCATATATATATTTCATATATATATATATATCATATATATATCTGTCTGTGTGTGCGCGCGTGTGTGTATGTGAGTGAGTGAGTGAGTGTGTGTGTGTGTATATTTCTTGTGAAATTATTATTAAGATGTTATCAAACTCCAATAACAGAAATATAAATATTTCAGGGAAAACTCCAGATGAAAATATGATAATAAACCAGATTCACTTTCTCTCTCTTCACCTGTTAACCATTTTGATTTCTTCTGTGTATTTTTCATTAGTTCATTAGTTTGTTTTTAGTTTTGAATGTCCTGCAGTTTTCACTCAGTATTAAACTAGAACCAAGCTGGAATGTAACCAAGTCAACATCCGTAAAAGGAACCAAGAAAAACCAGTTGCAGATGTGGAGCAACTCTCTGAATGGGATCAGGAATTCAAACTAACACTCAAACTTACAACTTTTTGATGAGACCCTGAATGTGACAGAAACCTTAAAGTCTCTTGGAGCAGTTTGGCTGCAAGACTTTAAAGTCACAAGTTCAAATCCAGCTGTGGTACCTTTGTTACATGCTCCTCAATTTATTTTATTATTCTTAAAAAAAGAAAAAAAAATGTAAATCCTTTTAGGATTACTCATCCCTTAAAAAAACCTTAAATAGTAGTGGGCTAAACACTGAATCAGCTGTTCCTCTAAAACATCAGCGTGGCGTCTGAATACTTCGAGCTGCTGTTTGGTGCATGTGCTCAAACAACTGAGCTGTCAGCACTTTGAAAGTGGAGCCATATTTTAATTCATCTATAAAGTCTGAGATTTGCTCCATATCTGTGGGCTTTAAGATGTTTTAAGATGTTATATGGGTTTAAAAAGGTTTGAAGAGGATTTAAGGGGCAACAGAAGCAAAAAAAACAACAACTGTAAACTGTGTTTCTCTGCAGGTTGATGAAGGTGAACGCCGAGCGTTAACCAGAGGCCTGTACTACAAATCAAGATCAACATGTCCTGGATTTCTTTCAGTTACCCGGCTTCACTAACCCTAACAACCGCGGTCCCGCGTAACCTGTGTCACGACCAGTGATGCCGGGTAACGCGCTACTTGTAACGCGTTACTCTAATCTGACCACTTTTTTCAGTAACGAGTAATCTAACGCGTTACTATTTCCAAACCAGTAATCAGATTAAAGTTACTTATCCAAGTCAATGTGCGTTACTATTTTTGTCATTTCCTTAGTAAAAATATATATTGTTTTTGCTTTAATTCTTGCGTCTCGGGGAGTGAAGTCACGTATGCCACAAGTCACGTTTTCAGCATGTGGACAGTTGACGTGTACCACGCAGCGACACAAACGTAAACAACAATGGAGGGAGGAGAGAGATGCGCGCTTTCTAGCTGGAAATACAGTCACTATTTTGAGTTTGTATCAGCTAAAGATGACAATACTCTGTGCTGGTCGCGACAAAGTGCTATCGAGCTACAAAAATACTACGTCAAATTTGAAGAAACATTTGGAGTCGCAGCACTGCAGTCAAACTTACAGAGAAAGTCCCGCCAGGTGGTGCAAAGCAGAGAGAAGGAGGTCCCCCACCACCCGAACAACAAAAGCTGGACTTCGGTGCAAAACGAGTAAGTGGGGGAGAGTTGAAGAAGTTGGTCGGGCAGTATGTTGTAGAGGAAATGCTGCCCTTAAACACGGTTGACTCGCCTTCGTTTCGTGCCATAATAAACAAGATCCCTACTACTGTCAATGCCGAGTTGCCTCACAGAACAGCTTTTTCTTCTTACGTTGACAATGAGTATGCAGTGATGGAGAGAAATCTGAAGGCCACGCTGAATGAGGTCGACTTTGTGTCAACTACCGCAGATATTTGGAGTGCTAACAACAAAAGTTATATGGGAGTGACGCTCCACTGGATCAGTAGATCCACATTAGAGCGCAACAAGGCTGCGTTGGCATGTAGGAGAATTCGTGGTAGACACACGTACAAGGTTATTGGTGCAGAAATCGAAAACATTCACTCTTCATATGGACTACTCAACAAAGTAGTTGCAACAGTGACTGATAATGGATCCAACTTTGTCAAGGCGTTTAAAGTTTATCAGCCTGTCACAGAGTCTGATGATGAGAAGGAGGAGGGAGAGTCCAACCCCACAGATGTTGCTGATGATGATGTCACTTTTTTAGATCTGTCAGAAATCCTCTCAGCTGAGGATGAAAGTGATGGCCAGCTGTCTCTTCCCCCGCACCACAGGTGTGCTTCACACACCATCAACCTCATTTCCACAAATGATATCGAGAAATATTTAACTTCCAATGCAGAGACCAAGGCTGTGTATAGGAACAGCACAGCAAAATGCACAGCTTCAAGTAGATCTACCCTTGCATCCGAAAAAGTGGAGGAAGTCAGCAAAAGAAAGCTCCTGGTACCAACATCCACAAGGTGGAATTCCTTTTTTGATGCCATAAAGAGAATTGCAGAAATCCCCATGAGTGAGCTGAATACTCTGTGCACCAAGCTTGGAGTTAAGTGCTTCAAAGACAAAGAGTACCAGTTCCTGCATGAGTACTGCACCGCCATGAAGCCTCTGACTGCAGCACTGGACATTTTACAAGGTGACTGTCCGTATGGGACTTTACTACCCACACTTGAAGTTAGACCCTGGCTATGAAAGGTGCCCTCTCCAGGATGACTGAAGGCCTTCCAGATGCCATAGTGCAGGTATGTTCCATCTTTTAAGCTAGTTAAAATTTCTTGCATCACACTATTCATGAACAAGGAATAGAATATTCATTATCATTGCAAAAGAAGATTAAAACAAATACAAATGTCAGTAAGTAACCTAAAACAAAATTAAATAAATAATACTGATTCCACATTAAGCATGGTTTACAAGTAATTAAAGTAAAAAGGCCTTGTAGGCATAAACATATCAATTATATTTTTCAGGCTATCCATTCTTGTTTTGCCGGTGTGCTGGACGACAAAGATGCCCTTCTCGCCGCTGTCAGTTGTCCAAAATTCAAACTCCGATGGCTGAGAGATGCAGGTAGGAGGGAGCGAGTAAAAGAGCTTCTGACAGCAGAGTGCCGCCGCACAACTGCTCCTGCAGCACAGAGCCCTGCCAGTGTGCCCACCACATCTGCCAGCCAAGGTGAGATGGACTTTTTCACTTTTGAGGCAGAGCCACAGGAGACCTACTCAGCAGAAAATGAAGTCATGGACTACCTGAGGGCAGCCTATGACCTTCAGATTCTGCATCAGTTTTCAAACATAAAGAATATTTTCTTGAAGTAGAACACTCCAACCCCATCAAATGCTCCTGTGGAGCGGCTTTTCAGTCTGGGAGGTTTGGTGCTCACGCCTAGAAGAGATAGACTTTCTGACAAGAGGTTTGAGAAGCTTCTGTTAATGAGGTACAACCACTGGTTTACTCGCCCCACTCCACTGTTTCACTCATAACATGCGATTACAACATAAGATTAGGCCAAAGTAACAAAAGTAGACATATCAGCCAACATGTGGTGTTATACACTTGTTTTGTTTTGTAATACCACTCCTTGCTGCTGTGAACAACAGGATAAATGTTCATAAAACATGTTAAAAAGAATTTAATAGTTACATTTATAAACAATGTAGATTATAAATGGTAAGTTTTGCCATTACAGTGTACAGTTAAATAGGTCAGGTCAAGAAAGACTTTATTTTATTTTTTATAAAAAAAAAAAAAAAGTATTTATGTTAAGTGAAAACAAGAAAGACTGTATTTTATTTTTTATAAACATTTATTTTTTCAGGAAATAGTTTTTAAGTTCAATTACAGTCCATCACAGTGTACAGTTAAATATGTCAGGTCAAGAAAGACTGTCTTTATTTTATTTTTTATAAAAAAACAAGTATTTATGTTAAGTGAAGTCAAGAAAGACTGTATTTTATTTTTGTAAAATACATATAATAAATAAAATTTATAAACATGTATTTTTTCAGGAAATAGTTTTTAAGTTCAACTTAAAATGTCAGGAAGAGATACATTGTTGAAATTACTGTTAAAAATGCACTTCCAATAAAGTGAGTGTTGGCAAAAACGGTTGTCATTTTTATGCTGAGGCGGCGGGGTGTTGTCGGCAGTTGCTGAATGTAACTTATAAAGTAACTTGTAATCTAACTTAGTTACTTTTAAAATCAAGTAATCTGTAAAGTAACTAAATTACTTTTAAAATCAAGTAATCTGTAAAGTAACTAAGTTACTTTTTCAAAGTAACTGTGGCAACACTGGTCACGACGGTGTTCATCAACTAGTTCAATCAACTCAGGGTTTCCCAATCCAGCGACGCGCGCGTTCACATAAAAGAGGCGGTGGTTGCACAGCACGACCAATCGCAAACATCTACCAGAGCTGCATATTTTACATAAGATGAGCAAACTATAATACATAAATATGAAGAACACAGAAACGGTTTTACAGGTAAAACGCAATACAGTCGCTGCTTCCTAAAACAGGAGGAGAGCTGTCAGCTGTCAAAAATAGCCGATGCTGTAAATGCGTAAATTACAATGCTTATCAATATCACTTCCCCATCAGTCCGGCACAAGATCTGACCATAATTACACTTGTGCTTTCCATAAACTGTCGTTGCTTTAGCCTATTATTTCACTTGCAACCCTGGCAGTGGAAGCAATCTTGAGAGCAAATAAAATATACAAAAACATAATTCAAACCGATGTGTGGTATTGGCAACACACGGCTCAACAAGCCAACAAATAGTCTATACGTAAGAGCACAGCTCTCTCTCTCCGCGCACCGAGCTCCACCTCATCTTGTAAGAACAGTAATGCCGTTATCAATTGAATATTGATTTGTCAGTAGGCGGTGCTTTTACACCGGTTGATCTGTAATCGCCAACATAAGTTACCAGGTAACAAGTTATCCACCGTCGTGCTACACAAAACCCTGGGTTGAACCTGAAGTTACCTTGTTAACGCCAAATCTTGCTTCGTAGTACAGGCCTCTGGAGACTGGAAAAAACAATGCTCTGGGTTGTTTGCATTTCTTTAAACCAATCAAACCGGTCTTGGGGCGCAGCGACGGTGGCTCTGCCAAAAAGTCTCAGGAAGGAACTTGTTCTGGTTAGGGTTATAATATATAGTTAACTGTTGACACAATCCAGTAACGTGAACTCCTCTGTATAATAACAGGAAACTAGTGATCTGCTTATAACTTGAAATGCTTTCTGATCAACTCTTCTCTGTGCTTGGACCTTAGACCTTAGATGTTTTATCCTTATTCCAACTATTCTTACTACTTCACCTTCTACTTTTACATTGAAGACAGCAATCCAGTTTAGCTTTTCAGCATTCACACTTCTTTTCTGCAGGAAATCTATTTTCTATTTCAGTAACTTTATGCAGCCGAATTAACTGGATTCCAGTTACATGAGCGTTTATTTCAGACTCCCTGAAAGCAAAACAGAAACTATTCTCATAGAAATATGGAGATATTTTTCTCAACTTCAGTCCATTATCCTCCAATTTGTCAATTGGAACCTGCTAAAAGATCTGGGTTTGGTGAAAGCAATTTTCAGCTTTCAGCATTCACACGTCATTTATTATCATGTGCACAACAATCACAAAGTAGCAGTCATTATATCAGGGTCGCTCCAACAATGCTTATTAAATATGTACAAAAACAAATTCATAGTAAAAATTAAAATCTAGGACAGTAAATAGTATAGTAGTTAAATATATTTACAAAATAAAATATATACAGTTGTGGTAATGATAAGTGACTTCTGGGAATACAAAACGTAAGTGAGGTGAATAGATAATTAAATAATAGAGAAGCTGTATGGCCCTAATCACAGAACGTGCGTCCGTTAATCACGCGTCAAAAAATGTGTGCTATATAAAGAAATTTGCAATCTCAGATTAACTCACAAGTTATCCAAAGTGACTTACAATTGCTATATATGTCAGAGGTCGCACACCTAGGGTTTAACTAGGGGTTAAATGTCTTTCTCAGGGACACCTTGGTTGATGTATCACAGTGGGAATCGAACCCAGATCTCGCACACCAAAGGCACGTGTCTTATCCACTGCGCCATCACCACTACATCACATGTAGATTTTGAGAGACTATGTAAGCTTTTCTAGTCTTAATGACATGTCAAAGCGCTTTAACATAGTACAGGAACCATTCACCATTCACACGCTGCGCACACTCATCAGACACTCACACACATTTACACTCCGATGCGCAGTGTCTTCCCCAAGGACACTTCGGCATGGGACTGCAGGGCTAGGGATCGAACCACCAACCTTCTACAGATTCATTGTTTCAGAGCTTGTTAAAATGTCATCACTCATCTGACAGAAAGTTGAAATCATCTTTCTGCTCCTTTGTGAATGTTACTGCGCGTGTTTGTTGCTGTCCTGTCCCTTACAGGAAGTAGATCCTTTTATATTCCCAAAAACATCTGGTCTTGGTCTGATAAACCTGAACAGAGCACCTCTCCGAATATCGGCTCCCGCAAGGTGTGCAGCCGAGCGGCTTGTCCTCCGTGTGAATGATCATGTGCACCTTCAGATTTGGCCTGTTGTTCAATTCAATTCAATTCAATTCAATTTTATTTATAGTATCAAATCATAACATAAGTTATCTCGAGACACTTTACAGATAGAGTAGGTCTAGACCACACTATAATTTACAAAGCCCCAACAATTCCAACAATTCCAGTAATTCCCTCAAGAGCAAGCAGTGCGACAGTGGCGAGGAAAAACTCCCTCTTGGGAAGAAACCTCGGACAGACCCAGGCTCTTGGTAGGCGGTGTCTGACGAGCCGGTTGGGGGTGTGATGAACAGTGGCGATAGTAGTCACATTAATAATGGAACAGTGACTGGAAGTAGCTGGAAGCTGCAGGGTTCAGCAGGACGCAGCATGACATTGCAGGGCATCGCTGAGCTCAGCAGGGAGTGCAGCAGGACCACGGCGACAGCTGCAACCAGGGTCTTGGTGCCAACGTTCTCCAAGGAAATACGCTGGGGGAAAAAAAAGCATAAGGACTCCGGGGAGTAAACTCCCCAGAAGCTAGGATTAGTAACAAGCATTTCTGGGACGGGCTGCACACAAATAGTAATAGTAATAGTAACAGTAATAGAAAGGGAGAGGAGAGAGCAGCTCAGTGTGTCAAAGGAAGGAAGTCCCCCGGCAGTCTAGAACTATAACAGCGTAACTATAACAGGTAACTAAGAGAGACAGGTCATAAGGAATCTTGTTGAATCTTTTCCCACACTGAGAGCAGCTATATTTCATACCATCGACAGAGACAGACTAGTCTTCAGTCTCTGGTTGGGAAAGTGTCTGTGGGTGTGATTCTGGTCCTCCGAAGTCCTCTCCATCAGCTTCTGATTCCGTGTCTTCAGCTGCCTCTCTGTTCTCCTCAGTTTGACTCTGACGGCCGACACACTGAGGGTTCCTGAGCTGTTTGTACCAGGTGAAGCTTTGGTCACAAACACTGCAGCTGAACAGAATCTTCTTTTTGACCGTGTAAAACTTAAGTGTCTTGCAAGTCTTTTCCCACACTCAGAGCACCTTAATAGTTTTTTTCCATCGTACGACTTACCAGGACTTCAGTATTTTTCAGAGAGTTTAAAGTAGAGATGCACCGATAGACCGGCCGGTGACCGGAATTGGCCGGTTTTCACTTGCTCGGCCATGACCGGCGACCGGCACGTCAGTCTGACATATGCCAATTTCATGCTGGTCAACGCTACAATTAACTGACAACATAAGTCATACAAGTTACAGTTCTCAAGGATGCACACACACACACACACAGGGACTCCTTTTCCTTTCTCTCAACTTTTCCGCCATGTGTCGCGCGTACCCGCTCGCAGTGTGAAGCACGTGTCCACGCTATTCTCGCACATGTAGGGAACCTCGTGAATTAACCTGCAACATGTCATCTGTTTGGAAATTCATGTGTGCAGAAGATAAGAAGTTTGCAATATGCAACACCTCCAAGGAAAAAGTAGGGCGTGGAGGGACAATACAAAATAGTTGGATATTGGATGTGAAAAGAAGGAAATGGTTCCAACATTGCACTTTAGATGTGATTTAATCGGTTTAAAATTTAATCGGAATCGGCTAAAATCTGTATCGGCCAGCCTAACTCAAAGAAAATCGGAAATTGGAATTGGCCTGGAAAGTTGTAATCGGTGCATCTCTAGTTTAAAGCTGACTGAGGTTCTCTGGTCTCCTTCCAAATCAGCACTGTCACCAGTCTCAGGATCAGTGGATGTGAGTTCCTGGCTGGTTCTGGTCCTCCACAGTCCTCTCCATCAGCTTCTGTTTCCATCTGACCAACACATTTATGTGTTTTGACATCAGAACACCAGGCAAATCTTTTGTTACAAACACTGCAGCTGAATCGCTTCTCTCCTGTGTGGATTTCTCATGTGTGACCGTAAACTTCCTCTCTGTGTAAAAGATTTTTTACAAACTGAGCAGCTAAAAGGTTTCTCTCCTGTGTGAGTTCTCATGTGTTTCTTCAGGGTTCCACGTTCAGAGAAAGCTTTACCACACTCAGAGCAACTGAAAGGCTTCTCTCCTGTGTGGATTCTTATGTGTTGTTGTAGATGTCCTCTCTGTGTAAAAGATTTCTTACAGACTGAGCAGCTGAAAGACTTTTCTCCAGTATGAGTTATCGTGTGTCTCTTCAGGGTTCCACTATAAGTGAAAGCTTTACCACACTCAGAGCAACTGAACGGTTTTTCTCCTGTGTGGATTCTTGTGTGTTTCTTCAGATGTGACTTGAAGCCAAATCTTTTCCCACACTCAGAGCAGCTGAATGTTTTCTTATGTCTTGAATCATGTTTCAGAGAGTTTAAAGCTGACTGAGGTTCTCGGGTCTCCTTCCAATCAGCACTGTCATCAGTCTCAGGTTCAGAAGGGTCTCCAGTCTGGTCTTCAGTCTCTGGTTGTAAAAGTGGATGTGAGTTCCTGGCTGGTTCTGGTCCTCCACAGTCCTCTCCATCAGCTTCTATTTCCATGTGTTGACTTTGTCTCTGATGAAGCTGTGTGGACTGAGCTTCCTCTTCATCATTTTCACTCTTCACAGGGACAGGAGTGAATGTGAACTTGGTGATATCAGCCTCCTCCAGCCCTTGAAGCTGCTCTCCCTCCTGACTGCTCCACAGTTCCTCCTGTTCCTCTTTAATGTGGGGGGGGGGCTCTGGCTCCTGCTGGTCCACACTGGAGCTACACTCCTGCCGCTCGTCTTCACCAACAATCACTTCCAGAACGTCTGGAGGTAAAGCTGAAACACAGAAAGACATACATTAGATATCAGTCTCAACAATACTTTGCTAATTAGCTGAGATCACTCCGATGAGGATGCCGCCCCATAATGAAATCATCTGATTTATCCCAGGTCCCCAGAGATCATCATACAAAACTGAGCTTCCAAAACCCTTAACAATTGCGGGATTAGGTGACTGCCGGTGCGGACTGATTATGCTCCGGATGTGGGCTGCGCATTGGATCACAGGTGTCCTCCTGTGTCGGGTGGTGGCACAATGGCCGGGGGGGGGGGTGTTAAAGAACACAATAGGATGCCCCACACGGGACAATTAATGACTTAATCCCTCCGCCGCACAACTCTGCGGAGAATCACACAATCACTTTTTCGTGTGAATACACACTTTTCAGATAATTTTTGGGGCATTTTTAGGCCTTTAGTGTATTGACAGGAGAGCTGAAGAAACGAAAGGGGAGAGAGAGGGGGGGATGACATGCAGCAAAGGGCCGCAGGTCGGAGTCGAACCCAGGCCTGCTGCATCAAGGAGTAAACCTCTATATATTGGCGCCCGGTCTACCAACTGAGTTATCTGGGCGCCTGTGTGAATGCACACTTAAGCTGCTATGAGAGATGCAGTTACGCAGGTGTTTAGGGGTGTGTACCTACTCACCACAGGAAGTTGCGGTACTCTGGGGGGGCAACAGAAGTGCCGGTACTCAGTACTGGTGAGTTCCAACCCATTTCCGGCACTGCTTTTTATGCTTTTCAGCTTTTCCTCACACTGAGCTCACTGATTTAGTTATCTGGTGGGGTTTCGTATCCAGACTGGAGCCGAGTTTGGCAAATACTGCTTCACTTATCTTAGCTACCAGACCATCATCTATCTCCACGTCTTCCACCATTTTGTCAGGTCCGCTGGTTGCTGGTCCCGGCCAGAGTTTTTTCAGATTCGGGTCACAGGACTTGTTTATTTTCAGGTGCACGTTCACGGAAGGCTTGCATCATGTGGACACATTGACAGTGTTGTTGTCATTACTTAGAATTCCTCATGGGGGAGACTGAAACTACGCACTATAGCAGGGATTCTCAAACTTTATATTCAAAAGGTCCAAATCTGATTTATATACAAGGTCAAAAGTCTGTAACGATTGGTGATAAGCAATTTACTTTTATTAAACTTGCTTATAACTTACAAGCAATACGTTTGTTAGGTTAATTCAAGTTTAAGGCAGTCAGATAAAAATTACATTCAAGCCTAGTGGAAAAAATGTTTGACTGCAATCTGTTGCCTAAATTAAAGCAACTCTAACTTTGAAAGCAACATACGTTAAAGTGTTTTCAAAATACATTCCAAATAGTGCAAGAAAGAAATGGCACTGTGTGCCCCAAAATGGTTGTTTTTTAACCTAAGCAGCTCCAACATTTATGATAAAATGTACAGGTGTACACTATCGTTTTAGAAGAAATGTTAACAAAAAGAGAACAATCTTCACGGATTGATTTTCATGCCTAAAAAAATAAATGTTACAAACTAAATAAAACTGTTTGTAAACTGTTTTTGTTTTTATGCCTGAAAAACCTGATTAAACAAAGTGACCTTAAAAACAACAAGGCCCAGTAATATAAAGGCTACTCAGAGAGAGGCTTCACTCTCTCGCTGGGTCACAGATCTCACAGAAAACGTGGTAGTTGATTCATTGGAAGATTTTAACTGACCAAGTTTTGTTGTTCTCACCTCTGTATTCTGAGGATATTGCTTTTGGAAATATTCGTGCTTAGTGTTATAGTGGCGTTTAACATTTCCAGTGTTTCCTCTATGTTGATAGCATAGTGGCGGTGTGCCACGGTAAAATTTCCAGCGCCACGGTATCAGAAATAGGGCAGACGCACAACAGGGTTTCCGCTATGTACACCACGCAACACCTCCTTCGGCTGTTTATTAAAAGTCATAAAGTCGTAGAGCCGTCTGCTCTACTGAACTCAAGCTAACTGTCATCTTCTCTCTCCCCCTAGGATGAGCAGAGCAACTGGAACAGTGACAGGACGTCATCACTTGCGAAGTCATGGCAACCAAATAAACAACAGGGCGAATACTACTTCACTCAATAAGTGATAAACAGCGACGAAAGCCGCAACATAAAATCCACACTCACAGTGTTAGGCACACTGACTTTGATGAATTTACTGTTTATCAGACCCCAGATGAGACAAGAAGCTAATGTTAGCTAACGCTGCTGTGACGGTCCCTCTGCCTCTGACTCCCTGCTGCAAGAGAACGCTGTATTCCTCCGACACGCTGTATTAACGTTACTGTTTCGCAACCGTTTTCCAGGTTAGTGGGGGTGCATTGTTCATACTGCTCAAAACCAACATGAAAAATGACCCACAAGTAAGACCGAAAGAGACATTCACCAAGGTACTGTACCTTTAAGGGAGAGGTGTTATGATATACAAGTTCCGGGTTAACGGCTGAATTATGTCAAACAACGACGGTGGTGAAAATGCTGCTGCTAGCGGCGTGGCTAATGTCGGTGTTATCTACCACCATCAAATTACCAGACTTTTGGCAGCACAACCCACGGCCGTGGTTTCAGCACATCAAGGCCAAGTTCCAGCTGAGAGGAATAACACAGGACGTTACAAAGTATTTCCACGTGGTATCAGCCTTAGATGCCTCAACAACAGCCAGGGCTATGGCGCTGTTAGAGGCTCCTCCGGCTAACGGCAAGTACAACGCACTCAAAACATTCCTGTTGGAACTTTTTGAACTGTCGGAGCTGGAGAAAGCAGACCGCCTGCTGTCCCTGAACGGCCTTGGCGACAGCAAGCCGTCCAAGTTAATGGAGAAGATGCTGGCTGTGCTGGGCGCGGCGGATCCCTCATTCCTCTTCACCCACATTTTCCTGCGGCAGCTTCCAGCACCCGTGCGCACCGCACTGGCCTGCTCCCCCCTCGCTTCCTCCAGAGACTATCGGGCGCTGGCTGTGGAGGCAGAGAGGATTTTCCTCGCCAACTGGCAGCAGTTTGTCCACACGTCTGCCCCGCTTGCACTCCACAAAATATAATTTATGTAATTATGTGTGGTTGTCATCACGTGACAGTGTGGAGGAGAAAGTAGTTTTTTGTAAGTTGTTGTTATGTTAACATTGTTTCAGTATTAGTGTTTGGTATTCAGTTTCTGAACGTTGCACAAGCCAACAGCTTGGTGACGCCGTCTGAGCCTTACGTCATAATTTTTAATTAGTCACGGTAATACCGTATACCGCGTAAAATAGGGAGGAGGTTTGACGGTATCAAAATTTGGATACCTACCCAACCCTAGTTTACTGTCACTGTTACTTAAAGTAAGCTGATGAATATCTATTGAGGGTTGCCGTAAAAAGATTATTTTAAACTTATCTTTGCTTTATCTCCCCTATGATAGAGGCTTGAAACTCCCAAACCTCCAATGGTATTATTGCGCTGCCCAACTTACAACTGCCTCCTGTTGGTTCTCATGGAAACGCCATGTTCCTGGATGAGTTTGGAAATAAGCATGACATCCCCTCTACCACTCAATTCATATTTATATTCAGCTAAATTAAAAGTATTAAAGACATTAACATTAACACAGAAATCTTTATATCTACCTACTCTTAGCTGCATAGAAGAAATAGCAACAAATCAACACCCTAAGAGGGGATTGACGTCAAGTTTCTATGCAATAATCGGGGATGGATCAAAAGTTTCCTCAGAGAGTAAGAGACTGGCATGGTGTGAGGATTTAAATTCTGTAATCTCAACTGAGGAATGGCAGAAGATTTGCTTAAAATCTCAAACACAAACAATAAATATCCATTTTAAATTACTTCAGTATAAGTGCATAATGAGAACAGCCTATCCCGTAGCATCCTCATCAGTGACCTATAGTCTATAAATGCATATTTAAAGCTTTTCATTCTAATGGCTTCCTCATTTTTGAATATAATAACATCAAACCACCTGTAATATTTTTAAGACATCTTCTCACAACTTTCACAGCTGTTAGTTTGTGGGGAAAAAAACTTTGAAAATACCTTATCAATATCCCTGATCTGTTGGCTATTTAATGTATATTTAAAGGTTATTATTTCAACACGTTTCTCATTTCTGAACATATTGACATCAAACCACCTGTAATGCCTCACACCTACCCCACTTTGACATCTTATCACAACTTTTACGCTGTTAGTTTGTGAAAAAATTTTTTTATTTTTTTTTTTTTCCAGTGACCTATAGTCCATAAAATGCATATTTAGATTATCAAATTAACAAAAATGACTTGAAACAATACGTAAAAAAATATTTACAAAGTCTGTTAATCACCTCAAACCTCTTTTCCTGTCTCATTATTGACGTGAGAGGACGCTGGCGCTGGTTATTCGCCGCTTCTCCGTCTGCTATTCTCTTGTGTGTTTGCTGTACCCCCTACCTCTGGACAGCCTCTGTACCCTTGGACAGTCTCTCAGCTGGTTCCCGAAGCCGGCTGGGCTCCTTGACCGGACTCTTGCCTCGTCGGTTAGCCGCTAGCTGGCTGCCCCCGTTCACCAAACGCGTGGCGGCTAATCCTAGCTGCTACAGCGGCTAACCCGATTGCTGACCTCCTTCTCACAGGCAACCTCCACCAGATGCGAGCCGCGACCAAGACTAGACATTCCTCTCCTCCTGTCATGCCGTGGATCATTCTGGCACTCACCTCATTCATCCACCTCTGTGCTCCTAGCCCACGGCTAACCGCTATCACGGAGCTCTCAGTCCCTCCACTCGGCATCATCAAATATTCAACTCTGCAACTGGTCCAACTCGTCAACTACTCCATTCCATCCTGCATCCCAGTCATCAGACAGCTTGGACTTCTACGTCGACCCCGTTACATCCACAGAGGCTCTCGCCGCAAGTTTGTTTTCTTCCACCACGGACAATCCATTCCATCCATCTGGTCACCTGCATGCTCTGTTGCACCTGTCCCACGTCATCAGAATGCTTCACCCACTGGTTCACATAGGGCTGAACGCACCGTCAGGCTACACAGAAAACCCGGACCGGACTACAGTGCTTTCCCCACTTCACTTACACTTAATCATACTCTCCAATCATTTGCTAATCGGCTCACTGTCCCCCCTCAACTGCAATACCCCCACACCCCACCGACCACACGCACTGCTAACCGGGACAACCTCAGATCTCTCCAGCCTGCCCCCATCCTACCACCCTCTCACCATGCCAACTTTGCCCTCCTCAACACCCGATCGCTCAACAATAAAGCCCCTGCCCTCCATGAACTAATCCTCGACAACACTCTTGACTTCATTCTGCTCACCGAAACCTGGCAACAACCCAACAACTTCTTCTCCCTCAACCAAGCATCCCCCCCTGGCTACAACTACATCGGCAAACCCCGCCCCTCCCGCCATGGAGGTGGCCTCGCCGTTATTTTCAATCAAAACTTCCGGATCACAGAACTCACCCTCCCCTCAGTATCATCATTTGAATATCTCGCCTTCAAAGCGCTTTCCTCCATGACAGTCATCCTCATTTACCGGCCACCTAAACCAAATCCCTCCTTCCTCTCTGATTTTACTGAACTCCTCACACTAGCCTCATCTCTCTCTCCACGTCTGCTGCTACTCGGTGACTTAAACATCCACATGGACTCCCCCACCTGCAAGCTCTCATCAGAATTCACCATTTTACTGGATAACTTCTCTCTCACCCAACATGTCACATTCCCCACCCATGAAAAAGGACACATCCTCGACCTGGTCTGCTCCACCAACCAACCGGTGCTCGACCTCCATCCATGCCTCTTTCCCCTCTCTGATCACAAACTGATACGGTTCACCATCCCTTCTCCAACCCCACCCCGCCTCCTCAGGGAAATCACCTTCCCCAACCTCCAAATCTATCAATCCCCACCACATCTCTGACCTGCTCTCCACCACTCTCCACCTGAACTCCAACCTCACCTCACCTGATGACCTCACAGACCACCTCAACTCCACCTTGTCTACCTCCCCTCAACACCCTGGCCCCCTCAAAACAAAACGCGACATTTAACACCTCTTCACCCTGGTACACACCTGCACTCCGGAAAATGAAACAAACTGGCCGCCAACTTGAACGTCTGACAAAGAAATCATCCCTCACAGTCCATCATGAAGCCTATAAATCCCATCTCACCGCCTACAAAGATGCCCTCATTGCTGCCAAATCTGCCTACCTCTCCACCATCCTCACCGACCCCTGCCAAAACCCCAGAACCCTCTTCTCCACAATGAACAACCTCATCAAGCCTCGGACCAACAGCCTCCTTACCTCTACTCCGGATCTCTGCAACGCATTCCATCTCTATCCCCTGTATCTGACCTCCCAGGATCTACTCCAGCACCTACCTTGGACCCCCTCTCCCCATCCCTCCAGACCTCCCGACCCCTCCTCCACACTTTCTCCTCTCCCAGTTTGACCCAGTCACTCCTCCTGAAATCTCCAAACTCATCAGCTCTTCCAAACCCACTACCTGCTCCCTTGACCCCCTCCCTACTCCACTCCTGAAGTCCTGCCTCCCGGTCCTATGCCCCTACCTCACTAACCTCTTCAACTCCTCACTGTCCCTTGGAACTGTCCCCTCTGCTTTCAAAACTGCTGCTGTCACCCCAATCCTTAAAAACCTGGTCTGCATCCCTCCTCTCTCAACAACTACCGCCCAATATCAAACCTCCCCTTTCTGTCTAAAACCCTGGAACGCATAGTCGCCTCACAACTACAAACCCATCTTCATGCCAATAACCTATTCGAACCTCTCCAATCTGGTTTTCGCCCCCTACACAGCACAGAAACCGCTCTCCTAAAAGTCCTCAACGACCTCCTCACTTCTGCTGACACCGGTTCCCTCAACATCCTCATCCTCCTCGACCTGAGTGCAGCCTTCGATACTGTGAGCCATAACATCCTGCTCACCAGACTCAAAGACCTTGTACGGGAAGGTACTGCACTCAGCTGGCTCCAGTCCTACCTAGCCAACAGATCCCATTTCATCTCTCTCCACAACCACACCTCTGCCACAGCCACAGTCACTCAAGGTGTTCCCCAAGGCTCCGTACTTGGCCCCCTCCTCTTCATCATCTACATCCTCCCTCTTGGTCAGATACTCCGCCACTTCAACCTGGACTTCCACTGCTATGCTGATGACACCCAGATCTACCTCAGCACCAAATCCCCCCACAATCCTCCCCTCTCCCACATCAACTCCTGTCTGTCAGCTATTAAAACCTGGATGCAACACAACTTCCTCAAACTCAACAGCGACAAAACAGAATTCCTTCTAATTGGCTCCAAATCCACACTTAGCAAAACCAATAACCCCACTCTCACCATCGACGGCACCATTGTCTCCCCATCTCCCCAGGCCCGCAACCTTGGCGTGATCTTTGATTCCACCCTCTCCCTTGAGCCTCACATCCGTCAAGTCATTAAAACCTCCTTCTTTCACCTCCGCAACATTGCCAAAATCAGACCCTCTCTCACACCCCCCGCTGCTGAAAGACTCATTCACGCCTTCATCTCCTCCCGACTGGACTACTGCAACTCACTTCTCCTTGGCATCAGCTCTACCAACATCAACCGACTCCAACTGGTCCAGAACTCAGCCGCCCGCCTCATTACCCGCTCCAAATCCTGGCACCACATCACTCCTGTCCTAAAACAACTCCACTGGCTTCCTATTTCCCAAAGGATCACCTACAAAATCCTGGTCCTCACCTACAAAGCCCTCCACCATCTGGCCCCCTCATACCTCACTGACCTCCTCTCCCCCTACCAACCCTCACGGTCCCTCAGATCCACCTCAGCCGGTCTCCTCTCCATCCAAAAGTCCAAACTCCGCAGTTTTGGGGACAGAGCCTTCTCCAGAGCAGCTCCCAGGCTCTGGAACTCCCTCCCCCAAGAGATCCGCACCTCTGAGTCCCTCACCATCTTCCAGTCCCGCCTCAAGACCCATCTCTTCAACTCTGCCTACCCATAGCCCACCCCCCTGCCCCCCTCCCTTTCTCATCTGAATTTTGTTTTGTTCTACTTGTTTTGTTTTGTTCTACTTGTTTTATGTTTTTATAATCTACCCTGCCCTGTAAAGCGACTTTGAGTCCATGAAAAGCGCTATATAAATTCAATTTATTATTATTATTATTAAAATGCACAGCACACCAAAGAGGCTAACCTGTTGTGCTTTTGGGACAAGACAACCTTACCAGAGGGCCTCCTTGTGTACTGAGGCCACGCCCCATCAGAATATTAAATTCTGTGTTCAGCAATAAACTGTAGGGCTGGGCGATATGGCTGAAAACTGTATCACGATATAAGTGTTTCATATCGGTCGATATCGATAATTATCGATATTTTTTATGACCTATTTAAAATAAGGACCAGGAGAAAAATATATTAAATTTAAACATTTTTATTTTAAACTTAACCTTCCTCTGATTATAATCCCCTCAGTTATAAAAGCAGAAATGTCAACACAACCATGGAAATCACTCAAATAATTAAAATGTAAACATAAGTCTAAAATCACAGTGAAGAAAGAATAAGTAAGAATTGCTTAATAAGGTGTAATAAAATGGTGCAAAGTGTGAAAACTAAACATAGAGAAACCTGAAACCTGAGAAGAACAATTTTCTGCAGGTTTAGTGCTAGGTTGGTAACCTGGCTTCTGGACAGTGCTCAGCACGTCTGCCTCCGTTATTTCTTTGTAGCGTTTAGTAAGGCGCTGATGCAGAGTACTTCTCCCTGGCGGTCTGCTGCTTGTGCGGTGTAGCAGCTGCAGATGTTGGACGTTGCTGGCGAATACGGCTGTGCTCCAAAGTGTGAGCGCGGCTAAAGTGGTAAAACAAGTTTGTGGTAGTGTTGGTGGGGACGACGGTCGGACTTATAAAATCCCCAAAACTGCCATACTGACTTTTCCTGTTTTATCAACAATTTCCTCGCTCGCTGCGGCACTCACTTTCCACTTATCGCTACACGCCGCCGGTTCTGTTATTGTAGAATGGTAGAATCCAACACGAGACAGCGATGTGGCGCAACCAAACTTGATACTGTTACATGATTGGCTGTTAGAGTGTCACTCCCTACGTTGCTAGGTTACCAGAGAGTGAGTGCCTTTGTTCATGCAACCAAACTTGCTTTGCAACTTCTGGTTTCTTCCGAAGAAGAAAAACAAGTTATCGAACGTTTTATCGAACGCATTTTCTATTGATATTGATTACGTGTCTATCGCGATACATATCGTTATCGTTTTATCGCCCAGCCCTAGCGCTGACTACCACGTCCCAGTGCCGGAATCCCCCACAGGGAAACACAGCCACACTCCACAGCTGCCAGCACCCCAACCACTGCATCCAATCCAGCCACCAGCCAACGGCAACGCAGCACCCCGCGCATCGATGCCCCAGTCACCAAAACAAGGAAATGAAACCCCCGCCCCTATTCGGCCCCGCCACCACCGTCACCGCACCCCGGCACCCAACCCCATACCCCACACAGTCCGCAAGCATGCCAGCGCGCACCACCGGGCCATTGCGGCAGGCAACAGCCGCCCCTCCCCCCGCCCCAAGGGACCGAGCTGCCACACGGCCCCCATACCTGCAGCCCTGCCGCACCCAGGAGGCAAGTTCACCCAGCCCAGGCCAGAAGCCCGCCACCTCCAACCCCCCGCGGCCCTCCCTACCCAGCAGCGAAGCAGCACACCACACACCGCTGCCACCCGCCAAAGGAAAGGGACAGCAGCAACCCCACGACAGCAGTGACAGCCCCCCACTCCAGGGGGCCAACAAATGCACTCAGCCCCTAGGACTCACCCGCCGACCGGACAAAACCCAGAGCAGCGAGGCCGCAAACACCCACCCTGACTAAGTGATAGATTTATTATTGATTTTTAATAATGAATACTGATGAATTTGATTTTAACAGCTGTGAAAGTTGTGAAAAGATGTCAAGACATATTACAGGTGGTTTGATGTGAATACATTCATAAATGAGAAACCTATTAAAATAATAATCTTTATATATGCATTTTATAGACAACATGTCAGTTATGCGGATGCTAAGGGATCTGCTAAAGACCTTCACAAACTTGAGGTTGTGAAAATTGTAAAAGGATGTCTGAGACATTTTACAGGTGGTTTGATGCAAAACCTTAATAAATGAGAAAACCATTGAATTGAAAAGCTTTAAATATGCATTTTAGAGACAATAGGTCACTGATGAGGATGCTAAAGGATTTGCTAAAGACTTTTTGACAAACTAACAGCTGTGAAAGTTGTGATAAGATGTCTGAGACATATTACAGGTGGGTTGATGTGATTAGCTTCATTAATGAGCAACCCATTGAATTGAAAAGCTTTAAATATGAATTTTAGAGACTATAGGTGACTAATGAGGATGCTACGGGATTTGCTAAAGACTTTTTCACAAACTAATAGCTGTGAAAGTTGTGATAAGCTGTCTGGGACACAATATAGGTGATTTGATATGATTTTATTCAAAATTGAGCAAGCCATTGCATTGAAAAGCTTTAAATATGCATTTATAGACTACAGGTCACTGATGAGGATGCTACGGGATTTGCTAAAGACTTTTTCACAAACTAACAGCTGTGAAAGTTCTGGGAGGATGACTGAGACATATTACAGGTGGTTTAATGTCAATATATTCATTAATTAGAAAACGGTTGAAACTACCATATTTATTGGTAACTATAGCCTACATGTTTATTTACATTTATTTATTTTTACTAATTCACAACTGTGACATGTTTAATGGCTCTCCCTCTCTATAATGGAAGTGGTTTGAGATGTCTATGTTGTAAAACAAAAAAGTTAATGAAGATTAAAATGAGTGGAGTTGCAATTTTACAACGGTCCCTAAGTACGCATATTGTGACGGGCGGGTTGGACAGACATTCAGTTCTTTGCGCTCTAAACTGTGTCGATATTTTTTGTGATTTTGAGTTAAAAATGAGTGTGAAACGTCTGTCTAAATAAGCTCTGCAACATACCCAGGAACTGGGGGAAATGGAAGTATTGACACGGAGCTATTGAAGGTAACATCCGCGAAAACCGACGAATGTCAAATATTAAACTGTCTTCACCGAGGTATGGTTATAATGTAGGCAGCGCTGGAATGTAACTAAGTACATTTACTCCAGTACTTGTACGTCAGTCCAAATGTTGAGGTACTTGTACTTTACTTGAGTCTTTTCTTTTCATTACACTGGTATTAGTACTTTAACTGCAGTAAAGGGTCTGAATACTTCTTCCAGAAGTGAATCTAGGACAGCGGACTGGAGGATAAAGTTAGCACGCTGATATAAAAACACATTAGCTTCAGGAGCTAGCTGCATGCGGCTAACAGGCTAACGTTAGCTTAGCGTGATTATGAGAGCAGTTAGATTGTCAGACTAACCTTCTCCCCGCAGCTTGGTCTCCTCCGTGTGTTCCCGGTGTCGCTCCATCTCTGATGAACAGACTAAGAAACGCTGTTCGGGATTCCCTGATCTGGAATCAGCTAACGGCTTCTCTCCTCACTGCTCCCGCTGCTCAGCACGGGCAAACAACAACAAACACCACTTCCGGGGGGACCGCTGTCAAAATAAAAGCCTTCTTTATTCTCTTCATTTCTTCGTGAGGATATATTTTGTTACATTTAGGCATCTTGCATAACTGTTGTTAAATATTGAATTATAAAGTTAATTTGTAAAAACTGAGGGAATGGTTTATATTAATATGATTTATGTAGTTTTTATACATTTTATGTAGTGATGGCGAACTGAAGCTTTCTGAACCAGTGAAGCTTTCAATCCAATTGTATCGAAAAAAGGTTCAATACTCAAAGCTTCAGTACTCTATGAGGACATCTAGGGGTGAACGGAAGAATAGCACTGTGTCACAAACTGTTTCACAGATGCTCCTGGGACGCGTTGTTATGTCCCAGTGTATTGTTTGTTAATTGTATAAATAAAAATATGAGATCATGACAAAAATAAAACAGTTTCACAGATATTAGGCATGAATGTCTACATTTTGATTTATTCATGAATAAATAAATAATGACATAAATAGCTAAGCCTATTTGTGACCTTGCATCAATGAAATGTCATTGCCTTCTCCATAAAATAAAACTATAAAGTTAGGAGTTTGGTTGTGAACGTTTCTTGTGTTTGTAAACAAATACATACATTTTGGAGGGAAATTAATGCAGAACAGACATTGTACACACGTTTCTGTGATTATATTAACATGAATTTCAAAACTCCGCACCAAGATTATTTATTATTTTTATTCAGAAACTCAATTGTCTGTCTTGTAAACCCGAAAATACAAATAAAAAAATCCTTAAAATCATGAACTCAGGTGACGACGGGAGCTGGCTGCAGGATGACTCAATTAAAAACCACCATGAACAGTTTTTAATGTTCAATCAGACTAGAACTACTCCAGAGTCTGCTCTTGAGACTTTGATCTAATTTTCGGGACACCAGAATTCGGGACACCTGCTTGGATTTCAGAATCAGAATCAGAATCAGAAAGGGTTTTTACCGCTGTCAAAAAAAAGCCCCGTTCTTCTAGTTTCACTTTTTTGTTTTGATTTCTTTCATGAGGATATATTTTGTTACCTTTAAGAACGTTGTTTTACTGGTTTACATATCTGTCTATATGGTTCATACTGAATATCCATATTTTTTCAGTTTTTCTTATAATATATTCTGTAAATACACTGCATACATCTATATTATTCTTACTATTATGTTACTGCTACTACATTGCACATATCTGTACATGTTGTTCATACACTATTCATATTACATAGCCATATTTATTCTGCTCTTATAAGGTAACTGCTAATACATTACACATATTTATATTTAATTTATATTACTCTAAACCACCTTCTGTAAACCAACTGTATACTACTGTCTACACTGCACTATATTTCTTGTCCTGTCTATGCACCACCTGTCTATACCTGTCTATACTTTGTTTATCATATTGCACTTTTCTGCTTTTTTTGCAAACTGCATTTCATTGTCTTTGTACTTGTACTCTGCACAATGACAGTAAAGTTGAATCTAATGCAATCCACTGTTACAAACAGTAAAGATTATTAGAAAAACTTTAAAAATATATATATTTAGATATGTTTATAGCCTTTAGTGTGATACTCATTAATCCTACATTTGATGTATTACTTGAGTTGAATATATTTTGCAACAATATCCGGATAGAAGACAAGATCATTTTTATGTTTCTGTGTGTCACAAAAGATAGACAGCAGATTAAGCCAGGATTTCCCAGTTATCCTGGATGACTTAAATCTTGACTCGGTTTCAGGAAAGCAGAGGAACCTAAGTTACCATGGAGATTTATTCCATGCTAACAGCCTTTTCTGTTCACTCAGCAGTGGTTTACCTTATTGTTATTATTGTCATTAGCCTGCATTAAAATACTACAGGTACATGTTGCTGTTCAGTTTAATACTGTTATTATTTTAAACATTTTTCATGTGTGGTCTGTGCTGTTATATTGCTGTATGAAGACAGCTATTCATATTGTTGTTAGAATTTTGGTGAATATATTACGGCAGTTGTTGAGATAATTAGAAAAGGCTGATAAAGTTTTCAATGTGTTTTAAATGAAGTCAGTGATGAAGGGTAATATATAAAGTCCTATACACGTGTTTCTATAATGAAGTCAGTGATGAAGGGTAATATATAAAGTCCTATACACGTGTTTCTATAATGGTTCTAATAACGGCAGACTGCTCAGAGACCAATACATCTTTTTAGATCATTTATTTCTTTTCTATTCTTTACAGTTTTTTACAATCACTTTGGCACTAATTTCAGAACCTTGATGTCGTTTTTCAAAACTCTAGACACAAAACTCACAACCAATGATCAAAATGCTAATTTATCAAAACTCTAACACTTTTTTCAATTGCTTGGATACAATACACATAAACCTAAGATCATATGTTCATTTAACAAAGATCAGCTGTTCAATATGACACAACTTAACATCAAAGTACTACTATTTCAAAAAGTAATTCATACATTACATTTCCGATGATTGTCTATTCATTTCATTACAATGATCTAACTATCAATTGATACAACTGGTCAAAATGATAAGTAACTGTTGCATTACTTTTAATAGTTGTACGGAAACAGACAAACAATATTACATGTTTAGATCATGAAAGTTTCAAGATAACGAGATTTATTGTCACCAATTAGCGTGGAGCATGAAGCAATTAGACTACATGATCTATGGATGTAATATTTCATCATCCTTCTTTACTGTAATGTACTACTGTTTATCAGACACTGTTTCTATGGTCCCATGTACTACGTTTGAGACTATTTACAGTATTGACAGTACTGCACTGTATGCATGCAGGCCCTTGGATATATATATATATATATATATACTGTACTGTATATATACATATACATATATACTAGTACCACATTGTTCGCCATGCCCGAAGGTTTTTTCCAAGATGTTTGGCTAATTGCGATGTAGATGAGAACCTGTGGCCAAATCCACAAGACAGAGTTGATGAATATGTAGAAGTACAGTAATCACTTCTTTGTTTAGCTTTTTACAGTACAAGCAAGTTGAGGAACACTGCATTTGATGTTTTACAGTACTGTCTTTTCTATTTTGTAGCTAATTATTTCGCTTTCATTCAAATAAACCTATGTTGTGATACTGTATTGTTTTTCATCAATACATTTCAGGTTATGGTCAATGAATCCACTGTGTCTGTAGTTTTCTCTCTACTACTGCAGTACTTTTACAGGGATGTATTTACATCTAGTACCATAACGAAACAGGTATCACTTATTTTGTACTACAATATTTAATGATTGTACGAACAATGACACAGTGAAACTATGGGTAGCTTGTGTGTGGGTGATCTAAAGTAACGTTTCAATGGTATTTCACAATCACTTTGTCTTTTGAACCAGTGATTGTGCATGTGCAAGATTTATTTAAAGATATGAATGCACAATGCAGTGTTTTGAACATTGGACAGCCTGTGTTACAAGTGATGATCGTTTTGAGTTTTGTGTCTAGAGTTTTGAAAAATGACATCAAGGTTCTGGAATTAGTAGCAAAGTGATCGTAAAAAACTGTAACAGTGAAGGATCACGTTTGTTCCTCTTCCGTGTTTACTTTATGACATTCTTAGCACACAATGTGTGTTCTGTCCAGTGGTGGAATGTAACTAAGTACATTTACTCCAGTACTGTGTGCATGGGTGCGTGCATGTATATGTGTGCACGTGTGTGTGCGCACGCGTGTGTATGTATGCGTGCTTGTGCGTGTGTGTTTGTGTGCGTGTGTGTGTGCATGTGTGCGTGGTGTGTTTGTGCGTGTTTGTATGTGTGTGCGTGTGTGTGTGCGCGTGTGTGTGTGTGTGTCGAGGGTTCATAAGGCAGTAGCATAATCAATAACACAATCCTGTCTAGTATCTGGATATTGTCTCCAATATATTAAATAGATACATAAAATTAGTGACGTTACCCGTGAACCTCCTGCTTCGAGGCATGTATCGAAGAAATGAACCAATTTGGAATGAAGCTTTGTATCGGAGCTTGATTCGTTTTGAGACAATCACGTGACCAGTGACGTGCAAAGCTTCGTTTCACACACACCCACGTGACCGCTTCGAAGTTGAATTCAAAGCTTTAAAAATAGTGCGACACAGGGCGCGAATTTGTGGGTTGTTGCAGTAGGAGAGTCAGGAGAGTTAGTGAATATAGAGAGATTATTATAGAGATTATTATAGCAAGTAGAGAGTTCATAGAAAGTTTATAGTGAGTAGAGAGTTTATTGCAGGTAAGAAAAGAAATAGGCTCAGCCCTGGAACAGTGGAAATAATTATGTTTCTGAATAAAAATGACATTTGATGTCTAGTCCCACACACATTTGTCACCAAGCACAATAATATCCCCCTGACCTGTCCACGAGCACTGTTATTGTCCATAAGCACCATCACTGTCCCAAATAGGGTGACTAGATGTCCCGAAAAATTTGGGACAGTATATGTGTACATATACTTATACTTATATTGTTTATACCTATACTTATATTGTTTAATATTACATTTAGATAATGTGTGATGTGCACCAACAACACCAAAACAAATTCCTTGAATGTGTTAAAAAACGTACTTGGCAATAAAAACCCTTTCTGATTCTGATTCTGATTCTGAAATCCAAGCAGGTGTCCCGAATTCTGGTGTCCCGAAAATTAGATCAAAGTCTCAAGAGCAGACTCTGGAGTAGTTCTAGTCTGATTGAACATTAAAAACTGTTCATGGTGGTTTTTAATTGAGTCATCCTGCAGCCAGCTCCCGTCGTCACCTGAGTTCATGATTTTAAGGATTTTTTTATTTGTATTTTCGGGTTTACAAGACAGACAATTGAGTTTCTGAATAAAAATAATAAATAATCTTGGTGCGGAGTTTTGAAATTCATGTTAATATAATCACAGAAACGTGTGTACAATGTCTGTTCTGCATTAATTTCCCTCCAAAATGTATGTATTTGTTTACAAACACAAGAAACGTTCACAACCAAACTCCTAACTTTATAGTTTTATTTTATGGAGAAGGCAATGACATTTCATTGATGCAAGGTCACAAATAGGCTTAGCTATTTATGTCATTATTTATTTATTCATGAATAAATCAAAATGTAGACATTCATGCCTAATATCTGTGAAACTGTTTTATTTTTGTCATGATCTCATATTTTTATTTATACAATTAACAAACAATACACTGGGACATAACAACGCGTCCCAGGAGCATCTGTGAAACAGTTTGTGACACAGTGCTATTCTTCCGTTCACCCCTAGATGTCCTCATAGAGTACTGAAGCTTTGAGTATTGAACCTTTTTTCGATACAATTGGATTGAAAGCTTCACTGGTTCAGAAAGCTTCAGTTCGCCATCACTACATAAAATGTATAAAAACTACATAAATCATATTAATATAAACCATTCCCTCAGTTTTTACAAATTAACTTTATAATTCAATATTTAACAACAGTTATGCAAGATGCCTAAATGTAACAAAATATATCCTCACGAAGAAATGAAGAGAATAAAGAAGGCTTTTATTTTGACAGCGGTCCCCCCGGAAGTGGTGTTTGTTGTTGTTTGCCCGTGCTGAGCAGCGGGAGCAGTGAGGAGAGAAGCCGTTAGCTGATTCCAGATCAGGGAATCCCGAACAGCGTTTCTTAGTCTGTTCATCAGAGATGGAGCGACACCGGGAACACACGGAGGAGACCAAGCTGCGGGGAGAAGGTTAGTCTGACAATCTAACTGCTCTCATAATCACGCTAAGCTAACGTTAGCCGCATGCGGCTAGCTCTGAAGCTAACGTGTTTCCATCAGAAGACTCGTTGAGTCGTTTCTGTTGAGATTATTCCTGAAAGCAGCTGTGAACGGTTTCCGGGTTTAAAGCGTCTACACACATATTCCTCTTGTTGTTGTTGGAGGATCCCGGTGTTCCGGTGTTCTAGCCCTACTGGTTTCCACCCTAACTGGTTTCCTTATGTTGTGTTTACCTAACAGCTGCCGATGTGGTCCGCCTCTGTCACCAGATTCGTCACACAATCACAAACATATTACTGGCGATTATAGAATAGTTTCCCAGATCCACTGCGGCGAAAATGTTTGTCAAGAAGCACCACATCGCAGCCACCTCCAAAAAAAAAAAGATCTAAAAACAATATAATAGGCTCGTTCGAGACAGACCCGTTGCTAGACCTCAGTCTTAAGGGGGGCACATGAAATACATGGAGGGGCACAATTATTATTGGCGTACAGTACGTATATGTATAATAATCATATACTCTTGTTATACTATTCGCACGTAATCATCACGTTAAACATAACCAACAGCAATATGACCAGGTAGCCTATATAGCCTACAACACATTACATAGAAGCAATGTTATGAATATCCATAAAACACGTGACTATACAACATATTAGATGTAACACCAGAAGCATCTCTCAAACATTGCATTTTAAAGCAGTCAATAGAAGAATATGCATTGCTATGCATGTGCCATGAGACACGCACGCACGCACGCACACACACACACACACACACACACACACACACACACACACAGAGACTTTGAACCTACCGGTACTTTGAGTGGAGGCAGCATGTCCTCTCTCCAGTCCCTCCTGTCATTTGAAGCTGCATGCTTATTTAAGCCCTTGTCTGTAAATCTTAAACCCCTTAATGAAGAAGGTCGCGTCCGATGATACAGATGTGAATTTCCTGCAGGCATAACAAAATGCAGAGTCCTTTTCCACCGAGTAGCCTACGCAAGCCAGTCCCTGTTCAAATACCAGCTACAGCTACGTTTTTTTTTTTAACCAAACATTTTGACTGGATATTTCCTCAACACAACCTGTTTGGGTTTCTCCGTCACACCCCCTGATTCAACAGTTAGTTGTGGCCCAAATGCTGCCCCAGTCACAGTTGCACTTGACCTGCAGGTCCTGCCAGGCCCAGGGTCGGGCTCCACGGAGCTACTAGCATCAGGCTCAGACTGTCGTCCAGGGGCTCCTTCTCCAACGACAACATCAGGAGGCGTCGGTGCCGTATCCAATTTGGCAGAGGAGAATGTTGGTGGGCTTTTCAACCACTTACGGATATCCATGACGAACTGAAGCGAGTAAGCCGGCGAAAACTCATCCAGCTTTCAAAAATGTGCGGTAACTGTTGAGCAGCTACACTGACGTAGGCTACGTCACGTCGTAGCCTAACTTTCTTTTTAGTAAGGCCGTGATAGGCTGTTGCAGTGTAGATTCCCATCAATCAAACAAAAATCACACCATTGTTTATTTATATTTATAATGTTTTAATGATAAAGAATGCAACATTAATGCAACACAAAATTAGCAACTATGATAATATAAAATTAAAGTAATTTTTTTAAGAGATCTGTGCCTCAAGTGGGGGGGCACAAGCATTTTTGGGGGCGGGCCCGGCCCCCTATGGCCCGCCCATAGCGACGGGTATGGTTCGAGATGAGCCAGATCTGCGCAGAATCGATCACCGGCGATCGGCGCCCAATGCATGCCGGTTAGATTTGTGTCCGACTTGATCCCGACTTGCTCTGACGTCATGCACACGTGGGCAACGATAATCTCACGAGACCAAGGCGGCCGCAGTTCTGAGACGCAGGCAGCGCAGTTGCTTTTCACCAACTGCAAGAGCCAGGCGGACGCAGGTGGACCCAGGGCATGCTGGGAAACGCCGGCCTCTCAGCTGATTGGTTCAGAATCGACTCAACATGATGACGTTTTATATAAACTTTTTATTGATTTTGAATCGGAGGGATTTTAACTGCTATTTGTCTGATTTAAAAGCTTATTCCTTACAGAACACATGTTGTGAGGCTGATAGTGATGTTTAGAAGTCAGAGAGACTGAATCTGTTCAGATTACGGATCATCTACAGTCTGTTGTTAAAATCAGCAACAGATCGCATGTAGCATTTGACAGCTACTCTGTCATAATAAAACCAACTGGAGACTGTGTAGGAGCTGATATATGGGTCTGATAACATTTTATTAAACCGGAATCGGATCCGACTGGACCACAGTGTTTGTGTCACTTCCTGTTCAGCCTGAAGGCTGCTGGAGTCAGCTGGAAAACTGTCCGACTTGAGAGCGCCCCCCGCGCTGCCGCCTGCTCTCGTCTACTTTACAGGCGAGGCGCAGTTCATCTCGAACAAGCCTATTCATTCAAGTTCGGGTCGAACTGGTTTCGATCCTGTGGCAAGAATATAACATGAACACGCGAGCCCGAAGCTCAACGCAGTGAGCTATCGAAGCTCCGTATGAAAACAGCTTCCAGTCACGTATTTATCAACTACGTCAGCAGCCAGGTAACACTTTGTTTTGAGCTGATCTAAAACAACTGGTTACCTTGGCTCAGTTGAGGAAATACCCGATGATAGTTTTCACGTTTCTTTCCTCGCATCTACGGCCAAATTGAATACTACTACTTCATCACAGCCACCTACTAAGCTACACATTGTGACTGATACATATTATTTTAACAGAAACGATAACTTGTGGTCAAATATTGTAGAAACACACAATTGTTACCACCGAGTCACAGAAAAGTGGTAATACGCAACGCAGTTTGAATGCATGGTCTCAATGATTTACAGTCATTGTCTCTCCCTTTGTGTAGCCTATAGCCTATGGTATGGGATATAGTAACCTCTGAAGTTGCAAAACAACGGCTTGTAGCCTAATACAGTGTCAACTTACTTGATCGAGTTTGGCTCCATTTTAATTAATCAAATCATTCCATCCAAACTGATGAAAAGTTCTTCTGAAATCAAACTCCGACACAGCAAAGTAGCTATTGATATTCTTTAATGAGTTTATTCATCTTTAGTGATATGAGTTTCTCTCTGGGTTTCACCAAGTGCGCCCCTTGTGGACAAAATATAACACCAGCATATTACAACATGAGAAACATCTCGTTCATAGCCTTAAATATTACAAGATACTTCCAAAAACGCATTTGTAACGAATCAGTAGGCTACAATAGCAAGAAAGGCGACAAAGAAAGTTGATCTGTAGCCCATTAACAGCTTCACAGTGATGATCAAAGCAACATTTTGCATTTTGCTTTGGGTTGATCTGAAACAATAATCCAAACTGATGTAAAGTTGTTCTGAAATCAGACTCTGACACAGCAAAGTAGCTATTGATATTCTTTATTGAGCTTATTCCTTTTTAACCTGTCCTGCCTCACAGCCTGGTATACAGTACGAGGAACTGAATACCTTGTTGTGCCAAACAGATTTCACTTTAGCAAGAGAGAGATGCACGTTTTTATAAAGTACATGCTGGACAAAAGTAGTTCTGGTTCAAAGGTGGTCTCCCAACACACACCCAATGAAACCACAAACTGCATGTTGTGCACTCTATCTGACAAAAGTGATGGCAGTAGATTAGTTTTAAGTTACATTTGTAAATATACAGAATTTTGAATGTGCTTACCCAGTCATCCTGACCATCTTTCTTTGTTCCTGGACTTTGGCATGCTTTGCCACATGCTCTGCACAGCTCAGACAAGTTTTCTAACACATTACACAAGTGTAAATAGTTTCGACACATTAATGATGATACATTGACATAAATAAACAAAAACAAACCTGAATCCGCTACCAGTCTGCAAGCTATTTCTCTTCTCAACTGAGTAGTTGCAGCCTCATCGGTACTGAACTCCACCAACTCCTCATTAAGGACAAGCTCTGCAAACTACAAAAGACACAGTACAAGTAGTAACAGTCAATAGATGTATTCAACAAAGGGTCATTTGCACACATACCTTACAGACCAATGCCCCACAGGACGTTGAGTCCTGCTGGTGTGGATGGTCAATTGTATCACAAGTCCATTGCGATATATGGATGTTCTTGCGTCTCATGAAAGATCTGTAGATTAGCAAAATATTGTTATTTGGAACACTTTGAATGACATTAGCCTACCACTGACATAACTTGCCTCGTCATATCCTTGCATTTTCTTATGTGGGCAGGGGTTTCACCGAGGGGGTCCATGTAAAGCGCCCGCTTCTCCTTTGGATAAATGACCTTCACAATACACGCAAGATCATGTAAAGAGGATGGAATAGGACATTAAAATACAAATTTTATATTGTAGACTACATTCTCACCACAAGTGTCCAGTGATGTTTGTCACAAATTGCTCCAATTAAAACATCATAGGCCATTGGGTCAATCTGAAAACATACACAAAATGAATAAATACTTGTAGGTATTGTAACCATTTATTGTAACAGAATTTGAAAGTAGTCACCTTCTTTAATCCCCTGAATGATCCTTGCCACATCGCAGTCATCTCAAATG
Source organism: Perca fluviatilis (assembly GCF_010015445.1). NCBI lineage: Eukaryota > Metazoa > Chordata > Actinopteri > Perciformes > Percidae > Perca > Perca fluviatilis. Next base: position 2,137,355 of record NC_053116.1, read on the forward strand.
AGTCGACAAGAAAGAACTTTTTTACAGTTCTTTCTTGTACCTTTTGAATGGTGGCATGGATAAATGCATTCAAGACCTTAAGTGACAATTGTGTAGAGTTACATATTGGTATTTAAAATATATTTAAGCATGTACACAATACTTAGTAAATGCATTTACCTCACTCTCTACCTGTCTGCCAGGGGCCAGATTCTGCAGGTCTCTGGCAAACAATTTATAGGGTCCTACCTTGCTCCACAGCACCCCTTGCTGTTTTCCAGACCAGATTTCTGCTATTACTGAGAATTAGAAGACCGTTGTTTACTAAGGACTAATTTGGAATTGAATGCAGCATCAGTTTCCAAAGGTCCCCTAAGTCCTGACACAAATGACAGAGTTGTGCATGTATGCAGATGGCTTTCAGTAAGTAATTTGCAATGAAACATACTTACGTTCTTCTGGGGACTGGGGAACTACGGTGGCCGGGAAGTGCAATGCAACATTACAAAGAATGAAACACTTTTACAAAGCTCGAGACAAATTTACATTTTGGAAAACAAATTTACATTTTGGAAAACAAATTTACATTTTGGAAAACAAATTTACATTTTGGAAAACAAAATAACATTTTAGAAAACAAATTTACATTTTGGAAAACAAATTTACATTTTGGAAAACAAATTTACATTTTGGAAAACAAAATAACATTTTAGAAAACAAATTTACATTTTGGAAAAAAAAATAACATTTTAGAAAACAAATTTACATTTTCGAAAACAAAATAACATTTTCGAAAACAAATTTACATTTTAGAAAACAAATTTACATTTTGGAAAACAAAATAACATTTTAGAAAACAAATTTACATTTTCGAAAACAAATTTACATTTTAGAAAACAAATTAACAAGATGCAAAACACTTTTACCAGTCCCGAAACAAATTTACAAATGACAGATTCTTCACGGAAAGGGAATGTACCACATACCGGAAGTGATGAGGTGTTGTTGGTGAGCGCAGTCAATTTGTGTTGTTGTGAGGAGTATATGGCGGAATGAAGTTTATGGTGACTTTACGTGTGGTCGGTGTTTGGAGTTTTTATATGACGCGGACCTGACGGAAACATTGGAAAAACAGGGAACGTATCGACAGCCGCGGCCGGATCGAGGCTAGCAGGGGGCAGCTGAGTCCGTCTGCAGCTGCAGGACCTGGAGCTCACTGCCCATTCCTGGGAGCCAAAACCGACACCACGCAGCTGGAGACCCAGCGCCATTGCTGGGCCCGCTGGAGGGAAGGGAAGCCCGGGAGAATCAGATCCAGGACTGAACGGAGCGGACTGTCACAGCCTGCTGAAGTTTAAATCACAGGTTTCCTAAAGGGAGTCTGGCCGGGACTCGGACTGTGGATCGACGAAACACGACTTTAAAGTCTCGTTAAATAAATAAATACATGCAGAAATAAATGAATCATTAGTGTTTAAACTTCACTTTGAAGCAGAACCTCTTAGTTCAGAAGGGTGAAGTTTCCGTTTGTACTCATCTGTGAACTGATTATAATAAATATTCTTTGTATTAACACATTAATTAGTCTCTTTGTCTTTTGTTTAAAAAACTAGAACATCGCATGAGATTTTGACGATTTATAGTGATTTTATTTCCGTTAGACCTTTGCCTACATTGACGCTGATGCATTAAGGACGGCCCATAGACAGTATATAAGGGAGTGCCTCCCCTGTTCCAAGATGGCGGCTCTATTGACGATTCGATCCATAACTGCCGTGGTCAAGGCGACATGTATACAACACCTCATCACTTCCGGTATGTGGTACATTCCCTTCCTCGTGAAGAATCTGTCATTTGTAAATTTGTTTTGGGACTGGTAAAAGTGTTTTGCATCTTGTTAATTTGTTTTCTAAAATGTAAATTTGTTTTCTAAAATGTAAATTTGTTTTCGAAAATGTTATTTTGTTTTCCAAAATGTAAATTTGTTTTCTAAAATGTTATTTTGTTTTCCAAAATGTAAATTTGTTTTCTAAAATGTAAATTTGTTTTCGAAAATGTTATTTTGTTTTCCAAAAAATGTAAATTTGTTTTTTAAAAATTTTTTTTTTTTTCCAAAATGTAAATTTGTTTTCGAAAATGTCATTTTGTTTTCCAAAATGTAAATTTGTTTTCTAAAATGTTATTTTGTTTTCCAAAATGTAAATTTGTTTTCGAAAATGTTATTTTGTTTTCCAAAATGTAAATTTGTTTTCTAAAATGTTATTTTGTTTTCCAAAATGTAAATTTGTTTTCCAAAATGTAAAAGTGTTTCATTCTTTGTAATGTTGCATTGCACTTCCCGGCCACCGTAGGGAACCCTGGGCAACCGCAAGGGGCTAGGCTGCAGTGCTGGAGGAGGTGTGGAGGCAGGGCTAGGCTGCAGTGCTGGAGGAGGTGTGGAGGCAGGGCTAGGCTGCAGTGCTGGAGGAGGTGTGGAGGCAGGGCTAGGCTGCAGTGCTGGAGGAGGTGTGGAGGCAGGGCTAGGCTGTGGTGCTGGAGGTGGTGTGGAGGCAGGGCTAGGCTGCAGTGCTGGAGGTGTGGAGGCAGCAAACCATTTCGCTGGTATTCTTGGCTGGGGTTGAACATATCTTTTCAGGTGGTCAATGTTTATCTTCTCAAACACCTTTCCTTCGGTTTTCGAGGTCAGCACTTTTCCCATCAATGTTTATAATGGTGTATATAATAAATCTGCTTCTAATTTGCCCCCCTTTCTTTGGTCCTGGCGAATGTTCTTTCTTAATACCATGTCCCCTATCACAAAACAATTATCCTGGCCCAATGAAAGTTTTCTCTTTTGCACCCTCTGTTGTGCCGCCAATATATTGGCCTCCACTTTGGGGTACACATCTATCAGTTTGGAAGTCAATGATACCTCCTCATTTCCAGCCAGTGTATTGACTTCCTCGTCAGTTATCTGTAACATTGGTGGAGATAAATGAACACAAGTACAGATTATAGCAGATATCATTATTGCTAAAGTGCTATACTGCAGGAAAATTCCATTATACCTGCCACTTGTCTGGAATTTCAGAGGGGTAACGGGCCTCCCCTCCATACATTAGGTAGTATGGGGAGTGTTTTGTGGTTATTTGTTTCTTGGTGCGTAAACCAAACACAGTGGGCTTTATGTATTCCTCCCAGTTGCTTGGGTGGCCCTGCACCATTTTTTTCAAAGCCCTGATATTGTCAAATTAGTAAAAGTTATTCACCGGAATTACACACATACTTATTTCATATATAGAAATAAGTAGAAAAAACACAATTCATACCCTTGAATGGTGCCATTGAGCCTTTCCACCAAGCCATTTGTTTGTGGGTGGTATGGGGCACAGAGGCTTCTGGCAATGCCAAGCTTAGCACACATGTCCAGGTTGATCTGGCAGTGGATATAAAATGAATATGATATGTTTTTTCTCCGCAGTGATGTGATGAACAAGAATACAGTGATATCAAATGTATCTGAATTTGACTTACTTTGTTAACAAATTCTTTGCCCTGGTCAGTCAGAATGCGTTTGGGTGCACCATATTTATAAAAGAAGTCCATAATGCATTCTGACACTTCTTCAGCCGTCTTGCTTTTAAGTGGATATACTTCAATCCATTTTGTGAAGTAGTCCACCATGACACACATATAAATGTGTCCTTTTTTGGAACATTTTAATTTTCCAACCAGGTCCATTCCAACCAACTGAAATGGCTCAGAAACCTAAATGCAAACAAAAGACTAACATAAATTAAGACTTCCATGTTAAACGAAATGTTAAATGTAATGAGGTCAGATTCACCTCTATTGGTTTGTACTGAGTCTTTTCCTTTATAGAGGCCCTCTTCCTCTGACAGTCATCACACTGTGCGATCTAACAAAGTAAAAACAATTAAGAAGACTGGTGACATATGTAGCCTAAATATTTGCATAAGCTTAACATAAATATTGTAGGCTATTTATTTATTATTCATAATAACTAACCCATTTTGTGATGTCTGCTTTCATCCCAGGCCAGTAATATCTTTGTAGGATGGCGTGCATAGTTTTGTCTACTCCACAGTGAGCCCCGATGGCACTGGCATGAAATTCAACAAATATGTTGTTGGCTTCCTGTGGAGTTAGAACTACTTTTGCCAGGTGATGCATTCTTTCATCCTGCGTCCTATGGCACTGGTAATATAACTCCCCGTCTAGGGATTACATTGCATAAATATTGAAATGTCAAAGTTTTATTTCAATTCAATTCAGTAACGCAATTGAACAGTGCGGTTGTCTGATTTGCCTTACTTACTTATGAGTTGGTAACTCTCTGCCCTTCGTTTAATCACATAACGCTGCGATTTCGTAGCGTTACATGGGTACGTCTGTTTCTGTTTGAAATCAATAATTTCTTTCACTAGCCGAGCGTCCATGCTTACAATTGTTCGCTAGAATATCAGCATCACCTGCCATTCTCCTTGGCATTATATAGACCCTCTCCTGACAGATGTTGGTGATTAAATTGATTGATCAATTCATTGATCAATCTATTTAAACAACATCCTCCTTTATTCAGTTCCTCGTACTGTATACCAGGCTGTGAGGCAGGACAGGTTAAAAAGGAATAAGCTCAATAAAGAATATCAATAGCTACTTTGCTGTGTCGGTGTCTGATTTCAGAACAACTTTACATCAGTTTGGATTATTGTTTCAGATCAACCCAAAGCAAAATGCAAAATGTTGCTTTGATCATCACTGTGAAGCTGTTAATGGGCTACAGATCAACTTTCTTTGTCGCCTTTCTTGCTATTGTAGCCTACTGATTCGTTACAAATGCGTTTTTGGAAGTATCTTGTAATATTTAAGGCTATGAACGAGATGTTTCTCATGTTGTAATATGCTGGTGTTATATTTTGTCCAAAAAGGCGAATTGGTGAAACCCAGAGAGAAACTCATATCACTAAAGATGAATAAACTCATTAAAGAATATCAATAGCTACTTTGCTGTGTCGGAGTTTGATTTCAGAAGAACTTTTCATCAGTTTGGATGGAATGATTTGATTAATTAAAATGGAGCCAAACTCGATCAAGTAAGTTGACACTGTATTAGGCTACAAGCCGTTGTTTTGCAACTTCAGAGGTTACTATATCCCATACCATAGGCTATAGGCTACACAAAGGGAGAGACAATGACTGTAAATCATTGAGACCATGCATTCAAACGGCGTTGCGTATTACCACTTTTCTGTGACTCGGTGGTAACAATTGTGTGTTTCTACAATATTTGACCACAAGTTATCGTTTCTGTTAAAATAATATGTATCAGTCACAATGTGTAGCTTAGTAGGTGGCTGTGATGAAGTAGTAGTATTCAATTAGGCCGTAGATGCGAGGAAAGAAACGTGAAAACTATCATTGGGTATTTCCTCAACTGAGCCAAGGTAACCAGTTGTTTTAGATCAGCTCAAAACAAAGTGTTACCTGGCTGCTGACGTAGTTGATAAATACGTGACTGGAAGCTGTTTTCATACGGAGCTTCGATAGCTCACTGCGTTGAGCTTCGGGCTCGCGTGTTCATGTTATATTCTTGCCACAGGATCGAAACCAGTTCGACCCGAACTTGAATGATTATATTGTTTTTAGATCTTTTTTTTTTGGAGGTGGCTGCAATGTGGTGCTTCTTGACAAACATTTTCGCCGCAGTGGATCTGGGAAACTATTCTAAAATCGCCAGTAATTGTTTGTGATTGTGTGACGAATCTGGTGACAGAGGCGGACCACATCGGCAGCTGTTAGGTAAACACAACATAAGGAAACCAGTTAGGGTGGAAACCAGTAGGGCTAGAACACCGGCAGTGGAGATGCTGCTGAGCGTATTACTGCCCTCCACACGTCAAAATTTAAACTAGAGACTTCCATACAGTCCTGCAGATTTTTCTCACTGCAACGTGGCATCATGACTTTGCGTAAACATACACGCCACTTTCCTAAAGCCAAATGGCGTGTTATCTATATTTTTCAGCTATCCACGTGTATGTCTACGCTGTATACAGCAGATGTAAACATACACACAGACGTGTATAAAGTACTAGAGACCCATACTTGAGTAAAAGTACAAGTGCTCTATCAAAAAAGTGACTTGTGTAGAACTAGAAGTGCTCTTTAAGCACACTTAAAGTGGTGGTTCGGAGTAATTTCACCCTAGGGTCAACCTCAAGCCAAACACCCCCCCCCGAATCTTTTTTCACCTGGGTCTAACATTGAGAGAGTTTGCGTAGAGTAGCGTTATCAGCTGAATAGCTTAGTGCAGGGGCTAATGGACCCACGATTGTATCTCGTAAGTTACCCCACTAATAATGCCCGAAATGATACCAAACGTCTACACTAGTACAAACAAAGTTTGTAAGTACACCAGAAGTTTATGAACACTTGCCTGCTCTCTTCTGCTCTCTGCTGCTGCTGCTGCTACCTGCAGATAGACGAGTGCTTAGGGACGTCTACAAATTACTACACCGAAAAGAGATACAACAAAAATATTTATTAATTTAACTTTTTTTTTTTATTTTTTATTAAGTGCTGTAGTATAACTAGCAGGAGACAAGTAATAATTGAGGTAAGTTTGGAGACATTACCTTATTTAATCATTAAATTAATAAAAAAAATGTTTTGCCAAATATTAAATATATTATACTATATTCAAAATAACAAATATTAACAAATACTGTAAATGTACAATTATCACACTGTGCAAGTACAAGTGCAACATCCTCTCCAGCACAGTAACGATTAAAGCCCCAAAAAACGTATCACACACTAGCTAGCTGTGATGTACAGGAGAGTTAGCAAGCTAGCAAAATCCAGATAAACTAGCAGCTTCACATCACAGGGTCAAACATCCAGATAAACTAGATCAGCTTCACATCACAGGGTCAAACATCCAGATAAACTAGATCAGCTTCACATCACAGGGTCAAACATCCAGATAAACTAGATCAGCTTCACATCACAGGGTCAAACATCCAGATAAACTAGATCAGCTTCACATCACAGGGTCAAACATCCAGATAAACTAGATCAGCTTCACATCACAGGGTCAAACATCCAGATAAACTAGATCAGCTTCACATCACAGGGTCAAACATCCAGATAAACTAGATCAGCTTCACATCACAGGGTCAAACATCCAGATAAACTAGATCAGCTTCACATCACAGGGTCAAACATCCAGATAAACTAGATCAGCTTCACATCACAGGGTCAAACATCCAGATAAACTAGATCAGCTTCACATCACAGGGTCAAACATCCACATAAACTAGATCAGCTTCACATCACAGGGTCAAACATCCAGATAAACTAGATCAGCTTCACATGACAGGGTCAAACATCCAGATAAACTAGATCAGCTTCACATGACAGGGTCAAACATCCAGATAAACTAGATCAGCTTCACATCACAGGGTCAAACATCCAGATAAACTAGATCAGCTTCACATCACAGGGTCAAACATGCAGATAAACTAGATCAGCTTCACATCACAGGGTCAAACATCCAGATAAACTAGATCAGCTTCACATCACAGGTTCAAACATCCAGATAAACTAGATCAGCTTCACATCACAGGGTCAAACATCCAGATAAACTAGATCAGCTTCACATCACAGGGTCAAACATCCAGATAAACTAGATCAGCTTCACATCACAGGGTCAAACATCCAGATAAACTAGATCAGCTTCACATCACAGGGTCAAATGGTTAACATTCAGGACTCACTGCAGACTGAAACAACTCAGGAATAGTTTAATATGCTGCAACAATAGCTAAATAGAAAGAGTACAAACGTACATAGTCTCTGACTTCTCAACGGGCAACCGTAATGAAAAGAAACACAACGCAAGCTCGGGGATTTCTTACGTAATTAGCGTACGTAACTAACGTAGCCGTAACTACACACCCTGTAACCTACACAGTCTCTGTAGCGTGAGGAATTCATAACAGTAACGAGTAACGATGCAGCACATAAAAAATGTATCGGAGTAAAAGTATTTCATTCATCGAAAATATGTACTCAAGTAAAAGTGGAAGTAGGAGAAAAAAAAGAATACTCCAGTAGAGTACAAATACAGCCTTTTAGTACTTAGTACTTCTTCTTTTTTTCATAAATATTGTTTAATTTTTTAACATATCAAAACTTTTTTACACACACATACAAAGCCATTCAGCATCTAAGAAAAACAGATGCAAATGAGAGACACCAAGAATAATAATAAAAAAAAGTAAAGACATTAAATAAAAAAGATAAGTAAAAGCTTCTCATCACATCTTATGTTTGACACAACTTCTTAATCAGACATTGGTACGTCATTTCCCTCACGTTCAAGAAAGAATAAAAGAGGGTTCCAGACCTTCTCAAACCTCCCATATTTACCTTTCACAATATAAGATACCTTTTCCATAGATATACTTATTGCCATTTCTTTCAGCCAGTTACCTATACTTGGCGCCTTTATGTTCTTCCAATGTAAAGCCGTTTTGCTTGTAATTAACACATGTCTATTAATGCGTATTCTTTACTTTTCAGTGGTATGTTTAGAGGGTATATGTAATATAAAGACTTTTGCAGAAATTGGTATATTGATATTCAGGATTTTATCTATTATGCATTTCACATCTTTCCAAAATGTCATTATATGTTCACACTCCAAAACGCAATGGAATAGAGTGCCTTTAAAATTGATACATTTAAATAATTCAAATTCCCTCTGTAAATGGTGCCCTGCTGGTAGGTTTTACGTGACCTACTTTCACTTAAGTACGGTGCAGTAAAGTCAATCAGATGTCCGCGATCTACGTAACGACAGTACAGTGGGACGTCTGCCTTCAACAGAGCGACAGTAATAACCTAATATACCATCATTACTGAGTTTAAACTACATTCACGGTTATGTTTGCACTGAATAACGCATTCAATAAACAGAAACATAACTCTTGCAGCGCACATGAACAGATGCGCAATATTAGCTCACACATAAAATAGCACCCTCGTGAATTAGCCTACTGTTGCTAACGTACATTCATAAATCCTGCATAACATCGTCCCGTACCTACAGGACCTCAGACTTACTTATTGATGCACGCACAGAGTAGTGTCGACAAACTTAGTCCAATGAGGGGAGAAAGGAAAGTGTGATAGCGTTCCACGGTGATGCTTTTTTCTCTCTCACTCGAGACCAACGTTACGAGTGTCCAACGTTACTAGAAGGTAGAGCGAGCTACAACTGAAAAGGAGAGAGAGAGAATGTATCACTACAGCCAATCCAGTCTGCTCAAAGCGATGGTCTTTTTCAAAAATAGGTTGCACGTAAAGGGTGAAAAAGTAGCTTCCACTTAAGGAGCCCTATGTCCTGTCTTTGTGTCTTTGCTAGTTTAAAGCCCATGTTGCAGGGTTTATTTTCTAACTAATTTTTGCAATTTGCTTGTTGGTAATAAACATTTAAACTGTTACTCAAGAACATCAAATACAATGGATATCACAAAACAGAATAAAATACGAAAAAGTAGTAGGCTACTATTTTACAGCGGTTTCTCCTTTCCCCCACAATGCATTGCATGACGTCACGTTGGGGAGACGACCATGCGTAAGCCCCGTCTCGGTTCACTGTCACGGTTTCTGCCAATGGTCTGGCAAAATATGGCTTTTGGTCTCGACAGAGTCAATGTGTCTTTACTATGTGTATAATAATGTTGGAGGGAAAGTGAAACACAGCTTGGACGGGGATGCTGTTCGGCTTTTCACAAGTTTAGACCGCTAGCTAACGCTACGCCGTTAGTAGTTAGCTACTAACGGCTAGTTAAATACCGGTATTACAACTGCCTTCGGAGCTGCGTCCATGTTGTCAACATAAGACATGTGGCGTTAGTGCTCCTTTTGTATCATACTTTTATTGAATGAAATATTAAGCTTCGCTCCTACGAAATAGGTGTTTTTTTGTAACATTACACACAAAGCTAAATGGCTATAGTTAGCCTGTACGTATGCTAGCAGGATTAGCTAACGTTGCGTAGCCAGCAACTTCGGCAATCGGCAGTAGTTTCGGCAAGCTAACCACGACAGTATGTCGCCCACAATCAACCTCTGCTGCTAAAAGCAGTCAGTCTGCAGTGATGTTTGAAATGGAGACACATGGATGTGTTAGCTGTCGTGGTTAGCTCGCCGAAACTACTGCTGAAGCTGCTGGCTGGCTATGCAACGTTAGCTAATGTCCGCTAGCATACGTACAGGCTAACTATAGCCAGTTAGCTTTGTGTGTAACTAACAAAAACTCACCCATCTCGTTGGAGCTAGCTAAGTTTAACGTTTCATTCAATAAAGTTATGGTACAAAAGGAGCACTAACGCCACAGGTCGTATGTTAAAAACGTGGACGCAGATATAGGAAACTTCGAAGGCAGTCGTAATATTTACCTAGCCATCTAGGCTAATGTTGTTGCGTTAACGTTAGCGAAACGTCGGCGTAGCGTTAGCTAGCTGTCTAAACTTGTGAAAAGCTGAACAGCATCCCCGTCCAAGTAATAAATAAACACTAGACAAATATGTTGTTACTGGCGCTAGTAGGCTACCATCAAAACGTGAGATATCTAATCAATATGTGTTTATAACCGTCAGGGGATTTCACAGGTGTGACTGGCAAGTTAGCCCATAGCTAGCATGATGCCTTCTATTTTCTAGATCTAGATAAGTTAACCGGTACTTAGCTGAACTAACGACATGATCACTGTCAGTAGATATATAAAGAAAACATTGACTTTCACTTGTTGCTATTCACTGACAGTAAAAACACCTCTTCCTCATCCCAGTCAGTCACCATCGTTCTAGTACTAGGCTGATACACATCTCCCCAACGTGACGTCATCACCGAATTGCGTTAAAAAACCCACTAATACTAAAAATGACAAACCCTAATTCACATGGATGTCTTCTTTTAAATCCTTCTTCCATACTTCAAGTTTGTTATCTGAGGAGTCCTTTGACCCTGACACTATAATGCCATATAGTAGTGAAATCAAGCCTCTGCTATAACAATCTTTTACCACTTACTTCTCTAATATTGATAAAGATGGCATATCTAAAGAGGTAACTTTGAGAAATGAAAATGAAATTACTTATTTGTAGGAATTTAAAGAAATGTTGTCTAGCTATATCGAATGTACGAACTAATTCCTCAAACGACATAAGTTTACTGGAGGAATGTAGATCTGCTACTGTCTTAATCCCCTTATCTGCCCATATTTTAAAACCTGCATCCAGTCAGCCTGGTTTAAACCTTGTATTGCCCCAGATGGGGCTGTAACAAGACAGGGTATTGGGGATGCCTAAATACTTCTTAATTTCATACCATACATTTATCATATTTAAGACTATTGGGTTAGAAATGTTTTTTTCTAAGGTCCTTGAGTTCTGAGGAATATAGATACAAACTTAGAGGCAGGTCAGATGTGATTGCAGATGATTCCATATCCACCCAAGAGGGACTAGCTTGGGAAGAAAAGTGAAACATGATGGTTCTTAATTGTGCAGCCCAATACTTACTTACCATACTTTGCTTTTATTTTTATCATACTTTGCTTTTATTTTTATTTTATTTTTTTCTTTATTTATACTTTATACTGTAATTAAGTTGAGGATTAGATGAGGTGAGCAACATATTGTCTGTTTGAGGGTATATTCATATTGTTTTAAAATTTCTGCTGTATTTATTACATTGCTACTGTATTTATTAGATTTGTATATGATATGTATTTGTATTGATTTTTGTATTTTAGGGTGCCCGTTAAGACCTGGCTAGGGACAACCGATGGAAACTAGCACTTGTAGCTAACTCTGGCTTGTTTACAGCAAGGCCTTTGTCTGTTGATCAATGAGCATTGTCTCTATCAAATAAATAAATAAATGAAATGGTACCACTGCAAATTAGGACACTTAAGCCCCCCTCTATCATATGGTAAATATAGAAGTGAAAGGCAGAGTCTAGGGTGTCTGTTATTCCATATGAAATTAGTAAATAGTTTATTCATTCTTAGAAAGAGGTGTTTAGGAGGCGCCAAAGGGATATTTTGTCCATCTTTCGATGGAATTATTAATATTTTCTAAAAGAGGGTCATAATTTGCTGAAACAATATTCTCAAGAGTTGGTACAATCTTTATGCCCAAATATGTAAAGCAATCCGTTGCTTTGAAAATGGATGCACGATGGTTGGGTTATTGTCCATCTTCCTTATTCAGTAACATAAGCATGCTTTTAGAATTATTATCTTGTATCCTGAGATCTTTCCAAACGAACTAATGAGTTCTAGTAAAGCAGGGATAGAGTTACTAAGGTGTTTTAAAAACAGCAGGACATCATCTGCAAATAAGGCAATTTTATGTTCTATTTGACCAACAGTAATGCCTGTTATGCCGGTTCCTAACTGCAATTCCAAAAGGCTCAATAGAGATTGCAGAGAGGAGAGAGAGGTGAACCCTGTCGGCAGCCTCTAGACATGGCAAATGGTTTGGATACCATGTTATTTGTTAGCACCTCAGCTACAGAATTGTTATAAAGTAACTTAACCCACTTGCAAAATCGCTCCCCAAAGCCAAACCTTGTCAGTAGTTCAAATAAATAGGACCGTTCTACCCTATCGAAGGCCTTTTCGGCATCCAGTGCTAGAACGGCAGTATCTTGTTCGCCTCTTTGGTCATGAAGAATGTTGAGAAGCCTTCTAACATTATGAAATCCCTGTCTACGTTGTCTAAAACCATTTTGGTCCTCTCCTATCAGTCCAGGTAGTATTACTTCCAAGCGCTTAGCCAAAACTTTACATAATATTTTTGTGTCTGAATTGAGGAGACTTATTGACCGCATGTTTTCACATTGTGTGTTAGGTTTTCCTGGTTTTGGTAGTAATGTAATTAGTGCTCCCCTCATAGACATAGGGAGAAGGCCTTCCTGGAAATCCCCTAACATAACTTTCTTTACATTTTTTATAGATGTCTATGGGAAGGCAGTTTTCCCTGCTGTCATCGCATCAATAGCTTCAGAAATTTCTTTCAGTGTTAATTTCTTGTCTATATTAATTCTATCTTCTTCAGGGATTTGTGGTAGATTAATATTATCTAAGAACTGTGTTTGAAATTCTAAGTTAGGAGAGCACTCAGCACTATACAACTTTTCATAATACTCTCTAAATGTTTCATTGATCTCGACTGGATATATTATGTTTCCTGATGGACCCTCAATTGTTAAAACTACAATTGAGGGTCAATCAGGAAACATAATAGATCCAACTCGTTCAGTTTGTCTTTGTTTGATCTGCCATGCAAGTAGTCTTCCTGCTTTATCACCCCGTTCATAAAAGGTTTGTGTCATTTTCAGTACTTTTGCAGCTGCTCTGGTCGCTGACATATCATTGTATCGGGCCCTCAGTTTACAGTAACTTCTCATGATCATCTGCATTATCAGTTGTGGTTTGATGTATATCTTTTTCCAGTCGGGTAATCTGTCCATCTAACTGTTTCATCTCTTGCCTAGATTGTTTGGCTTTTGAGCTACAAAAGCCTATACTTTGACCCCTAATGAATGCTTTAAATGCTTCCCATCTTATACGAGCTGAAGTTTCAGATGTGTTAGTTTCAAAGTATAGGTCTATCCGTTTACCTAGAAATTCTATGCATGATGGATCCTGGAGCCATCCTGTTTGAAAACGCCATTTTTCACCAATTTGCTGTTGACATTAATGCTACTGCTGCATGGTCTGAGATAACCACACCATGATATTGACAATCGCAGACCTTGGGAAGCAATGGTGCAGAAATTAAAAAATAATCGATACGCGAGTGTGTTTGGTGAGTACTAGAGTAGCATGAGTACGCTCTTGAGTTAGGGTTAAGATATCTCCAAATATCCAGCAGATTTAAATCCTTCATGAACTGTTGAATCAGTTTTCTTGATTTGGTATGTGTATTATCAATGCCCGTTGAACGAGCTTTTATTGGGTCCAAAGTGCAATTCATATCACCTGCTATGAAGTATTGCCCTGATAAATTAGAGATTTGGAGAAATAAATCACTTTAAAAAGTTAGGATTATCATCATTATGGCCATAAACATTAAATCAGATAAAATTGATTTTATCTGAAAAAAAAAATCCTTGAACAATTATAAATCTACCTGCTAGATCTTTAGTTATTTTGTCAACCTGTATGGGAATGGATTTATGAATTAGAATCATTACCCCGCTTGCGTTTGAAGTATAGCAACTAGAGAACACCTGACCCTGCCATCTCCTCTGTATTCTAAGTGTATCTCCTGCCTTCATATGAGTTTCCTGTAGAAAGACCACTTTTGCCTGTAAGTGTTTAATTCTGTCCATTATTGTTTAACTTTTTTAATGTTACCCATTCCCCTACAATTCCATGTAAGGGATTTTACCTTTCCAGTCTCAGACATCCCCTATCATAGGTGTTAAGTTATGACAAACATTTTTTATGTAGCATATTCATTGAGCCTTGAGAAGCACAAACATAATATAAAAAGGAAAACAAACTCAGAAAGAGACATCACACATACATTTTAACCTGAACTTGAATCCCATAAAACTCCTCTCCATCCACTGTGGATTACCCTCTCCCCCCAGCCGTTCACTCCCCACATGCAGCTGTATGGTCCACACACCAGTGAGGAACATGCAGGCGCTGGAATCCCCTCTCCTAACTTCACACAACCCAAAACCTTGCTAGTCCACTTCTACTCCTGTTTTCAACCGCAGAACTTGTGCAGCATATTTGTCAGCATTATAGCTGTGAACTCTATATATGTACCATCCAAAGATACGCATATGTAAAAAAGGAAAAAAAAACTGAGGAAATAAAAGGCAGTAATGCCATATTGGACTAGTAGCCTATGCATTCAGAGTTTGTCAAAATAGAAACAGCTGACAACTTTGTCCAGTCTATAAGGCGAACATATCTCATCCCGTCATGTTGAGACAAGTAATAAAACCATAAAAAAGCATAGCAGGCACCGCATAGGCTAAGATTAACTTTGCAGGCTACTGCCTGCATAAGTTGACAAAAAAAGGTAGGCTGCCTTATTAATCCATAGGGCTTCATTCTGAGAGTGAGATAAGGAATCTCATTATCTGAATTATCTGGCAGTTCAACCTGTAGTTCTAATTTCTACTCCTTGTCCAATTCTTCCATGTAGCGTTCCACTACAGCAGGGGTGTCAAACAGTGTGGATTTCTCCCGGTGTGTGAGAAGGAGCCGGGAAGGAAAGACGATCCTGTGTTTGTTGATCCCCTTGTCGCAAAGTCGTCTCCTCACCTCATCATAGGCCCTCTGTTTCTTGTGAATTTCCGCAGATACATCTGGATAGAATCGAATGGATTGGTCCTTATATATAAGCTTGCCCTTGGCTTTAGCCGCTCTCAATACTTGTTCTTTTTGTCTGTAGTTCAGGAACTTCATTATAAGGGTTCTTGGCGGGGGAACTGCTGCATTTACCATTTGCCGCCGCGGCGGTCCGACTCTGTGCGCTCGCTCCAAAGCTAGCGGGGCGTTAGCATCCAATTCCAGAAGTGTTGGCAGCCATTTCTCCAAAAACCCACCCGCATCTCGTCCTTCGTTTTCTGGCAAACCCACGATTCTCAGATTGTTCCTCCGATTCCGGTTCTCCATGTCATCATCTTTTTCCATCAGTAATTTCCAATGATTTTGTACGAGCCCGCAGACGAGCAGCCTCGTATTCAGCCCCCGAAATGTACGTTCCTCTGCTTTCTTCACTCTTTCTGCAACTTCCTTGATTAGCGAGAATACGCTGTCTATTTTATTTGAGACTCGGTTTTCCATCCCCTTGAATGCGTTTTCCATACCTTTTTGATTGCATTCATGACATCTGCATTACTGGGATTAGAATTCTCTTCTCTAGCCGAGTCGTAGACGCCATCTTCCTCCTTTCCTCCCGCTGCTACAGCGTGGTCCGATTCCAGCAGCATATCCTGTTCTTCAGTGTTAGTTTCTCTCTATTTGCTTTTTTCTTCCCTGTAGGCATCTTCAAACTTCAACTAGGTACACCCCTTCACAGCAAACAATGCTTGTGAGTAGATTGTTAAGGATTTAACTTGACAACTGCAGGAGGGTCGCCACAACACTGCTTCTCAGCACCGCTCCATAACCGGAAGTCAGTGAAGTAGTTCTACTCTGTTACTGTACAGCTCTGCATACACACCACGTGGCGTCGCCACGTTGGTGTTATCACGAGAACGTGATGTACTATCGCTAGAACAACATCACACGCGTGTAAAAAAGAAAAGGAAAAACAAAAAAGGTTGGGTTTAGGAAAAGAACACAGGGAAGGGCTTTAAAAACACAAAAAAGCGACAAAAACATGGAAAATAACGACAGAAACACACTTAGGAAAACAATAAACGGACTTACGTCCCTTTATACTACTCGCTACGGTGACAAGTCACTCGTAATGTAAGTCAATGGCGGGCGAACTGCGTTGATAAACACGCTAAAAAGCGATTGTGTCTTGATTAGGGCTGAACGATTAATTGTATTTGCGATAATATCGTGATATGTTAAAACGCGATTTCCTTATCGCAAAGGCTGCGCTTTGGGCACGTGACTCACGAGAGCAAATCAGTCAATTTTTACTTATTTAACTGTCTAGTAAAGTTCAAAGACAGTGTTTAAAAAGTGCAATCCACATGTTTACATATGTCTATGTAAATAATAATTAAATAATCTAAATACTACTAAGTGTGGTAAAGCCACATTTGTTTTTATATTTCTGCAATCTGCACTTTAGTTTGTGTGATATGTTTCTGACTTTCATATGAATGTTTCCACCAGGCTTGGTCAGTGCTCAATATACTACTGGGATTGAAGTAGTTAAATAAAAGATGTCATTCATATAAATTCATGCATCACCTAATTAATTTCATCATCACATACAGGCCTGGCCTCCAGGAAAGAACAGTTTGTTTAATCTAGTTTAATTTATCTTTTGTGTTGTTCATACTATACAATGATTTATTGCTATTTTTTGTTGAATAATACAGAAGACAAAGAGCTTAAAAAATAATCGCATATCGAATCGCAATATTTTTGAAAAAAATCGCAATTAGATTATTTTCAAAAATCGTTAAGCCCTAGTCTTGATAACGCGCCAAAATTGCATACGAATTGGCGTGTCATACATACGCCACTTTATGAGATCAGTCTGCTCACTGTGTCCAAACAAAGATAAAACCGATAAAGCCTCAGCTCCAAGCCCTGTCAGTCTAACAAACATTACTTTTCTTTTACACTATTCTCTTTACATTCTAGAAAAACACGCTTCACTGTCTCAAGACCCCCAGAAACATGTTTTCCTACAACGCACAAAGAGTAGTCCAACCTCAATCTACACAGTTTAACCCTCCTGTTGTCCTCGGGTCAAATTTGACCCATTTTCTATATCCAAAATTTGGGTTTCTTTCAACCAAATTTTCAAAGAAAAGTAACGTGGATGGTTCTCTACAACACTCTTCACAAGTAAAATAAATGATCAGTTCCCTACTTTCATTGTTTTATTCAATGTAATAGCGTTTAGAGAGAAATAAATTGATAAAAGTGACAACATTTTTGGAAAAAGCTTCAAAAACGTAAAAAGGCGCTGAAAAAAGTCTGACCTGCGCCACTTTCCTGCATGTCATCCCCCCCCCCCCTCCTCGCTGTCCTGTCACTAAAGGGCTAAATGCCAGAAGAAAAAAAAAAGGGACAAAAGCCACAACACAAACACAAAAGCCACAACACAAACACAAAAGCTTCAACACAAACGCAAAAGCTACAACACAACTGTTCTATACTTATGAAGTTACCTCTCTTTTTGAAACGCTCACACTCAATTCCGTTGTCGCTTATATATTTGTGTTGTGGCTTTAGTATTTGTGTTATAGCTTTTGCGTTTGTGTTGTCGCTAATGTATTTATGTTGTGGCTTTTGCGTTTCTGTTGTAGCTTTTGCATTTGTGTTGTGTCCTTTGCGTTTGTGTTGTAGCTTTTGTGTTTGTGTTGTGGATTTTGTGTTGTGTTGTAGCTTTTGCGTTTGTGTTGTAGCTTTTGCGTTTGTGTTGTAGCTTTTGTGTTGTGGATTTTGTGTTTGTGTTGTAGCGTTTGTGTTGTGGATTTTGTGTTGTGTTGTAGCTTTTGTGTTTGTGTTATGGCTTTTGTGTTTGTGTTGTAGCTGTTGTGTTTGTGTTGTCTACCTATGTTGGTGATAGACGCTTCTCGTTGCGTCACACCTAAACCAGGCTGTACTCGACTCTCCCACTGATTTATTTAAATATTAATATTTTAACGAGTTTTAACCAGTTTTGTTATTTACTCAAGCATAATATACATTTTGTTTATGAAATTGACAGACATAACAGGTAAATGCATAGACTTCTGTCAAATAAGGTAACACAGACTCATAGCCTTTACTGTACGTGGACCGATCATGCTTTTTTTTTTTTTACGTTTTTGTTCATTTTTCCCCCCACTTTTTAAAATCTTTTTAAACAATGTGGTTGAAAGAAACCCAAATTTTCGGATATAGAAACATTTTGAAAACGGGTCAAATTTGACCCGAGGACAACAGGAGGATTAAGATGGCTGAAGCTGAGCAGTTGGAGACTCTCGATCCTCACACCCAGACAGTGTTTGTTTTAGGTTTAGGTTGTAGTTTGACTTCTGTTTGCTTGTTTTTTCACACATTCATCTACACTCATGCACTCACTCACACCACAGATAATACAGATATACATTTTTAATAATACTTTTCAGAAGGGATCGACTGATTTTTTATGGCTGATGCCGATTATTAGTAGTTAATGAAACCGATAACCAATATTTTAGAACCGATAAGCATTTACAGTGAACATGAAAATCTTTCAAATTACTCTATTAGACTATTAAAATTTATTATTTATTAATTTATTTATTTAAAATTAAGATTTTGGAATGTTACAAACTCCGACACAAAACTTTGTTTAAATGCTGTAAGCAATTATTTAATACAACTTTCAACATAAGACTCAGTTATATAAAATTATAAATAGCTTTCTCCTGCTATGCTAACAGTTTGTTTGCACGTGTTGCAGACTGCTGTCTCTGGTGTTTTTTTTTCGAAATACTCCCATACTGCACTGTTGTTGTTTTTTATCCATCTGAAGTGAGATTTTAGAGAGAGAGACAGTGAGAAATGAAAGTAGTTATTATGTTAACTCACCACTAGCTTTGTTACTTAAAACATGTAACTATCGCTCTATATTAATAATGCTAACGGTGTAGTTACAGTAACACTGCAAGCTAACGCTATCACCACCAAAAGTTCTTTCTGGCTTTTTAAGTGATATATCCTGGCAGCCTTGTCATTATAGAAATAGATCACAGGGTTGGGGGTGTTTTTGCAACTTTAGTGTGAAAGATTATAATTGTTTTTAACTTTAGAAATTCCTGCAGCCTTACCTTTTGAAGCGTAGCGCGACGAACTGCACACAGAAGGAGACGCTTTTGCTCCAGGCTGCTGCATGTTAGCTGCTGTGAGGTTGATGAGTGTTGATTGGCTGTTAGCAGCGACGTTGAGTGTTGATTGGCTATTACTTGTACAACATCTAGCCAATCAGACCAGGGCTCTAAAGTGCGACCAATTTGGTCGCAAATGCGACCAAAATTTGTAAGGGTGTAACTAAGATTTTTCCTAGGTAACACCGGTGCACCTAACGTCCTCGCATCCGCTGCCTCTACACGAACAAAGCGATGTCGTTTATATCGATATGGTTTAATGTTGCGTTACATGACCCATTCCTTCTGTAAAGCCGTGCCTGTGTTTGGATCTCTCCTCCGTGCAGCCCCCCCCCCATTCACTCACACACGGCTCCCCTGCAACATGAGAGACGTAGCGCCGCCGGTCCACATGCTGACATTTGTCTACAGTTTTAATTGTTATTAACACAGCTGTATATTGTTAAGTATGAGAGGGAAACCTGTATTGGTACCAGTGTTTCCGCTGGTAACTCTGTTACTGCGGCCGGCACGGCGAAAAACACATTAGAAGTTATTGAATGGAACTACGGTAACTTCAGTTCGTTGAATAATAGTGTGTGAGACTCTGGGTGAGAGATGTGACCCATGGCCACATTATCATAGTTCATAAAAATGCAGCGCAGTGACGATACAGACATTTCATAGCCTACACAAGACGTGTGTAACGCCGCTGACCCGCATTCGACCTGTGCTGGACCCATTCATAATGAGTCAGCCGTCACTCTGTGAGTACGCTTCAGTCCATCGTTCTGCCCCTCTCTCCTTATATGAGCTACTGGGCTATCCGGGTCTGTTATTGAAAACAAGTGAAGGAGCTTTTTCAGAGATATATTTTTTAAAATATATCCCAGGCTATTTATTTCAGATAATGTACATGTGTTGCAGCTGTATATTTTCAAATTGGGAAGGAAACCCTGTCTTTGCATTTTATTTTAATTACATCTGTTTTAATAAAAGAGCTTGTGAAAAGTGGCTTTGACTTAAAACTGAACATTTAGCCCACTTTGTAAAATATATATATATATATTAGAGATAGAGATATATATTGGATATCACCATTCAGCCGAAAAATACAGAGATATGATTTTTAGTCCTGGACTAGTGGAAGATCTGATAAGAATCAGTGTGGAGGGGCCCAGCTTGGAGAATTTTGATGCTAGGGAGTGTGGCGAGCTGGTTTAGCCAAGGCCAAAGGGGAAGAAGGCCAAATTACAGGTGTTGGCCATCTGAGGGGCATTTGACAGCAAGGGGGGACCCGCTATAAGACTTTGAGTATAGTATAATTGTGCTTCAAATAAAAAAAATAAAAAATGTACCAACTCCTTATTCTTGTTTTAAAATAATTGACATAATATATATATGAATGTATATGGAGTGTGATTAAAAAGGTGACCTTGAAATTGTGGCGTTAATGGCGATGTGAGAAAAAATTTGGGTGCACCTAAATTTTGTGCTGGTGCACCTAAATAAAAAAAGTTAGGCGCACCAGTGCGACCAAGGCAAAAAGTTAGTCTGGAGCCTTGCAGACAGTGTTGTGGGCGGGACATTAAGTCAGACTCAGTGGTGAGTGAAGCCGAAGCAGAGGGACAGACACAGAGCTGTAGCTGAGCCAAAGTAGAACACTTTTTAATTCATTAACATATCAGTTATCAGGCAAATAAACGCCAATACAGATAATCTTCAAACTGCCAAAAAACGGGCCGATAATCGGTCGATCACTAGTTTTCAGTAAGGGTCCATTATGGGTTAAATAAATTGTCTTTAATTTAATCCTTAATTCTGAGTGTTCTCCCTTCTTTTGTCTTGAATTTGAGCTGGTTCATGACACAGTCATGCCTAAAAAGCTTGTATTGTGGCTAGTCCAGATGTCAGTGGGAGTTGACACATACTCTAAGCCAGGGGTGTCACACAGGAAATGAGAATCTCATGTAGTCTTCTCACTTAAAGCTTGGTCGACGTAAAGTCCTAAAAAAGTCAGCAAAAAAGTTTCTTAGCCATTGTAGAATTTAGCAAATCAAGCAAAACAAAGATTTCATTTTTCTAAGCAGCTACCACAACGCTGACTCCCAGCAGCCTGTTTCACAGCCTGAATATGAAACTCTCTGTGTCATGACAGTGTCATGTCACTCTTATTTAGATACCTTCAAGTAAAGTGTTGCCCTTTTTTGTTTGGTGCACAACTAGTTGGGCCAAAATTCATTGTGAACCTAAATTGGTATTCAGGCTGGATCAAAATTTGCAAGGGGGCGGGATTTGGTCCGCTGGTCTGAGTTTGGCTCTATGCTCTCAAATGTTTCCTTCCGCTCAGTTTTAATCTCAACCACCAGCTGGAGCAGAGTGGAGGAATGAGTTTATTTAAGGGTGGTAGTGTAACAGCTCAGTTTTGTGTGATGACCTTTGGGGACCCAGGATAAATCAGATGATTTCATTATGAAGCTGCGTCCTTATCACAGTGAAATCAGCTAATTAGCAAAGTATTGTTGAGACTGATATTTAATGTATGTCTGTCTGTGTTTCAGCTTTACCTCCAGACGTTCTTAAAGTGATTGTTGGTGAAGAGGAGCAGCAGGAGTGTAGCTCCAATGTGGACCAACAGGAGCCAGAGCCCCCCCCACACATTAAAGAGGAACAGGAGGAACTGTGGAGCAGTCAGGAGGGAGAGCAGCTTCAAGGACTGGAGGAGGCTGATATCACCAAGTTCCCATTCACTCCTGTCCCTGTGAAGAGTGAAGATGATGAAGAGGAAGCTCAGTCCTCACAGCTTCATCAAAGACAAACTCAACACATGAAAACAGAAGCTGATGGAGAGGACTGTGGAGGACCAGAACCAGCCAGGAACTCCCATCCACTTTTACAACCAGAGACTGATGACAGTGTTGATAGTGATTTTTGGAAGGAGACAAGACAGCGGTCATTTAGCTGCTCTAACTGTGGGAAAAAATTTGCCTGCAAGGCAGATCTGAAACCACACATGAAATCTCACACAGGAAAAAAAGCTTACAGCTGTTCAGTTTGTAAGAAATCTTTTTCACAGAGTTGGAGTTTACAGAAACACATGAAAGTTCACACAGGAGAGAAACCATTCAGCTGTTCTGAGTGTGGTAAAGCTTTTACACAGAAACTAAGTTTCCAGATACACATGGCTCACCACACAGGAAAGAAACAATACAGCTGTGTTGTTTGTGACCAAAGATTCCCCTGGTCCACCAGCCTCAAAGTTCATCATTGTGTTGGTCGTCAGTCCTCACAGCTTCATCAGAGACAGACTCAACACATGGAAACAGAAGCTGATGGAGAGGACTGTGGAGGACCAGAACCACCCAGGAACTCACATCCACTTTTACAACCAGAGACTGAAGACCAGACTGGAGACCCTTCTGAACCTGAGACTGATGACAGTGCTGATTGGAAGGAGACCAGAGAACCTCAGTCAGCTTTAAACTCTCTGAAACATGATTCAAGACATAAGAAAACATTCAGCTGCTCTGAGTGTGGGAAAAGATTTGGCTTCACATCACATCTGAAGACTCACATGATAAGTCACACAGGAGAGAAACCTTTTAGCTGCTCAGTTTGTAAGAAATATTTTACACAGAGTGGACATTTACAAAAACACATGAGAATCCACACAGGAGAGAAGCCTTTTAGCTGCTCAGTTTGTAATAAATCTTTTACACAGAGTGAAAATTTACGGTCACACATGAGAAATCATACAGGAGAAAAGCCTTTTAGCTGCTCTGAGTGTGGTAAAGCTTTCACTGAAAATGGAACCCTGAAGAAACACATGATAACTCACACAGGAGAAAAACCTTTCAGCTGCTCACTTTGTACTAAGCGATTTGGCTACAAGTCAGCTCTGAAGAAACATATGAAAATCCACACAGGAGACAAACCTTTCAGCTGCTGTGAGTGTGGTGAAGCATTCACTGAAAATGGACACTTGAAGACACACATGAGAACTCATAGTGCAGTGTGACAAAAGATTCAACTGGTGCACCAGACTCAAAACCCATCAGTGTATAGGTCATCAATCCTCACCGCTTCATCAAAGACAAACTCAACACATGGAAACAGAAGCTGATGTGAAGGACCAGAACCAGCCAGGAACTCACATCCACACTCACTTTTACAACCAGAGACTGAAGACCAGACTGGAGACTCTTCTGATCCTGAGACTGATGACAGTGCTGATTGGAAGGAGTTTCATTCAGCAGTTGAACTGAACAGAGAAAACAACATCTTATGTGCTCTAAGCTATGTCACATGTTTTTTAGGCTACAACACTTTGTGTCACATACAGCAAACATCTCCTCACTATCTGCTAGCTGCCTGTCCCCTGAACACACTGTAAACAAACACACTCTCTATAGACAGCCCAGGCTCCACAAACGCCAACAGCAAAAACAAACTGCGCCAACCTGCACCACGAAACATAACGGTGTTACAACCGACAAGAAGGATTTGGGGGTGGGGGTTGGGGGGTTACTGCGCAGAAGGGAGGGGACGGGATTCAATTCAACTTTATTTATAGTATCAAATCATAACAAGAGTTATCTCAAGACACTTTACAGATAGAGTAGGTCTAGACCACACTATAATTTACAGGGACCCAACAATTCCAGTAATTCTCCAAAGAGCAAGCATTTAGTGCGACAGTGGCGAGGAAAACCTCCCTCTCAGGAAGAAACCTCGGACAGACCCACACTCTTAGTAGGCGGTGTTTAACGGTGACGGTTGGGGGTGTGATGAACAGTGGCAATAATAGTCACATTAAAGATAATGGATCAATGACTAGAAATAGTAGTTGTAGTAGTTCATGGCGTTGCAGGGCGTTACTGGGTGTTGCAGTGCACTGTGGGAAATAGCAGACTGTAGCAGGGCACTGCAGGGCGTAGCAGGACGTAGGAGGGCGAAGCAGGACACTGCAAAGCGTAGTAGGGTGTAGCAGGGTGTAGCAGGGTGTAGCAGGGTGTAGCAGGGCATAAGGGACTCCGGGGAATAAGGACTCCCCGGAGTCCTTATTCTCCTTTTTCTCCCCGGAGAAAAAACATAAGGACTCCAGGGAATAAGCTCCCCTGAGCTAAGTTAGTAACAAGCATTTCTGGGACATGGATGCACACAGATGGAAAGAGAGAGGAGAGAGGGGCTCAGTATGTCAATGGAAATCCCCCCGGCAGTCTAACACTATAACAGCATAATTAAGAGCTGGGTCAAGGCAAACCTGAGCCAGTTCTATAAGGGTTGGTAGATGAATCTGACGAATATGAAGAGAAGCATAGAAGAAAAGGGTTGCCGTGTCTGCCAATATACACCCTCCCCCGCCGGTCTAGGCGAACGCTGCAACTCCTCACTCCCTAACTATAAGCTTTATCAAAGAGGAGAGTTTTAAGTTTACTCTTAAATGTGGTGGTGGTGTCTGCCCCCTGGACCCAGACTGGGATCTGGTTCCACAGGAGAGGAGCCTGATAGCTGAAGGCTCTGGCTCCATTCTACATCTTTCACAGATGTCATCCATGTCAGAGTATATTTTGGCCAGTTTAACCTTACTGTAGTGCATACGGTGAAGAACTTTAAAATGAATCAAATTCAAACGTGCACAAGAAGAGGTCGCATTCACCCAGCTTAGAGCTTTGTCCCATATAGCATCTGATATATTTGTCCCTAACTCTTCTTCCCATTTTGCTTTGATAGGATCCAAGGATATACTGTAAAGTGAGATTTGAGACTCATGACTTCACAGAGCAACTTAGAGAAATATGCAGAGTCTTCCTCTTCCACAAAGCTGAGCCAGATGTTTGATGCCCATGATGTTAAGGCAGAGTTTCAGAGAGTTAAGACAAATAAGAGCATGGGGCCTGATTCTATTTCAGGAAGATTGCTAAAGCACTGTTCAGAACAGCTTTGTGATGTGTTCTGTAATATATTTAGGATATCTCTGGAGCAGTCCCAAAGTTATGGAAGGAGTCCAATGTTGTTCCGGTGGCTAAAAGTGGAACCCCTAAGGTGCTAAATGACCTCAGACCAGTGGCATTGACTTCACTGGTCATGAAGTCAC
Organism: Perca fluviatilis; assembly: GCF_010015445.1. Taxonomy (NCBI): domain Eukaryota; kingdom Metazoa; phylum Chordata; class Actinopteri; order Perciformes; family Percidae; genus Perca; species Perca fluviatilis. Next base: position 2,163,009 of record NC_053116.1, read on the forward strand.
TTGAAAGGCTGGTCAAAAGGGAACTGATAACTATGGTGGAGGAGGCTTTAGACCCCATGCAGTTTACATATAGGGCAGGGATGGGGGTAGAAGATGCCTCAATCACTTTACTTAACTTTCTTTGTAGGCACCTGGAAGGTCCTGGCACTCATGCCAGACTTTTATTTATGGATTTTTCAGCAGCTTTTAATACTCTTCAACCACATATTTTAGCTTGGAAACTTCATACCTATTTTAATTTTGGCTGGATTGCTGGATTGCAGATTTTTTAACATGTAGATCTCAGAGGGTTAGGGTTAATGGCTATCTGTCAGAACAGCGCTCCTCTTCCACTGGCTCTCCTCAGGGCGTCCTGTCCCCATTGCTGTACATTCTTTACACCAATGACTGTAAAAGCCAGCATGAGAACAGGCACATTCTGAAGTTTGCTGATGATACGGTCATCATTAGCCTGCTCTGTAAAGATGAATCTGAGCATGGGCCAGTTGTGGATGAGTTTGTCCAATGTTGTGATGAGGCCTTTCTCCAATTAAACTCCACAAAAACCAAGGATATGGTCATTGATTTTAGGAAAGTATTCCTCCCACCATCTAAGACTTTCATTAAGGGAACTGAAATTGAGTTTGTTGAACAGTACAAGTATCTGGGAACTGTCATTGATAAAAACCTGAAGTTTGATGTGAATAGTGATGCAGTCTGTAAGAAAGGACAGCAACGTTTGTACTTCCTTAGAAGTTAAACACTTAATGTGGATAGGAAAATGATGTCCTTATTTTATAAATCTTTTATTGAATCAGTTCTTATGTTTGCCATGATTGCTTGGTACGGTAACCTTAATATCAGAGACAAAAACCACCTCAAGCCATATTGTAAAGGTGGCTGGTAAGGTGTTTTCACAGTCCCCCTTGATGGTTATCTTTGACCAGCAAGTTCTTCGCAAGGCCCGGTCTATATTAGACTGCACAAACCACCCCCTTCACTCTGAGTTTGTAATACTCCCATCAGTATTTCGGATTTAGAGTACCTCGGTTTAAGACCAAGTAGGGGTAAAAACTCCTTTGTCCCATGTGCAATAACTTCGCTTAATTTGCACATGTAATGTAACGCTTGTTTTGTTTTTAGAGATTGTTCCAGTGGTGATAAATTCTGTTGTGTATTACACAGGAAATCTTTTGTACTCATGTCTTGTATTGTTGCCTCTATTTGTATGTGGCTTGAATGTGTTTCTTTTTATCTTTCACTTCTGACTGCATATCAAGTTTCCCATTTGGGATAATAAAGTGACTTAAAGTGATGGTTCCGTAGTATTTCACCCTAGGCCGCCTCCTCTGCACCATAACCTCAAACACTCCCAGAAAGCTTTTTCACCTGGGTCGAACATTGAGAGAGTACGAGTAGCGCTGAATAGCGTACGCGGGGGCAGATGGATCCGAGTGTCTCTTAACATTACCCCATTAATGCTGCGAATGATACCAAACGTCTACGGTAGTAGTACATATGTTATGCACTAAACATAAAACAATGGATTGTAAACTTTAGTAAGTAACCAGAAGTTTATGTAAATAACACTTGCTGCTGGCTGGCGCTCTGCTGCTGTTGTTGTTGCTGCTGTGAGACGAGTGCTTAGGGACGTCTACAAATTACAACACCCGAAAGAGATGCAACAAAATATTTTTTAATTTAACTTATTTTTTAAAGTAAGTGCTGTAGTATAACTAGCAGGAGACAAGTAATAATTGAGGTAAATTTGGAGACATTACCTTATTTAATCATTAAATTAATAAATATTTTTGTTGCATCTCTTTTCGGTGTTGTAATTTGTAGACGGCCCTAAGCACTCTCTCACAGCAGCAACAACAACAGCAGAGAGCAGAAGCCAGCAGGCAAGTGTTATTTACATAAACTTCTGGTGTACTTACAAACTTTACAATCCATCGTTTTATGAGTGCATAACCTATATGTACTAGTGTAGACGTTTGGTATCATTTCGGGCATTATTAGTGGGGTAATGTTAAGAGACACTTCGGATCCATTAGCCCCTGCGCTAAGCTATTCAGCGGCTAACGCTACTCTACGCTAACGCTCCCAATGTTCGACCCAGGTGAAAAAAGCTTCTGGGGGGGTGTTTGGCTCGAGGTCATGGTGCAAAGGACCCTAGGGTGAAATTACTCCGAACCATCACTTTAACTGAACTGAATTGAACATAATTGAATTATATGTTAGAGATTTGGCCTCTTAAGGTTAGAGGGGTCTGCAGTATATCCTCCAGGTCAGAGTGCTCAGGCAATTGAGAAAATTATGAGATGTGTGTTTGAATGAAATGACGAACCTGAAGATATCTGAAAAAACTGGACTTAGTGATGTTGAATTTACTGACCAAGTCAGTGAAACTGAGAAAGATGTTAAATGTGTGTTGAAAAAATCTTTACATGTTGAAAGGCCCATACTGTCCCACTGTTTGAAAGTATCGTCAATTTTAGCAGCCGTAAAAAGATGATTATTACGCCGTATGCTCATTCTAAAACCACAAAGGGGGGAAAATATGGTGTAGGATATACTTTGCTTGGATTCCTTGGATTCCCAGGCCCATTCCAACGATCTGTGTAAGTCATCTTTGACTTTTATTGTTTTTATTGTTATTCGTCGAGATATGCTTACGTGATCAGACTCTTTTTAGATTTGAGCCATCTTGTTTGTCTTTGACTATAGCCTAACTGAAATGTCATTGAATATAAGCCCCAAATGTATAATAATAATAATAATAATAATAATAATAATAATAATAATAATAGTAAGAAGAAGAAGAAATAAATGTAATAGTAATAGTAATAAATAGATTATAAAGCCACAAGAGGCCCTATTGTCGTGGAAGTTTTCCTTGAAGCAGCAGAGTTAGTGATATTCATGATAAAATCAAAACGAATAACGACTGTTTGAGAATTAAACCAAAGTTTGGTCTTTGAGTATTTATTTACATTTGCAAATGGAGAAACACAGTTTCAAAAGGTACACGCAGCACAACTGAAAATGTCTTTCTAACCTAAAGTCTAAACATCCAAACATCATATAGTGAAGATAGTCCGTTAAGCCCCCCCTCTAACTTTATCTTTTAGCCTGGCCATAGTTAAAGAGGACATCATTACAGTCACCCCATTGTCTCACCTTCCCCTCTGCTCTCTGTTCCTAACATTAGCCTAAACAACAGTTTATCTCAGGAGACAGAATCCTACGTAGTTCTCACTGTCGTAAACAGTCATCGGCCTTCTCCACTTCTATCTAAGCAAAAGACAACAATGTGAGAAGGTTCAGGCTAGTAGAACTAAATAACTCTACTGGGCTATAGTTCACGGTTGCCAACTATTTCACTTGGAGCCTTTTGAATCTACACATGAAGAAGCTAAATCTTGTGGCGTTATAAAAGAATCAAACCAATGGTTAATATCATTAAACAAATGGTTAAAATAAAATTTGCCACCACAGTTCCCCCTTTTGATTACAAAATAATCACAAAAATTAATTTTATTTTTAAAGATTCAACCCTTATTATAGAATTAATCACACTTCTTATTATTCAACCTTATGGATCTTCATGTCTATTTCTTACATGTTAAATGGAAAGGTACAAAAAAACCTCTTTTAAATAGTAGCAAGAATCAATCTCACACAGTATCAGAGACGGTGTCCAAACATTATTATCATATTCAGAAAGACGGAATACGTCAGAAGGCTCAATCATATTTACCATACGAATGAAGTGAACTCTTTCTCTTGATTAGGGTAACGACATAGCAAACAAAAAAACAAATCCGAAGACCAAACATAATCTTCTAAAATCCCTGGACCTTAATGTCACTGGTTAATGTCACATCAGACTAGTGCCTTATAATTTGTGTAAAGAATGTGTTATGTATTTAACCATTAAAATAACCTGGTGTGAAGTGTGAACATTTACTAATTTCATATCTACCCATGCGTATGTCCATTGACAACCCATGGTTAAACCCCAAGTACAGAAAACCCATACGGCGAAGTCAAATTTTCCATAAAGCTGATAATTAAATTATCCAATAGCATCAAATGCTTCCCTCCTTTGGTTATTTTAATATAAATCAATTGAAGCACGCTCAGTGCAATTATCAAAGCTCTCACAGAGTGAAAGTTGAGAAGAATCAGAATCAAACTGACCCCTCCTTGTCTCTAACCTCATTAAGTGCTGTCAGAGCACAAACAAAATTCAGTTATTCTATGTGTGTAGTTTCACTGGAAATAGCTTATTTCTGTGAGCGAAGAAATAGTGAACAAAAATCATTATAACCTACATCACGCATACATTTCTTAACTAAACCAAGTCATACTTTAGTAGAAAATGCATCTATTAGATAATCTTTCAAATGTCAAATGTGGTGTCTGTGTGTCGTCAATGTGGAAAGTGAAATTACCTCAATGTAATAAAAGATCCACAAGGAACTTTTCCTGAGTTCTAAAGCACACAACGAAAATGGCCTAGGTCTTTATACTTCACTTCAATATTAACAATATTGCTGTTTAGGAATAATTTACTTTCTTTCATCAATCTATCCGTTGAGTTTGTGTGGTCATGAGGAACCACATAAGGTACGAAACCCCAATTAGCCCCAATTTAGTAGCATTCGTATACCAACCACCATTTTCTCATTGATATGGAAGGTAGTGAACGCATCACCCGTCTTTTCCTCCAGTCACCCTAATGTGTTGGTGTATGTACATGTTGGGAGAAATGGTTACACGTGATTTATCATACTTTTCAAAAACCATAAATGCAATAGAAAATCATATTAATCACACTACAAATGTGGAAAACCCCCCATGTTCTTCTTGAAGGGTACCTGTTGCAGTCCTTTCTGTCCGTCTGCTCCTTGTGTGTGTGTTCAAAGCACTCTGCTCTGAAAGTGTGTGTGATTATCTCAGAGGAATGTCAACAGTTCCTCAAAAAGAATGTGCAGTGAGTGTGTGTGTGTTCAGAGAGAGAGGGGTGGTGTGTCCTCTACAATTGTGAAGTATATTCTGCTGTCACTGTCAGAGAATGTGCTCTGAAATGTGCTGTGGTTGTCAGAGAAGAGATCAGTATCACTGCTGTCTTCTGAAAAGATTTTAAACAGCAGGCTACAATACCAGTATGTAGCTTCTGGTTTTTCCTCCTTGGAAAAACTTCTCGTTTTTCTCCTCTCTCAATGTGTTGCAAACAGTGAGAAAAACTCCAGTTTTCCCTGTCGCTTCAGTGATTGCACGTGGGTGACTCAGCAGAGGATCTGCTCGTCACTTGTTGCAGGTTGTAGAAAAACCTGTCCTCTTCTCCACATCTGGAACCTTTTGTAGTGATGCGTGTATCCAGGTGACTCTCCCTGGAACCTTCACTGCCCTGTGTCACTGGAAGGATCTCGATGGTCACCGTCTATTTGCCAATCCTTCCTCCTGAAGTTGTATCACCACAGAATCCCCAGGCTTGACACCTGGATTCTTACGGCCAAAAGAGCAGAAGAAAATTCTCACGCAATAACCGAACCTAACCTATCATTTCCCTTATACTGCCGTGGAAGAAATAGGTGTTTTTGTTTATGGGCCTCTCCCTACCTATGTATAAATAAAGAAAAAAATCTTTAGAGCAAAATTCTTTAGAGCAGATCAGAATCAACAAAACAAAAACTATTACTATTGCATCCCCTTACACTACTGTGTCCATCAGGGGGTAGATGATCCTTTTTTATAGTCTATCAATTTTGTCAATTTTGCTCTCAGCTAAGCAGATTTTTTCTTTAAATGTACAGTTGTTAACTATTTTAGCACTTTGGTTATCCAAGCTCTTTTAAACTGGAGCTACAGTGATGTCACAACAAGTGTTTCAAACGTCTTTAGAAAAATCAACCTAATTCTTTTTATTTAACACTTTTTATTTCCCTTGCTACTTTTCCCTTATCTCTTTATTAAACCCCTTATTTATCATTGCTACTATATCCCTCCTATTTGAGACATGACAAAACTCATGACTCAAAAGCAATATAAATAATCTGTTTAATATTCTAATCCTTAACATTGTTCTAGGTTTTACAGCAAATCCTGTTTATCAGTAACCAAAGTTCAATAAATAATTTCTTTAGGGGAATTTTCACCACTGTAAAGTTTTCAACGTCAACATCAACTAATTTAGTTTAGACAATTTGTGACATAGCAACTCAAAAACTCATTAGAGTATGATATGAAACGTACTGCTTTTAGGATTAAATCTCATTTAAACCTTCATTTATTCAATATCACCATTAAACTAAGACGAATTACCCAAAATACATTGTTTATTTCATTTTTTATCTATAGTTTACAAACCAAAGTAACACTAATTACTATCTGCTAGTTCCAAGAATCATTACAAATTAAAGTTTTTAGCCTTAACTATCAATTTATCCAAATCGTTACCTGTTATGGGGAGCATCATATCATATAACATTCAACAAAAATGTATATCAAAATCATTTCTCTAAACCAAAATTTCACTTGTACTACTCATGTTTGGTTTTAGCTTGTGTCTTATCTGTGTGTGTGTGTGTGTGTGTGTGTGTGTGTGTGTGTGTGTGTGTGTGTGTGTGTGTGTGTGTGTGTGTGTGTGTGTGTGTGTGTGTGTGTGTGTGTGTGTGTGTGTGTGTCTCCTCCTCTGGCTGTCCTCTCTCAAAGAAATAAAGGATTTCTCCAGTGTACATATAAACACACTGTTATTCTTTTTGTAATTTATGGCATCATTAATTAACAACTCAATGTATTCCTCACAAAGGTGTGTCAAGGTGTACATCTTACCATCACCCAGAACTATAAAACCATATTTACTGTCTTTTCTGCTGGAACACTGAGGAAAGAAAAACGTTAGACGAGACAACAGAGAATCAAAACCTTTAACATTCCCTGCAGAATGTTATGTTTAGCTGTGGGAGACATTAGGTGCTCGAGCATGGACCCACATAGACCCACATAGACCCACATAGACCCACATAGACCCAGATAGACCCACTGCATTTACTGCTCGAAGGTCCTGAATGAAACAAAACTTTAACATTCATAATAGAAATCATTCTTCTTATTTATGTTACTTGAGAAAATAAGTGTACGTGCTGGAGAATCTAAACACGGAACTATAAACCCCATCCGTCAATAAAGAGTTAAAAACACGGTCGGATTTCTGTCGATTACTTCCTGTTTTAGCGTGTACTGATGTATTCTGGGGCCTGTAGTCCTAACGCAGCTTGATGACTACAGGTTAACAATTTGTCAATCAATCCACGTCACATTTGTGTGTTTTGCCCAGAGATAACGCTGTACCTGAGACAAAAAGTGGTGAAACATCAGTAGATAAAAATGTTGTTTTTACAGTGTGAATATGCATCTATTTGTAGTCACAGGTTCACTGAATATGTGAACGCTCGTGAATACAAGGCATACGCTGTTGTATAGGTTTTCTATAGTCTCCTGTCGATGGAGACAAATAAACACATCATCAATAGTGTCAGTCCAGTCAGTCAATTTTACAAATAGTCACAAGGTGTCCTAGGTCTGTCTCCTCTTCTGTTGGAGACAAAGAAACACGAAGCTTTTGAGTTAGAATTTCTGAAAAACTTCTGTAGTTTATCAGTCAAGGTAACAGCCACTGGACATGGGTATATGCCAGTAGACAAAAGAGAACTCATGCTCGTCCTTTGATTTGTTAAAAAAAAAAACTTTCAACGTAGTCTTCATCAGGGTCAAAAGGTGACAAAAGGAATGCATGTAATATTTGTGATTCCTTAAACTTAACTACAGGTGTCCCAATTTGTTTTACCCTAGTCAGGAGATTAACAGACTGACATGGTACGTGTTCCATTACAATTTGTAAACAAATGCGTACTTTTAGGCTGTAACAAAAATATGTCAGCCAAAGAGTGATTTTTATCAAACCCACAACTTTAAAGCCCGTGGGCAAAAGAATAAACATTCCTAAGACCCGTGGGTGAAAGAATGTCTTCAATTTCAAACAGACATTTTCAAATGCAATCTGCATAACAAATTTTCAGGACACTCAGATGAAAGGGAGAAAGAAACAATGAACATTTTCCTTTCTTATCTAGTTCAGGATCCTAAGGATCTGAATACACACATATCATAAGAATGGTGAACGTTTCTGGGATCACCATTCTACTAATCACTTCTCTAAGGAAAAACTAGTTTACCAGAGAGCTTCTGATTGAAGAACAAAGATCTTCACTAAACCCAAATTGTTGCTCCCGAATCAACAAAAAATCCAATTTTCTTCCCTTGTATAATTAACACCATGGTAGGCAATTTGTATACTCATCACATAAATACATTGAATAAATTGAGCTATTTTCCAAAAGTTGTTTCTATTCAATGTGCAGTATTTTTGTCTAATTTGATCTGTCTATCATGTAGGGAGTGTTGCAGCGTGCAAAAAGCATGTCTTCATTGCCAGCATGTATATGTACGTGTGTTCATGTTCCCCTCCTGAAAAGATGCAAACGTCCTCCAGTCTCTTAGTCCCACCACCAACTCCATCCCCCACCTTCTGTCAATCTGCATACTGCCGAGGGTCATTTGTGCTGTTCTTCGGATGAATCCCTCCTGGGGTAAGGACAGTCATAGGACCAATGTCCTCTCTTGCCACAGTTGAAGCATGTGTCTCTAATCACTGCCCGATCCTTGCCACGGCCTTTGCCTCCTCTGCCCCTGAAGACCCCTCTGTTTGTGCCTCTGAAAGCTCCTCTGCCAGCACCTCTCCTTTCTTGGGACAGTGCTGCTACAGTTTTCATGAGAGTCAGCTGTGCATTGTCATTGTTCTGTTGTCTTTTCCTTTCTGCCTTTTCTTTCCTGTTAGCCATGATTTTCTCAGCATGTCTGGCATGTCTAACAATCTCCGTCAGAGCTGAATCTTGCAATCCAATGCATGTCTTCTCCACGTGAGCTCGAATGTCAGGGAGCAGCCCACCCAAAAATACGTTTTTGAAATGGGCTTCCCAGAGTTCAACCACCGCTCCGGCGGCGGTTGTGCGTGAGATACCGCTGTGTCGGTCAAAAGTCTCAGCCAGTCGGTGCTGGAAATCCTCCACCGCCTCGCCTTTCAACTGCTTGGTGTTTGCCACACGTCACATATCAATCCTGACCGGATAAGTGGTCTCCATCCCGGTGAAGAGTTCCTCCAGCGCGTCGTTGTAGTCATCATTTGCTCTATTATTAAGAGTTGGATGACGAATGACTGGATCGTGGGTCGGATCTCTAGGGAAAAAGTTTCTGATCTTTGCATACTCCATAGGCCCAAGATTTTGCATCAGAATGCGTCGTATTTCTTGAACAGTGGGCAGAAAAGTCTCAATGAATGCTTTGAGGGACTTGGAAAATTGCGCACCAGAGTCTTTACACGGGGGGAGATGGCTTGTGGCTCTTCTAATGTCCGTTTCAGTCCAGGGTCTATACAGCACACCCACTCCTCCCTGTGTAGCAACCTGAATCATTGGGAATGCATCAGCTTCATCTTCGTCTGCATCCCTCTCTGTTGTTCCTTCTGTGGGGGCGCGGATGCACCAGGGTGGCGGTGGAATGGGTGGAGGTTTCCTCGCGCCCGTCTGCGTCTTGCCCGTCCGCCCATCGGTACTGTGGCCGACCTCAGCCTTTTCCTTGCTGCGGTGGGGTTTGGGTATGGCAGTGGAACGTCGAGACCTGGATCCACGCCTTTCAAACTCGGATAGAGAGGAGAAATTGTGTCAGTGACAGTGTTCATGTCTTTTTTCTTTTTCTCCGTTTTGTTAGTATCACTCATGTTTAACAGTGTCGTATGTTTCTGCAATTGTTTTCTCTCTCTGTTATCAGCTTCTTTCATCCACACATTAAAACATGCCTTATTATCCTCAATTTGTTCTAAAATCTCTGTTTTAATTGTTTTTAGGGATCTGGCAGTCCCAGCATCGGGGGGAGACTGCAGAGACAGTTTCAAATTCACGAACGCTTATTAGTTATCAGGTTTAATGCAGTCAGAGGCAGGGCTGATTACATACGCTGCCTCAGTGAGGTCATTCTAGCCACACTGTAATTAACAAATGTGGTTACGTCAGTTGCATCATTACGAGAAACTCTCAATCCGTCAGGTGTTGAGGTTAAACCCATGTTAAAAGTGCACATTAAATCACTACCTAAACCAAATGAGTGGACATAATCATACACCAAGAATTGTTTTCCCATGTACAGGAGAGAGGAACAGAGAATTGTTCTCTTACTGTTTGACCTGCAGCCCCAATTGACCAAATAGAATAACCAAATAATCTTCAGTGTCAAATCTATAGCTCTAATAATCAAGTTATGTGAGTGGAACCCTTTTAACTTTACACTCAGTAGTAGGCATTTTCTTGTAGTTTTCAGAAGATAACATACTATAATGGTTTAACTGAATAGATTATTTTTCAGAACTTTCTAACCTATCAATTGTCCCTAATAACAAAACCAGTGTATCAGTGCAAAGCATTTTTTCATTGCATGAAGCAAGTGTGTGTGTGTGTGTGTGTGTGTGTGTGTGTGTGTGTGTGTGTGTGTGTGTGTGTGTGTGTGTGTGTGTGTGTGAGTGGTAGCAGTACCTTCCTCATCAGCTGTTGGACTCAGTCAAACAGAGGGACAAGTGTTGTTCTCTGTCTGAGGTGTTATTTTGCTTTTTCTTCGGGCAGTTACATACCCAATGTCCAAAGTCCTTGCAGTACCAACACTGGTCTGGGTTGTAGGGCTCACCATTTTGCCCACGGTACCTCGGCCGCACCCTCTGAGTCGACCATTTTTTTTTTTTCCGTGTTTGGGCGTGTCCTTGGGGAGCGGCCTTTTCGGGTCTCAGGCCCATATGTTGCCCACCAGCCTGTTGTAACAGTCAGACAAACGCTTCAAACATGGTTTTCTCACGTACTCGTTGGTCTTTCCACCCGATGCAGGTGAGACAGATGCTGTCGGTCCTGTCCGAGAGTTGAGTCTGTGTCCTCTTCGTCCCTCCGTTTCTCCAGCTCGTCTTCCTGATTTTTAGAGAAAGCTCAGAAATGGGCTTTGGTTAGAACTGATGAGGTTATTGGTGCATGTATGTTTGCATTCTTTCCCTAGATCTCTTTTTTATCTATATTTTAAAACATTCTTTGTTTTTCCTGTACTCAGTAGCTTTAAATCCTCTGTCTTAATTATTGATTTTCCCATTCATTTTCTTTCTACTTCTTCTAAAGCGTGTTTTAACATCCTTAGCTTTACTAGACTTAGAGATCCATTTGGCGGAAAGCCAAATCTTTTTGACCAATATAACCGACATCTCAAACAATCCGGTCCATATTTCTGACACATCTCACCCACAATGGGTCCAGATGCTTCAAAGGGCTTCGATGGTTCGTTACCCATGATGACAGAAGCTTTTATTTTTTCAATGTGATCGTCACCACAAAGCGAGGTTATTTCTTCAGCAAACCTTCGTAAAAACCCGGGACAGCCCTGCAGACAAAAATCACTTAATAGTCAAGAACCTGCTTAGGGTGTCACAGACTATTTACTATTTTATGTCTTCTGCAGTCCGTCTCTAAATAGTCAAGAGCTTGTTTAAAGTGTCACAGACCATTTTTTTATAAGTAGTCAAGAGCTTCTTTAAAGTGTAGCTTCTTCAAAGTGTCACAGACTATCTTATAAATAGTCAAGAGCTTCTTTAAATTGTCACAGACTATATATATTTTTTTTTATTTATTTTTTATTTAATAGTTTCTCAGACTATTTCTGTTCAATTGTAATTGTTTTGGTCTTCAGACCCTTTTGTTAGTTATCAAACTAACTTTGTTGACAGTCCACAGCCTGTCTCTTCTGTAATCTATTGTCACACCCGTATCAAAGAAATAATCAGAAATATGTCTGTTAAAGGATGTCACTCGTAACCCAGTTATATCTTTGTCCTATCTGACCCAAAAAATACCCAGTTACTCACTTCCCAAAAGTCAGAATTAGTTTAATTTATTCTCTTTAGTTAAGAGAATGATTTCGCCAATTATTCATTACTTAATTCGTTTAGCAACAGTTGCTTGTTTAGAATGTTTGTTCAATCCAATTGTAATTAATCAATTATATCTTACCGTGCTGCTTGAAATCTCTTCCTGTTCGTTTTTGACGGAGTGGAAAACAGTCAAGAGCGCTCCGCGGTCCTAACCCTCTTCTCTCTGAAAAACCTTTTTAAAGGTTTAGAGGTATGAGGCAGGTGATTTTTGATCCCTGGATGCCAGTCATCAGCGACTCACGGAGCTCTTTTCTCTGTTAACTCATCCATCCTGCCGGACAACGCCAAACTGTGGTGGAAGTTTTCCTTGAAGCAGCAGGGTTAGTGATATTCATGATAAAATCAAAACGAACAACGACTGTTTGAGAATTAAACCAAAGTTTGGTCTTTGAGTATTTATTTACATTTGCAAATGGAGAAACACAGTTTCAAAAGGTACACGCAGCACAACTGAAAATGTCTTTCTAACCTAAAATCTAAACATCCAAACATCATATAGTCAAAACCTCTGTTAAGCCACCCCTCTCCAAATATCTTTAGCATGCTCATAGTTGAAAAGAGGACATCATTACAGTCACCCCATTGTCTCACCTTGCCCTCTGCTCTCTGTTCCTAACATTAGCCTAAACAACAGTTTATCTCAGGAGACAGAAAGCTACGTAGTTCTCACTGTCGTAAACAGTCATCGGCCTTCTCCACTTCTATCTAAGCAAAAGACAACAATGTGAGAAGGTTCAGGCTAGTAGAACTAAATAACTCTACTGGGCTAAAGTTCACGGTTGCCAACTATTTCACTTGGAGCCTTTTGAATCTACACATGAAGAAGCTAAATCTTGTGGTGTTCTAAAAGAATCAAACCAATGGTTAATATCATTAAACAAATGGTTAAAATAAAATTTGCCACCACACTATCAGGACCCATTGGCCAATCAGAAAATAGCATCTCTTTTATTTATATATATATATATATATATATATATATATATATATATATATATATATATATATATATATATAAAGAGAGAGAGAAAGAGATAATAATGGTTTCTTTAAAGCACTTTCAGTGCCCAGAAAAGTCCTATATAATTCCAACCCATTATTTTATGTTTATAATCTGTCCTCTTCCTTGTTTATTTTATCCTATGTTGTCATGAACTTAAATGTTTTCTATTATGCAGGCCACAATTGACATCCTGGCGAGATTTGAGGGTTTTCCAGATTTTATCCAGAAAACATCCTTTGAACGATCAGGTGATCAGGTGCTGGATCAGTCAAGATGATTCGCCTGTTACTTTTGTAACTGTACTGTAGGCTACTTAAGTTGAATTTTTAATTGAACTTTTACATTTTTGTATTTCATTTGATGTTGCTTTATCAGTCAACTCTACATTTTTTCCTCCACTACATGTATTTGGCTTTAGTTTCTAGATCAAGATTTGATACAAAGGGTAATGTGACAAGCTTTTAAAATGCAACACATTGGTAAAGTTTAAACCAGTCAGGAAGACATGGACCTGCATAGTCGATAGTACTACTCATACAACTACGACTAATAATAATTTAATCATTGTTATTATGATTTCTATTAATAATAGTGATCAATAGCATTGGATAGACAAACGATTATGGCTTCTCACATTAGGCGACTCTGCTCACACTTTGAGAATGTTAAGCTTGGTGGTGACTCAGGCACAGAGACGGACACACGGACAAGAGGGAGAATTAAGATGTTATTTATTCAGCGTGTTTTGGCAGAGGGAAACAGTTCAGGGTGGAGCAGCTTCAGACCGGGATAGGAGCTGAGTGGGGTGGAGAGCCAGTAGCACTGAGAGCTGGATGACGAGGATATCAGACAACAGATGAGCAGGGTGCGGCGTGGGAGTGGCAGGCAGGCAGGCAGCAGGTACAGACGGGATCTGATCGGAGGAGAGACAGGTTACAACGTGGCAGAGACAACTATAATGCTGAGAGTGTAAGAACTGTATCTGAGATCGCAGTACGGAGCCACGTTACCACAGGTGGTGTAGGAACGAACTGGCGCTGGAGAGGTGACCAGCCCGGGTAGATAACTGCATGTTTATTGATGACAATGAGCTGCAGCTGGAGGTAACAGAGCAGGAGAGAGAATGGCCACGCCCCCTGACCTAGATCCTCTGAATGGGCTGCACAGCAGGAGACAGAGACTGACAACACACACAGGGGAAAAAGGGAAGAGGAAAACAAGCAGGGACAGGGACAACAGTGCCGGACCATAACAGAGAAACGTGAAAAGTTGTATTAAAAATAAACACTCCACAGATCACTCAACTGGTCCAAACAACAGAACAGATCACAGAGGAGGTGGTCAGGACCAGTCATTTTAGTGCCCTTTGTGCCAGTAAGAAGCTGGTCGCAACCAGTGTCTCTAGCACCCCTAGTGGTTGTGACCACTGGTCCTGACCACACGGATCTCCATTATCAATAATAATAACAATAATAATCATAATATATATGATATAGTGTATTTTATAAACAAAAGATTGTGATCTCTGACATTTATCCAGCTAACAGTGCTGCCAAAACGACAGGAAAGGGTTTGACAATACTAAAGCCGCTTCACAGACCACAGGGACCACAGGGCAGACCACTGAGGAGCTGGTCGCGACCAGTGTCTCTAGCGCCCCTAGTGGTTGTGACCACTGGTCCCTGCCAGAGACCATGGTCCCGGGACAGACCACAGAATCGGCTACAACCCCCTCTCGATTATTTACATGGGTCTGGTGGGTTTGGTAATGGGGATTTCGGGGCTGTTTTCTACATAAACAAAGGTTCTTATTTAATAGGTATTCCCTTAGGACTGTAGGCCTATAGGTGATTGTTACATAGTAGTGATGTTCACCTTGGAACACAACAGTACAGTATTGTAACCACTGAGGCTTAGCGGGGGTGTGTGTGTTTGTTTGTGTGTGTGTGTGCGCGTGCTTGTGTCTCTGTGTGTGCTTGTGTGTCTGTGTGCGTGCGTGTGTCTCTGTGTGTGTGTGTGTCTTTGGGTGTATGTGTGTGTGTATGTATATGTGTGTCTCTTTGTGTGCGTGTGTGTGTCTATGTAGTGGAATGGCTTTGAATGATGACCCAAAACGCTTGTTTTTACTGTGAACATTTACTGTTCAATATGTTGCAGTTTTACAAAGAAGAAAGTTAACAACTTAAGCTTGGCGGACATGTTTTGCATCTAGCGTCTCACGTTCATCTCAGTGAAGGGCATTTTTGGCCTTTATTTTGGTAGGACATCACTCACACAGTTTAGGTCTTCACCCTCAGCCAATGACTAAGCGCCTTTTAGTCACATGTTTCACTTGTCTAGCGAGCGCAGAAGTTCAGAAATAAACCAAATGGATGTTGATGAAAACCCAGGTACTAGTGACGAGAATCAGCCAACCACTCAGTCTCAAACGAAACTCGTTCCGAAAAAAGGCTCACATTCGGTGGTGTGGAAGTATTTTGGATTCAAGCAAGACGACGAGAGTCAGTCCGATGTGATTTGCGAGGCATTCTTGTAATCGCGACTAGTAGCTTGAGTGTGACGTCACATCCATGTCGAAAAATGAATAACCGCAGGGTTGTTGCGTTCTTTTTGTCACACAATACTACGAGTCGGAGAAAAGATGGATTTTTGTAACATTTTTAGTAGGGCTGTCAGTTTAACGCGTTATTAACGCCGTTAACGCAAACCCATTTTAACGGCGCCAATTTTTTTATCGCGCGATTAATGCATAGACAGTTAAAGAAGTATTAATGTTCTTTCGGATCTAGCTAGGAAGCAAAGGACGCCAAGACCCACCCTACGGGGGTCGTTAGGATAGCCGATTGGTCAGGGGATAGGACCTGAACAAATGGGGTTACATTACCTTGGACGCCTGGCCAATAGTAGTGATTGAAGGGCGGGTCTTGGCGTTGCCATAGCAGACCGGAAACAAAACAGACACACGCCGCACACACTTGTTTGGGCTATAGCTGGCGAGCCGTGTAGCTAGCTAGTAGGCTCGTCATGGCGATTAGCTTCGGAGCGAGTAGTGACTCTACAGTCAGGGAGAGAAACAAAGTGTCTCCTCTGTTCTTTCTGACCACGGTGGGAAACCTGCAGCAGGGAAAGTTAACCCTCTCCTTGATTTTACGTTGGTTATGGAGAAGGAGAACCAGGAAATGAGTTGGGGAAACCATAGTCGCTATGACGAACAGCCACGCTCGCCTCAGCAATGGAAAATGGAGGTAACACAGGGCTCCAGACTGCGCCCAAATGGTCTGCAGTTTTGTTGAAGTCACGGCGATGCAGATAAAGTCGTTTCAAGTGTGGTTACAGTTTTTCATAACTTCACGCAGACAGTGTTTGCTGCGATATGATATTAATGGCGAGCCGAAAGCGGTCACGGTGCTGTTGATGTTACACTTCCTCGGAGATGAGCAGCCAGGCACAGTGGTTTCTGACCCTGGGGACTGACTGACAGGCTGAGGCTGTAAGGCAAGGCAACTCTACTTCTACAGCACCTTTCAGAAACAAGGCAATTCAAAGTGCTTTACATGAAACATTAATGAAAATAAAACAGGCTAAAAAAATGATACAAATACAATAATAAACAATATATATATATATATATATATATATATATATATATATATATATATATATTTTTTTTTTTACTGTCATGACAGCGATGGGGCATCTTCAAAAGTGACACTGAATTTGAAAGAGCACATTGTAATTTCTGCATCTATTATCAAAGTATTGTAGCGACCCTGCAGGACTAGGCGCCTCCCATATTCCCGTCAAGCTGCTGCGAACCAGATGCTACAAGAAATGAAGGATGCTGGCATTATTGAGCCCTCCGAAAGTCCATGGGTGTCATCGGTCGTTATGGCTCCTAGGAAGGATGGAAAGTGGAGGTTTTGTGTCGACTTCCGACCATTAAACGACAAGACAGTGAAAGACTCTTATCCACTGCCGCGGATAGATGAGTCCCTCGACCATGTGGCCGGCTCAGCCTGGTTTTCCTCATTGGACCTCCGGAGTGGATATTGGCAGGTGGCTATGGCTCCAGAAGACAAAGCCAAGACCGCCTTTACCATGGGGCGGGGCCTGTGGCAGTTCACCACCATGCCGTTTCGGACTGTGCAACGCTCCGCAACATTTGAGAGGCTGATGGAAAAGGTCGTCCTTGGGGTGTCCGGTTTCCCGCTGCCTAGTCTACCTTGATGATCTCCTTGTCCATGGGCCCAGTTTTGACTCAGCACTTGAGAACCTGAGAGAAGTACTGAGCCGGATCAAGATTGCAGGCCTGAAGCTTCATCCCGTAAGTACGTGCTGCTTCCTGCGGGGGAGGTATCCTTCTTGGGTCATAAAGTAAGTGAAGCTGGCATCATGACAGAACCAGACAAGGTAGCAGCTGTCCGGGATTGGCCCACCCCCACTGATGTCCGGCAACTGAGATCCTTCCTGGGATTGGCTTCCTACTACAGACGGTTTGTGGCTGGATTCTCTACGGTGGCTGCGCCCATGTTCAACTTACTGCGCAAAGATGTTCCCTATGAGTGGGGACATGATCAGGAAGCTGCCTTCCACCAGCTAAAACAGGTCTTATGCAAGGACCCGGTGCTGGTTGCACCCAACCCTGAGCTGCCGTTTATCTCGACACGGACGCCAGCAACACAGGTCTCTGGCGCCGCGTACTTTCGCGCGACCCCAGAGGGCGGAGCGTGTTGTTGCTTACCACAGTCGCTCCCTCGATAAGCCAGAGAAGAACTACTGCGTCACTCGCAGGGAACTCTTGGCAGTGATCGATGCTGTGGGCCATTTCGCGCATATCCTCTGTGGCGCCTGCTGTTCACTATCCGCACTGACCACGCTGCCTTGAAGTGGCTCATGTCCTTCAAAGAGCCAGAAGGACAAGTAGCCATGTGGATCGAACAACTCCAGGCCTTTCAGTTTACTATTCAGCACAGAGCTGGGGAAAGTCACAACAATGCAGACAGTCTCTCCCGCCGACCATGCGCTCCAGGCTGTCACCACTGTGACCGTGCTGAAGAACGTGAAGCAGCAAGCCAGAACGCTGGAAGGGTGATCTGTCGGGCGCTGTTACCCGATAATGTGAAGAGGTGGAGGGAATTGCAACTCGAGGACCCTGACCTCAATCTGGTCATGGGGTGGCTGGATGCTAACATCCGACCACCCTGGGAAGATGTGGTTGGCCAGTCCGCCACCGTCAGAGGGCTCTGGTCTCAATGGCCTGGAGTGGAGCTGCATGAGGGAGTCCTGAAGAGATGCTGGCGTGTGCCAGCCACTGGAGAACCACAATGGCAAGTGGTTGTACCCAAAAACCTCGCGGAGGAAGTGCTTGAAGCACATCATGGTAGCCCCGAGTTGGTCACTTTGGGGTGACAAAGACCTTAAGACGGCTGAGACAGACGTTCTACTGGGGCCAGAGTAGGAGGGATGTGGAAGACTACTGCCGCCGATGTGATGCCTGTACTGCCCGTAAAGGCCCCCAAGGTCAGTCCCGTGCACCCTTACAGCAGCACCGGGTAGGGGCGCCCATGGACAGAGTGGCCGTTGATGTGCTGGGGCCCCTCCCCCGTACTAGTAGAGGGAACCGATATGTGCTAGTCGCCATTGACTATTTTACGAAGTGGCCCGAAGCATACCCCCTTCCTGACCAGGAGGCGACAACCGTGGCTGAGGCCTTGGTACAAGGAATGTTCAGCCGCTTCGGAACACCATCACAGCTCCACTCAGACCAGGGGCGGAACTTCGAAGCACAGGTGTTCACCACAATGTGTAGCCAGCTTGACATCCGGAAGACGAGGACTACTCCGCTGCACCCACAAAGTGACGGATTAGTGGAGCGGTTCATGCAGACCTTGAGTGCCCAGCTGGCCCTTTCCACTGCCCCGGACCAGAGTGATTGGGATCTGCAGATTCCCCTCATCCTCATGGCGTGCCGCAGCGCAGTCCAAGAATCCACCGGATGTACTCCTGCATTGTTGATGCTCGGCAGAGAGCTGAGAACGCCGACGGAGCTGGCCTATGGACGGCCACCAGATGCACCCGATGCCTCGGCAGGGCCAGAATATGCCAGGCAGTTACAGGACCGATTGGAGACGGCCCACAACTTTGCCAGGCACCAATCGCAGCAGGCCGGGGTCCGTCAAAAACGAGGCTACGACGTGCACGTCAAAGGACAGGACTTCCAGGCAGGGGATCTTGCCTGGGTGTATGGTCCCAAGAGAGTTAAGGGCCGCTGCCCTAAGTTGGACAGCACATGGATTGGTCCCTGCTACGTGGTCCAAAGGGTGGGCCAGGTTGTGTACCGCATCAAACTGGCTCCAAGAGGACGCACAGTAGTTCTACACCGGGATAGGATGGCACCATACCGAGGTAACCAACAGCCGGCTTTCCCAGTGACACAGACCGGGGCAAGTGTAGGATCACCGTGCCGCAGGAGAGGCCCACCAATACGGCAGCAGGATGCTCTTCGAGGAGAGGTGGTGACACCGCTTGGAGCTGTAGTGCCAAGAAATGCCTCTACCGCTCCTAGACCTCTCCCGGAGGGTCAAGGAGTTAGGAGGTCGCAGAGGGTGCGGAGATTGCCGGGTCGCTTTCAAGACTTTGAGCTTCCTCGGGGACAAGGAATTAGCGGGGGGCAGTGTAGCGACCCTGCAGGACTAATATGGGAGAGATTCGGGGGGTGTTCATTGGGGGAAGATGTTGCCCTAGTTCAGCTGATTGGTCAGGTTGGAGAGGAGGCGGGAAGGAGGGGGAAGTTTTACGGAGAGGGGAGGAAGCTAGGAGAGTAGTCGGGGCCAGCAGCGCTTTGGTTGTTGTTTTTGGGCACTCTTCCAACCCTGTTATTAGCCTGTGTTCGAGGGTAATAAAGCCCGGTCCATCCGGTTAAACTTCAGCCACTGTCTCCTCGTCATTCAGCTACCTAGCCAGCCGTGCGGCAGAGCCGTGAACGCTACAGTATTTATTAGTAATACAGTGGAAATTAGTGTTTGGGACCAAGAAGCTGGTTAAACAGTGATTTGGCTCAGATTGAGTTGACTGCAGAGACACAGGGGAGGCAGGACAAAGGATCTTGGCCTACATGTGAATTCCAAAGCCAGTTTCACGAAACTCCTAAAAAGCCGCCACTTCGCAAAATGGAGAAAGTGCATCCAACACGAGGACGGCAAGGCAGACTGGTGGTGAGACAAAGAACTGCTTCACACCTGTGACCAGGTTGCAGTTTTCCCATTGGTCGTCGGGTCCTTGAATGCACCACCCCGCCACTAGGAGGCGGAGGGAGGATAAAAGCTGTCGGCACTGTGTGTTTCTTCGCTTTTTCCACCGTGACTCACGTCGCTACAGGAAGCACTCTAGTCCAGACTAGCTAGCTAGCAAACTAGCATCACCTCGCTGGTCGAGTTTCGAGCTGGTACAAACTTTATATCGGCCTGATATACAAAGGGGATCCGAGGGAATACTGGCCGAAGTATTCCTTCATCTGCAGCGGGCTTAATCAGCCTGGATTCAAGAAAAGGACTGTTCTTTTTCTTGTTTGGTCGACCTGGATTACGTTCGCCCCCTCTGCTTCGGACGAAACGGATCGTTAAGCTCTGGCGAGAGACTTAACTGACAAACAACGCATGTACAGTAAGAGGCTTACACAGTTCTGGGCAGATATTAGAACTAGTGCGTTTTGGTTTGTTACTAATGAGCAAAGGGTTCGCTACCGCTGTGCCATTAATGTGATCTGATTGTAATCATGTATGGGCCATATCTGGTTATTAATCTGTTCTGTGAATATATAACTGATCATTATATCGTTTGATTCTGGTTGTGTTAAAGTAGCTGGGTTAAAACCGTAATTGCTATCTGCTGACTCCTTTCAGGAGTTTTAGTTACTGTCCGCAAGATAATCGCGATGAATCCGCTGTTAAGCCACTGAGCTGGCCGTTATCAATATCTTAAGATCAGAAGTGCCTCTTTTCTTTACTCTCCTTCTCTTTCTTCCTTTACTAACACACACACACACACACACACACACACACACACACACACACACACACACACACACACGACACAGGCTAGCCGCGCAATTACCAAGCTAACGCTGTAGCTTCACACATGGGATCTCCCTTCGTTCGTACAGAGCTAAAACAGGAACTAGCTACCAGATCGGCTAAGCGTTCTCGTTGCCTAGCAACCCCCCCCGGCTTCTTCAGCCCTCTCCGCGCACGCAGCACCACTACCGCCCTCTTGAGGCTAAATAGTTTTGTGCAGCTCACAGGAGTAGCCATCTTTGGAGTTGTTTTGGTGTTTAGAACTACACTCCGACACCGCCCCCTCCTTTGTCACTCACTCTCTCACACACACACACACACACACAGACACAGACGTGTCCATGACACATGCTGCTTTGATTTTGCTTTGTTTTTGGTTGTGATATTATAAAAAGGTATATGAGTTTATTATTGAAGGATTATTGTTTAGCTACTGATAATTGTGAAGTTAATAAATCTTATTATACTTAATTAGCAGTTGCTTGTGATTATGTGTGTACTTGTTGTAATAATTGCTGGTCGATCAGGTCCATTGCTTGGATTCACCCCTTCCTTTATTTCCTTTTTAAAGGATTACCACAGAAATGAGACTGTTCCACAGTTTGATTATTGGTCCCTGACTAGCAGGGTGGTGCCCCGTTTTGATTGTTTGTCGATTTGATAAAGTTATTAATAACCATATTCATAACTTTATTAATATTGATAAAACATCTTTGATAATTTGCCAATGATCAAATCTGTACCCTACGAGAATCCTACATTAGTATAAATGTGAATATTTGGTAAGCATTTTGATTTACGGTGTGTGCCCCTAAATTTTCTGGTTGTGCCCCTAAAATTTTCAGTTGGGGGCCACTGTGCTCCTAGTGAAAAAAGTTAGTCTGGAGCCCTGTAACAGTGTTACATTATGTGACAGATTATTAGTTCCAAGTGAGAATGTTAGTGTGAAATTGAACACTACGTATATGCCAATTTTGTTTTCAATAAAAAAAAAAACATTTGCACAAAGCAAGCCGATCCACCTTTCCATGTTGATAAGAGCATTTGATACAGTTTGATACATGAAAATTACATTTTGATTAACGTTAACGTTAGGCTACTGCTCTGCTTTCTGCTCAAGACTCTGCTTAAAGCCATTGTTGTCATATAGCAACCGAGCGTCTCTAGCCAATTTCAGCTGCACAAGCTACAAAATAACTAATCAGGCGGTATTTAACTCCTAATAAGACTGTAGAGACATGTCTATAGGTAGCAGTATACAGTGCTATGTGTACGACTTCTTCATTTGGTTACAACAAAGACAAAAGTGCTTAAAATTGTAAAACCACAATGTTTACTATGTGTGGTTCGTAACTCCGCAAAACGACTCGTAAATCGACTTCGGTGGACAAAAAGAACGCACCATAACACCACAAGACTTTACCAGCACCTCAAACGTCACCGCAAAGTGCAACGTGATGAAGCTGTACAAGGCAAGAGGTCCGAAAGACGTTTCAATTAGCCTATTTACAGCTATGTTCACGGCCATGTTCAGCGCAGTGCGTTAAACTTCTATTTTTGGTAACCTACTTGAATGGCCAGTTGAATGTTAATTCTATAAAAGGCAAGCAGTTAAAGAGTGTGCTAAGAAATCATTCTGTTTTTGATAGTGTACTTAATTGGCAATTGACAAACTCCATTTCTCTAGAGACTGAAGCTGTAGCTGCAGTATGTTGACATGTTTTAATTATGTAAAGACATGTTCAAGGAGTTCAGATAGAGCTGGTATCAGGGCCATATTTAGTTCAATATGTTAGGTCACTATTTTTGGTAGCCTACTGTACTTAAATGCCCAGTATTTACTTTATTTTCTTTATTCATTGAAGCCTCTATGTTTACATGCTTGTGGTGATGCACAATGTGCTATAGGTGCTAAAAATCTGTTTGTTCCTGCCAATTTGTTCTGTTTTGTCATGGTTCATGTGTATATCATGCAATAAACATTACACATCGTGAGAAAAAAATCGTGGCAGAGAATCGTGATATCAATTCTAAGCTAAAAAATCGTGATTCATATTTTTCCCTGAATCGTGCATGCCTATTAGCAAGCAAACTTTAGCATGACTGCCCACAAAGTACTGCTTGCTGGCGAAGTGCTAATTTCAAAACGTTACTGACATATAGACACTTTACAAACGGATAACCCCGTCATTGTAACCACAATATGTCTGAGTTTATTTGCAATGCTTATGTCAGTGAACTAGCATGTTGCTACTCCCCACAGTAGTCTGCTGGAAACCCCGACTATCAACACACAGGACCAGTTGACCAATCACAGTCCTGGCGGTCTGCGTTGCCTCAACGCAAAGTTACACATTTTTGGAGGTGCACGTCGAGCTACGGAGGGGGGCCCGGAGGGGGGTTCGCGGCAATGCAGAGGGGTCAATTCGACGCAGAAGCATAAATCAGCCTTAAAGGAACACGCCGACTTATTGGGAAATTAGCTTATTCACCGTAACCCCCAGAGTTAGACTAGTCCATACATACTCTTCTCATCTCCGTGCGTGCTGTAATGCTGCCTGACGGTTTCAGCATTAGCTTAGCCTAGCACAGATCCTGCAGGTGAATGGTTCCAGTAATCCTACTGCTCCAAATTGTGACAAAATAACTCCAACATGTTCCTATTTACATGTTGTGATTTGTAGAGTCACAGCGTGTACAAAAAACAACGTAACATGAGACACAGCCATCTTCTAACCATAAACAAACCGGGAACTATATTCTCAGACAGGCTTGCTGCGAGCATATCACTCCGCCCAAGTACTATATTCTTCCGCCTGAGAAAAACTGCCAGTTATGACCTTTTGGTTAGAGATAGAGAGAGAGAGAGAGAGAGAGAGAGAATACCGACTTGCTCAGGTTAAGACTGCAGCTGTCGCGTTTGGCATTGAAACCAATTCCATCTTTTTTTTTTTTTTATTCCTCCAACCAGGGACGGACTGACAATCTCAAAAACAAATCGTTCAGGAAAAGTCCAACCGACGGCCATCGGGACAAAAAAAAGTCTAGTGAAGTGATATTAACTTATTAACTTATTCACTTATATGCTACGTGTAAAAATAAAACTGAAGAACACAAAGCAACACATATTATATACATTTACATTATATTTGAATAGTTGTTATAGTATATAGTAACTAACACTCTCAGTGTAGTTTTGGTATAGGCCTACAGTATATCTAATCCCCATGATAAGGTCCAGCAAGTAGCCTACACTATCCCTGAAAGTGTTGTCAATAATACTCTGTATTGTTTTATAATTACAACTTCGTGTAATTTGGGGTTTCTGTAGCCAGTGACATTTCATTATTTGTATTTTATTTTCAATGCAGATGTAATGGCATTGTATATTTTTTGTTTTTATTTGAAGGCTGAGGCTTCATTAATAAACACAATCCCAATTATCATCATTGGTTTTGATGTTACTTGTTGTAAATACCTTGTCTGATAGGCTACAGTATTGTGGCATAGTATAGTGTAGACATCCTGGCTAGTGTCTGTTGCGCACGGCTAAGGGCGAATGGCCGGATGATGGGTCTGTTTGGGAGAAAGTCCAGGGCTGTTTTTTAGCCCCAGTCCATCTCTGCCTCCAACTCTCAACTAGTGTTTTCTCAGTCTAAACTTCTCACACGGCTCTTTTGCTTCACTCGGTAGTAGGCTACGCCAGGAGTCCCGCCCAGAGGCGCCGCCAGGAATTTTGGGCCCCATGACAAAAAATCAAATCGGGCCCCCTCTGCGCAGCTGTTGTCACCACATCTCTAGGACCTAACTGTCCAAAAGCTTTACATAACTCTAATTAAAGGCTTGCAACTGTCTTGCTTCTTGTAGTTCAATACTAGTACTAGCACAATATTTACTGCTGGTGATTTGTACATGCATGCAAGTCTAGTATGCAGTTCACTATTTGATGCAAGATTAAAATATCATAAAAAATGTGCTGAAGGCCATCTTTTACAGTCTCAATGTATTTTTATTTTAAAATTTGACAAAATGGAAAATTCTCAACAAAATTATTATTATTAATAATAATAATTATAATTATTAATGAAATTAATTATTAATGAAAGATAAAAAAAAAAACGAACAAACTTAAATATATAGTAACCTTTCAATCAAAATAAATTTACATCATCCTGAATGAAAACGGCAGATTTTTTAACTTAGCTGCACATATATGCCAACAAGAAAATAAAGTGGACATGTAAAATGGAATTTCCACACCAGGGTTATTATAGTGCTACAAAACAGATCAAGTGATTACTAAATGAAAAGGTTTTGAGGTTTGGAATATGGTCTTAACAAACAAAAAGGTATGAACAGGGCATGAAGTTAACTTTTTTGACCACCAGCCACTGTGGCAGGTGGGTTTTTAAAGGGGTGATAGAATGGTTATATAAGGTATTTCACACTGTTCCTTATGGTCTCCTAATGGGGTATGTAACATTAGTTGGGCTGAAAATGGCCCAGGTGCTATTTATTTTGGCCCTTATGCATCCCTGTGTTTTGGCTCTATTTGGAACGACAGCTTTTCTTCCAAATATGGTATGCTCATGAATATTTAGATGAGCTGCGCGCTGATTGGTTGAGGAGAATTGCAATACACACACATTAGAGACACGCGCTGATTGGTTGAGCGAATCCAATACACACACATTAGAGACACACACACACACACACACACACACACACACACTGCTGCCCTGTGCACAGCGCACACACACAAACACAGACACACACACACTGACACACTCACACACCGCTGCGCACACACACAAACACAGGCACACAGGCACACTGTCTGTTACATGCCCAGACATGCCCAGGCGACAGCCGCAGCGGCTAAAACAGCCGAGACAAAATAAAAAAGTTTTGACACTTTCATTATAACTAGTGTTGTTCTAACGTTACTCTTGCGACATAAAAAAACCTCCACCAAATAATTAACTCACCTTTTTAGCTAGTAAGCGTCGGGAGAGAGAGTGAACCCCTGCAAGCCTGTCCTCTGCAGCGCTGCGTTAGATCCACAACTCCCTCTCGTCCGATATACCAACCCGGTCTCACGGCAGTTCGTGTAAATGACCACGTTATTCTTAATCTATTGATACGTGTTCACGGAGACGTTTTTCTCGTTTTTTACGTGTAACTGTCACGTTATTTTTTACGTGTAACTGTCACGTTATTTTTTACGTGTAACTGTCACGTTATTTTTTACGTGTAAATGTCACATTATTTTCTCGGGGAAAGGACGCCGGGAGGCGGCCGAAAAGGTCGCTCCATAAGCCGGAGGCGCCCGCGAGGCGGCCCGCTGGGGACGCCCCACAATAACAGGATGGCGGAGGTTGGGTTTAGGAAAAAACTTACGGTGAAAGGGCGCCTTAAACACCGGAGAAAGGGCTTTAAACGCCGGGAAAGTGCCTTTAAACGCCCGGGGAAAGGGCTTTAAACGCCGGGAAGTGCTTTAAACGCCGGGAAAGGGCGCTTAAACGCCGGAAAAGCGCCTTTAAACGCCGGGGAAAGGGCTTTAAATGCTGGAGAAAGGCGCAAACGCCTGAGAAAGGGCCTTTAAACGCTGGGGAAAAGGCTTTAAACGCGGAGAAAGGCGCTTTAAACGCCGGAGAAAGGGCCTTTAAACGCCGGAGAAAGGGCCTTTAAACGCTTGAGAAAGGGCGCTTTAAACGCGGGGGAAAGGCTTTAAACGCCGGAGAGAAAGGCGCTTTAAACGCCGGAGAAAGGGCGCCTTAAACGCCGGAGAAAGGGCTTTAAACGCTTGAGAAAGGCGCGCCAACGCCTGAGAAAGGGCCTTTAAACGCCGGGGAAAGGGCGCTTTAAACGCCGGAGAAAGGGCCTTAAACGCCGGAGAAAGGCGCTTTTAAACGCCGGAGAAAGGGCTTTAAACGCCGGAGCCGCCCCACAGTAACACGCGGGACAAAACGCCACACGCAGGGACGCCATCCCGGAAACAAAGCGCCGCGAACGGGACGCCTGATCCCCCCCCCGGGTGAAAGTCCTGTGTTTTTGACCCATCCACCACCCCGACCAACCTCCCTATGCGGATTTTCGGCTTTTTATATTACTCCCTACAATTTCGTTCTGTGGCCACGAAATATGCTTCCCATTGAAATACATTAGTTCACATTTTCGTGTTGTCCACCACGTAAAAAACGACAAAAACGTCTCCGTGAACACGTATCAATAGATTCAAATAACGTCACATTTACACAAACTTCCATGAGACCGGGCTGGATATACTCGTTCTAAACCCTTTTCTCTGGGCCAGTAGGCTCTTCCGTTGTACAGTCTGGAACACTGCATTTACGACCGTGGTTCATTTTCAATATCCTTGCAAAACCTCCAAACGTTCTTCTTTTCTAAAGTACACAGCGCAGCTGGTGTGCGAGATCCTGACAGAGCTCCAGCTCAGTGAGTCTGTGAAGGCGGTGAGGCCGACAGGGAAGGCAGCAAACCCGGCCAGCAGCCGCCGCCTGTCTCGGCAGATTGTGGAGCTTGTGAAGTCCGACACTGACTTACCAAATTTGCAATTAGCCATAAATTTTCATAAAACGGCCCATATTTTAGTTTTACATAGTTGATTTCTCGCATAAAAAAGTCTCAGAAGTGAATTTTGTAATGGAATAACAAAGATCTGCATGACCTAGATTTAGAAGACTAACTGACCTCAGATCAGTTAGTGGCCTATGTAAATTTGGGGGCGTTACAAAGGTTGAGCCAAATGAGGAGGATTTGGGAGGTTGACGTCAACTTCCAGCTTTGTTGAGATTTGCCCGTTTTCAGAGGCAGTTTCAAATTGTGAGATTTGCAGAGGAAAGAGGTGTCAATGGGATTTAGAGGTTCTATGTATGTCCTATTTACCCTCCAAACTGTCGTTATTCAACTATGACAGGGTAAAATCGGTTTTGCATTCTATCACCCCTTTAAATCCACCTGCCACAGTGGCTTTTTACCAACCACTTTTTTTTTTGCCTCATAAAAGGTGAAAAACAGGACTTGCTGTGTCTCTATGATCCTATCCTGTCCTGTTCATGGTAGCCTACTCAGGGACACTGCGCCGTCATCACGTGCTGTAGTAGGGGGGCCCGCCTTGATAATACTGCATAGGGGTCCGGTGTTGGCTCGTTACACCACTGCATATAAGAGATGAGAGGACTGACAAAATCAGGAGTAAACACTGGTGAATGTGGACCATAACACATGAGTTGTTGCAACTTTTTTTGTATAGTTCTTAAAAATAAAAAAAATAAATAAAAAGGAAACTTGTTTTGGGGAGAATAATAATTAGTAATATTAATTAATTACTCTGGGCTGAGATTTTCTAGGAACCTTACCAAAGGCTCAGGATGATGTTGGTGGCTGGTGGATTTAAGACACAAAATAATAATTTATTGAATTAATCAAATATGAACATATCTGTCAGTGGCTTGTTGATCTTTACATTGTTAGTTAATTTCCTATCCTGGGCTGGGACTCACATTCATACGGTTTCATATTGGACTTTAACTTATCATTGCACGTACAATAAAGTATCTGTCCTCAATTTAGGTCATCCTGTAGGTCTCATCTGCGTTTTTTCCTGCATCCACCTTGTGTGATTGTGTGTGTTTGTGTGATTGTGTGTGTTTTTGTGAGTGTGCGCGTCAGTTGCGGGGGAAACGGAGCATCGGGCCCGCCCGCTGCAGACAGCTGACAAGATGAAACAGCAGCAACTTTCAGAGACTTAAGAGTGAAAAATGGTTCCAGCGTACATTGATGTTACAATGTCTACATGTTGGCAGGGCGGTCTAAAAAGTGTTGCACGGTCTTTCGCTGTACGTTTGGTTGGTAAATGTGAGATGTTCGAGTCACACACACGTCTCGTCTTCATAACATAAAAAAGGAAATTAATTTAACCCGTTCTCCCTCCCGCTTGGTCAGTGGCTGCGCGATAGCGAGCCCCGGCTGTCAATCAATGTCTTCCAGTGATGCAGGCCCCTGATTGGACCAGGCCCGTAAGCAACCACGTACCCTGCTTACTGATAGTTACGCATCTGAATCACTCAATTCTCATTGGCTACCCGCCAAAGTGGCAGGTAGATTGACAGTGTTACCCGCCAATTGCAAAATTAACCCGCATTTGGTGGGTGGGCGGGTGTTCATTTTATGCCCTGGGTATGAATAAGAACAAAGGACTCCTGGAAACCCAAACTTTTCTCTCAAATAACTGGCATGTCATTGAACACAATGTTGCTCACCTTCTTCACTGGGACAGGGAGGGGCACAGTTAGGGGGAGACTGGGGTGCTGCTCTTGGAATTGTCCTAACTTTTCCCCCCTATACGGCGCCCCTGCATGTATGAGCCTTGTTAACCTGGATACATCTCTTTTTCATTCATTCAACCGTAATATTGTTCAATGAAAAATGTGAGGTTGCTTGTGCATTTAGTTCATGTGACACTGACCTTTTTCCTTCCATATCTATTTTTTTAATATTTTTCTGAACTATCTGAAATGTGTTACTTATCTATCTATCTATCTATCTATCTATCTATCTATCTATCTATCTATCTATCTATCTATCTATCTATCTATCTATCTATAAAATCTGTGGCAGTTTCCCAGAATTACTGAAAATTGGGCCCACAGAAGAATTCCGTGAAATGAACACAGCCCCTTAAGTTAAGGAAGAGGTTGTGGGTGGGCTTACGTTTCCATGACACGCAGGACAACAACGGGACGGTTGGGTTTTGGAAAAGAAGAACAGGATGTGACAGGATGTGACACGCAGGACACGATGATCCCCGGACTCCTGGGTGAAAGTCCTGTTTTGTTTGATGATAGAAGATCTTAACTTAAGATGGTAACACATCTAGTGATTTTTTTGCTGTGGGTTTCTGTCTCTTCCTTACTGTTCGATTACTGTTGTGTGGCAATAAACTGAATCGGCTTTTCTGTTCCAACTGGCCTGCGGTTCAGCTCTCCTGTGTGGACACGACTGTGGGTGGTGATGGCGCAGTGGATATGACACATGCCTTTGGTGTGGGAGATCAGGGTTCAATTCCCACTGCGATAACTCAACCAATGTGTCCCTGAGCAAGACACTTAACCCCTAGTTGCTCCAGAGGGGTGTGGCCTCTGACATATGTAGCAACTGTAAGTCGCTTTAGAGAAAAGCGTCAGCTAAATAACATGTAATGTAATGTAACTCTGAATTAGGGCTGGGCGTATCGATCTAAATATCGATAGTATCGATACCAAGATGAGTATTAGTATCGATCCAATACCAATACGTCGTGGTGAGATCGATACTTTTGTTGCAGTTTCTCTCCGAGTTCATGCGAGCACAGCGTCTCTCCAAGTCTGTGCGCAGTGTGCAAACAGCGCACCTCTCTCTCTCTCTCTCTCTCTCTCTCTCTCTCTCTCTGCCCCCTCCCCCTCCCTGCTCTGCCGGAGGCGGAGAGCGGAGAGTCAGAACAGTGAGAGAAGCCTGTGATGATGGCAGAAAGAAAGAGAAGCGCTGTGTGGAGTTTATTCACTCCAGCTGATACGGACACTGCCACATGTGATGTGTGCAAAAAGTAATTTGCCACTGTAGTAACACCACCAATTTGCAATACATTGTTATATTTATATTTTGTTATATTCATTTATTGTTTTTTATACCGTTACATTGTTTTATGTTGTTCTAGTTAGTAAATAGGGAGCTCTGGCCATTAGCTGCAGCAACTCCAGTTTGCAAGCACCGATTTTGGTCGTTTTTTTTTCCTATTGACAGTACGCAAAGACATCTAGCGATCAAGATTCAGGTAAAAATCGGCCGGATTTCTCCTTTAAGTGAAATCCTCCAGGAAGTACATAGTACGTAGTACATGGGCAAGTATGTGAACTCCTGAATTCCTTTCATGACGCAGCAAGTTGTCTCTGCAAGTAGAAAAGCAAGTATATCACCAGCCTTGAAAGTCTGGGCTCGGGTATACTGATGCATCACAACATAGAAATATTGTGACACACCGTAGCTCCCTTTGGACCCTGCGTGTACAGGTGGCAGCTTTCAGTGTGACAGCAAAACAAGATAAAAGTTAATCTGTTGCCTCAGTCTGCTGTAGGTCAGGGGAGGGTACTGTGTATTTTTCTGAGACCTAGATTTACATACACTAATACAACGACTGTTTTCTGAATGTCTTTATCCACAGGACTTATATAAATACTATATACATAGTATTGTGTTGACTGATATATGTACTGATTATCTCAGCTCATTATAGGATATCAAAGTGGACAACTTCCATGAACTGTAATAGAAGGTTATTTGCAATTGCAAAGTTTTTACTTATGGAAACATGTTGAAACTCTATCATCTGTGAGCCTTGTTAATCCGGACACAACTCTTCATTCATTCATTAAACTGAAATATTATTCTATGACAAATGAGAATTTGCTATTGAAACATGGCTGTGCCATGAAGACTATGTTAGTCTAAATGAATCCTCTCCTCCCAGTCATATTAATACTCATTTTCCTCTAGGCTCTGGCCGAGGAGGGGGAGTTGCAGCCATCTTTGACTCAAGCCTGTTAGTTAGTCCTATACCTAAACTAAATTATAATTTGTTTGAAAGCCTTGTTCTTACTCTTTCACATCCAACCTCGAAAACATTACATTATATTTGTTGTTGTTGACCGTGCTCCAAATCCGTATTCTGTATTTTTATCTGAATTCTCTGAAATCTTAAATCATACAAAGTAATTATTGTAGGTGATTTAAATATCCATGTGGATGTTGATAACGGCAGCCTTAGTATTGCTTTTATCTCACTACTAGATTCAATTGGTTTCAATCAGAGTGTGCATGAGGCCACTCACTGTTTTAACCACACCCTCGACCTTGTGCGGGCATATGGCATCGAAATCCTATATTATCAGACCATTCTTTATAACTTTTGAATTCTTAATTCCTGACTATACGTCATTAGGTAAAAGTTTCTACACTACATGTCTATCTTATAGTGCTATAGCTAAATGTATGGAAGTAATTGCAATGGCATTTCATTCAGTGCCATGCCTTCATATAACAGATGATTCCATTGTTGTTGATAACATCTTTTCAAATTCCCGTAAAAAGAATGTGATAGCAAACAAAATCTATGGACGGATTCATTTTCAGAAGCACATTTTGTGACTAAGAGCTCCATTGTTGCCAGTCGTGCTGAGTCTTATATTTTTACATAAGGACTCAAAAATCAAAAAATCACTATTTTGATTTGAGGCAGACTCAGGCCGTAAACTAAAGGGTTATTAATTGGGGGGATGATCAAATACTCTAAAGATAAAACAACTGTGATGATAGGATTAATTTTATCAGACTCAAATTGAGTCACTGACAGCTCACAGAAGAGGGAGAAAGAATAGGTCATGAATGTTACGATGTGAGGCAGGCTGTAATGCCTTTCCTCTGAATTCAGACCAGCTTCTGCAAACAAGCAGAATACGTAGATAGGTGTACAGGACAAAGAACAGGGGGATGAAGACAGTTGTTATTGTGATAAACTGACATACTATGTTGTTCATAGTTGTGACCACACAGTGCAGCACGGTGGCTCATTGGTTAGCACTTCTGCCTCACAGCAAGAAGGTTCTGGCTTCAAATCCAGAGCGCTCTGGGCCTTTCTGTGTGGAGTTTGCATGTTTGTGTGGGTTTCCTCTGGGTGCTCTGGTTTCAGCAATCCTCGGCCTTATGCACAAAGATAGAAGCCCAGCAGCGTATCATTTGGAAATTGAGGAATTTGTCTAGTTGTGCAACGACAACTATCTTGTGCTAAATGTGACCAAGACTGAGGAGATGGTGATTGACCCAAAGGCCATAGGCGACACCAGGCCTGTAGTGATCAACAACTTACCCATTATTCAGGTTAGCGTTTACAAGTACTTTGGTGTACGTATCGATAATGCACTCAGCTGGAACGACCACGTGAATAC
This sequence comes from Perca fluviatilis, assembly GCF_010015445.1. Classification (NCBI taxonomy): domain Eukaryota; kingdom Metazoa; phylum Chordata; class Actinopteri; order Perciformes; family Percidae; genus Perca; species Perca fluviatilis. Next base: position 2,196,147 of record NC_053116.1, read on the forward strand.
TCTCTGTTACAGACTTCAAAAGATGATGCATTTTCCACGAAGACTTAGAGTGTATGGAGTCTAACAAAAATGTATGTTGTTCTATCATGCAATACTAGAGACTATTCTAAAATACAGTATCACAGCCTGGTATGGTTACCTGACAGTACACTTCAAATCACAGATCGCCGTCAGGTAAAGACAGCTATGAAGATTATGGGGGTCAAAAAACATCTGCCCCCCTAGACAATTTATGAGCAGTCGGTGATCAGACAGGCACAAAAAATTGTTTCCGATCCAACCCACATACTTCACACATAATCTCAGCTTTTACCCGCTGGTAGAAGATTCAGGGTTCCTAAATGCAGGATAAACCGACATAAACACTAATTTGTGCCTATGTCCATTAAGCTTGTCAACACTAACATGTATGCTGGCTGGGTTGTGCACTATGTCATAGTGTAAAAAGTAGGTTATTGGGGTTATGCAATATGTTAGTGGTGCAAAACATGGGCTGTTGGATTGTTCAATATGCCCTTGTGTACGGCATAGGTTATGTGGAAATGTGTCATTTGTGCAATATGTGGGCTATTGGGGTTGGGCAAAATGTTAGTTGTACAATATCTCATTGTGCAAGGGCTGTGCCACACTTATTGCGGAGAATGCAGCCAACAGGGTTGTTGAATTAAAAACTGCCACTGAAAGGAGTTCTTGTGCTTACTATATGTACCTGTCTAATGTACAGTATATGAGAGCATGTTTTGTGTTGCATGAGAGTATGTCTTGAGAGATGCTTATTTTCTGTATTTTATATAACAAATTTCCCTTCAGGGACAATGAAATATATCTTATCCTATCTTATCTTATCTCCTGTAAGGTTAATTATTGTTCCAATAAAGTAAAAGTAACATTTGATACTAAGTGTTAAGTAAGGTAATGTTCATAGTTTTTAAAAAGTAATAAAAACAGTAAATATTACACTCTGAGTACACACTGAGTAACTTGCCCAACACTGAACATGAACAAACTGAGATTGATCTGATGATAAGGACTTAAACCAGCTTAGTGCAGTTCTTTTAATGCCAGTTAAATCTTTCAGTCTCTATGTTAATGTAATAGGATGTGATGGTCAAGGTCACATGCAGCATTAAGATCTAATGAGACAAGTACGGAGACAAGTCCTTTGTCTGAAGAAGTTGCTCTGTGCTCTAAAGTTGTCTAAGACCTCTGGATCAAAAGTCTTTTTAAGCAGAGGTTTTATCACAGCTACTTGAAATGCAGTGCTCGCTGCTAGTCATTTTGGTGCCCTAAGCACTTCATGGTGCCCCCCCAAAACTTTGTTTTTGCAACTTTTTATTACCAAACATATAACTCAATACCAATAACACAATAACAGCAGCACAATGTAACACCTAAGAACAGTAAAACTACAAAGGAAAATCAACTTGCATACTTGTGTAAACACAGTACACAGAACAGCCAAACCATACATACACACAAGTATTGGGATGTGCAAAATCTTTGTAGAAATTACATAATCATCCATAAATACAAACTTAAAAGCAGAAGCTTCTTCAATAAAGCAAAGATTTAGAAGCAGAAAAGTCACACAATTTTACTTTACTTTGTTAACACACTATGTAGAACAGCTAAAACACATTCAAGTATTGAGAAGTCCATAATATTATCAAAATAAACCAAAGATTTTCCAAAATCAATCAAATCAAATAAGAAAAGCAGAAGTGCTTCAGATAACTCAAAACCAAAAACACAATATCACCGTCACAGTATAATACTTAAGAACAATAAAAAGAGAAAGTAAAATCTTCACAGCTTTGCTGACTTTGTAAACATATTATGTAGAATAGCCAACACACATTACACATTTGAAAGTGCAAACTGAGTTTACAGACCTGCTGGCCGGCTTGGGTTGATGTGGGCCTGAACTGCTTGTAGATGGTTGCTCGTTGTCTGTATCTTCCTCTTGGCCACGTGCTCCTCCTCATACGTATATCAGCATTGGCCCTGCATTCATTTAGAAATATGAAGAAAAAGATTTTAGTATAGAAAGAGACAAAATATTCAAACAAAGAATCTTATACCGAAAAAAATTATAAACATTTTAAACTGAAAGCATACAGCCAATGAGAACAGTAATGAGGACAATTAGTTACACTACACTCAGCATGGCAACAACACCTGACAAATCTATATTACTCAACCAAGCTGAAGAGAAGATCATCAACCTCAAAAATGAAATCCAAAAACTAACCGACGAGCTGCAGCATAAAGAGGCTCTCCTGTTTAACTTCATGGACGTAGCTGGCGGCAGGGCTGGACTGGGACAAAAAATTGGCCCTGGCATTTTTGGCCCAGGCGGCCCACACCCACCGATTGGTCAGACACATTCCCTGCAGACAGTCCTCTTAAAATATGCGTGCATGCTATGATATGAGTTGCCTAGTATTCTGTGTTCATGTGATCGTTTTGGATCCTTCAAGAGGGGTCTCAAGACTTATCTGTTGATCTTACACTTAAATAATTCATTCATTCTTAGAGTTATGATTTGTATATTTATAGTATTTTTATTATTGATATTTGATATAGTATTGCCATTATTACTATTTTGCTTAATAGTGGCAACTTTAAAAACAGTTTACTGATAATTTTAACTATTGAGATTCATATTTTGTTGCTTTAGACACAAGTGTCTGCTAAATACTATAACAATAACTATAACCCTTCCCAAAAGCTACAATAAAGCCGAGAGTAGTATATGCCCTGGAAAAGGCCAACACAACCAACACAAGAGAAGCTAATTAAGCCATTCAAGGAACACTGATGCTTGTATCAATATGAAGGTAAATATGGTGCAAAACGTGAGAGCTTGTAGAAAACAATGTGAGAACTTGCAGAACAAAAAATCTGAACTTGTTTGTTAAAATTTGCACTTGTAAAATTAAAATTTGCACTTGTAAAAAATATTCACACATTTGATCAGAATTTGTAGTCACAAAAAGAAAAAAAACACGAGAGCTTGTAAAAAAAATCTGAACTTGTAAATTGAAATTTGCACTTGTAGAAAAAATATTCACAAATGTGTAGATTGATATTTGCATGAACACAATGACAGCTGCAAACTTGTAATGCAACATTTTACTCGTGTACTTTTTGTTTTACTCAGGTTAATTTTCCATCACAACCACAACTCAGTGATTACAACCTCTCGAATCTGTCACTGTATGCGCTCTCTCGCATCACAAAGAGGCGAATCCGCACCTCGACTTTGCAACACTTGTTGTGATACATTTGGTGCAAAACTAATCTGTACCTGTGGATTTAGGCTGTGGAGCTCTGAGCCAACAGGACGGGGAAAGCAGGGTTTCTATCGCCAGATGAGGGACAACTCTGTCCGGCTTATTTAGCTATGTAGCATGGAAGCTTGGTGGAATAGCAAGCTAGCGTTAGCTAACTAACCAACCAGCCTGCTTCTAAATAAATACCTTTTAATTATCTTAACACTTTTTAACAGTCAGACTGAAACACTGGCGGTGAGCTCCAGGTCCTGCCGGCGCGGACCGTACCGGTCAGGCCGTAACAACATTGCTATTATCACCAGAAAGCTCAGCGCTGCGTACCGACCGCAACCGTCGGAGCTCCAGCGGGACACGGAGAGCCCCACACCCGGTAGCAGTGTTGGAATATTTGGAGAATAAAGGTCAGGATATTACAGGGAAAATAAACTCAGAATATATTGAATTTTTTTATGTATTTGCAACACTGTCATATAAATCTACACATTTGTGAATATTTTTTCTGCGACTTCACATTCAGAATACAGGTGTGTGAATATTTTTTCTACAAGTGCAAATTTCAATTTACAAGTTCAGATTTTTTTTACAAGCTCTCGTGTTTTTTTTTGTTTTTGTGACTTCAAATTCAGATCACATGTGTGTGAATATTTTTTACAAGTGCACATTTTAGTTTTACAAGTGCAAATTTTAATTTTGCAAGTGCAAATTTTAACATACAAGTTCAGATTTTTTGTTCTGCAAGTTCTCACATTGTATTCTACAAGCTCTCACGTTTTGCACCATATTTACCTTCATATATCAACACTGATTTTATAGATCACAGACTTTTCAGCTACCCAACCGGCTAACCGCTAGCATTTTCAATGACAGCCACTATCTTTAATGTTACAGCCAAACCGCTTGTTATCGTTATGACGTGAGACACAAACACACACACACACACACACACACACACACACACACACACACACACACACACACACACACACACACAGCCTCCCTCCCTTCCTGAGAGTCGCTGTTAATTTGCCTACTCCTTACCACATCGTCATCTACTCTCTCTTACGTCTTTTCCTCACTCGCTTCCATGATCCTGTCATGGTCACTCTCCTCCTCCTCGTCTTCATCCCTGTCTTTCTGCTTCTCTGTATAGCCAGCCACCTCTCCTCCTCCTCGGCTTCAGGTAATGCTGATGTTGAAGCAGCTACTACATCCCCAAACATGTCCGAAATGTTGGCACATTTTGAGGAATCCGCCTGTAGATTCTTAATCTTTTTCTCCTGTAATTTCTCTGCACCTCCCTTGCGCTTTGGTGGTCGTTTGTCCATTTTAACGTGAATGCTAAACTTCCAGCATCACTATTACAGCTCGTGTCTCAGGGCCGGGAGGCGTGGCAATAGTGGGATTCGTAAATTTGCGGCCCGGAGTGGGGAAGGGGGTTCCTGGATTTGATTGGGTCAGGCCAGTGCCAGTAAAGAAAATTAACCAATGGGCCGCTGTGAGTTCTTTATGGGCCGGCTCGGCCCAAAAATAAAAAAGGCCTATTTATATCGGCGATTCAGCCCAAAAGTGCGTCGGCCCACCGGGAAAATGCCCTGGCTGCCGGGCAATTCAAGCGGCTGGCGTCTCTCACAGCAGCGCTGCAGGACACGGTCCACTGGGATTCCTCCACCTGTCCTCAGCTGGCCTGCTGTACACCGCAGTCGTCGTGGTCTATAGTGCAGACTCGTGGTCATCCGAAGCAAACAGTGGGTGCGATCAGGGCATCACCACCTAGCCTGCACCTCTCGAACCAATTTGCACTACTGGCTACTGATGATCCTCTGACTCCGGCTCCTCCACTGGCCTCGATTCACTAGCTGGCCGACGACACCCCACCTCAGGCTCCCTTCCAGGTTTCAGCTCCCCTGTAGGTTCCTCCAGTTGGATGGGCCAATGGCAGGTGACCACCTGGCTCTGGCTCCCACCGTGGCTGACAATCAGACGGATGCCTTGATTGACCTCCAACAGAAGGGGTTTCCTCTGCTCGCCGGCAGCTCATAAGGGATGCTGCCAGAAGATCCAGTGGTGTCCCTCGTCCCGAGTGTGCTGCTGGACATCCTCCAGAAAGTCCCCAGCCCCGTTCTTCACCACTACAACCCTCTGTTCGGTCCACCCACGGGGCTGTCAGCACCCAGTCTTCATCCCCTCATCCACTTTTCCCCCCTACAACGTTGATCGTCGGTGATTCCATTATCAGGAGTGTACGTTTCTTCAATGCAGCACAACGTCTCCCCGGGGCCATGGTCACTGTCATCTGGGATAAACTACGGGATCTATTACCTTAACTCCCGACTTCCATAAAAAGGATCATTGTCCACGTAGGAACCAACAATACAGTCCGCCAACTGCCGGAGCTGACCAACTTTTTAAGCTTCTAAAACGATGTGGCAGATTCCCACACTGGGCCGTGGTTCCACTCGCTTCAGCAGAGTCTTTAGCCTTCACAACTGGCTGCAGTCTGCATGTGGGGCACACAATGTTGGTTTCGTTGACAATTTTAATCTTTTTTGGGATCGATATTCTCTCTTTATGAGAGACGGGATTCATCTTAACAGGCTGGGCTCACAGGTGCTAGCCGCTAACGTCCAGCGTGTTGTGCAGTCCTCACCACACGATTGACTATTCACACAACACACACACCCTGGAATCCCTTTCTCCTTCTATGGCATCACCTCAGGACACTGTTTGCAGCACTAGCCCCCCCTACTGTCTTCCCTTGCCATTAACACCCTTGCGGGTGAAATTGGTTACTTCCCCCTTTTTCTCAAGGCCTTGGAAACAGTGTTAACCCCTCGTACTGCCAGTCACTGGCAACAACACAGCCTCTTCTCTTTTCTCCTATACAGACTATTTTAACTGTGAGGTCCTCACTCCCTGGGAAGTGTACCAGCAGATCAGTGTCCAGGTATCTGTGCCCACTGGCCCGGGCTTCTGCTGTGCCTAGCAGTCAGTCCGTGCCTCTCAGGATGGCGCTGATAAATGCTCGTTCCATCACCATTAAGTCTTTTATTCTGAATGATTTATTCATTGAAAAAGTCCTTTTGTTAATTCATCCCCATGGTTAATTGACTCCACTTGCTCTTTTTCACGTTTATGTCGGAGGGCTGAAGGAGAGTCGAAAACCACCAAACTTCAGGTGCACCGGATCCATCACAAAGAGCTATTATTTGAATATAATAACATGGTTAAGGAGGCGAGGACATCGTACTTTACTAACCTTATTGCTTCTAGCAAGCGTAATCCCAAAATCCTTTTTGACACCGTTAACAATCTTGTAAATCCCTCTCCTCCTGAAGTGCCAGTCTTTTCGAACAATGACTGCCGTGACTTTCTCTTGTTCTTTGAAAATAAGATCAGAGATGTCAAGAATAGCATCATCCCCACTGCTACGGTATGTTCTTTTCAGTTCACTCAGCCGTTAACTTTGAACTGTTTTGCTCCTATTTCTCTGTTCTCACAACTCACTGACTTGGTGAACAGTATGAAGCCTTCCTCGAGCCCGGTAGATGTTATACCTACTTCCCTTCTTAAAAATGTCCTCGGGTCTGTAAGTACTTGCTTACTTTCTATAATCAACTGCTCTCTGCAAACCGGCTGTGTCCCATTGTATTTTAAACATGCAGTGGTTCAGCCACTTTTAAAGAAAACAAATCTGGATCCCTCAATTCCCGCAAACTATAGGCCAATCTCCAAGATGCCTTTTATTTCAAAAATTTTAGAAAAAGTTGTAGCTAATCAGCTCTCTGCTGTTTTAGCCACTCACAACATACTAGACACATTTCAATCGGGCTTCCGTCAGAAACACTCTACAGAAACCACTCTTCTTAGAGTATCCAATGATCTAATGATGTCTTCTGATGCGGGTAAATGTTCTGTTCTGTTACTGTTGGACCTTAGCGCAGCATTCGATACTGTGGATCACACCATTTTGCTTGACAGACTTAAGCACTGGGTTGGGATCTCTGGGAGCGCCAGGGACTGGTTCACCTCCTATCTTTCAGATAGAACCTATTCAGTGTCACTGGGCCCCTATTCCTCTGAAAACGTGTCTCTTTCCTGTGGGGTGCCATAGGGCTCTGTGTTAGGTCCAATTATATTTACATTGTATATGCTTCCCCTAGGCCACATAATTAGGCAATTTGGAGATATATGTTATCATTTCTACGCTGATGACATCCAGCTGTATGTCTTTTTTAAGCCGGAGGAAACTAACAAAGTGTCAGCACTGCTCAATTGTTTGTCCTCCATTAAGGATTGGTTGGCAAACAATTTCTTGCAGCTTAATTAAGATAAGACCGAAGTCGTTATTGTTGCTCCAAAGTTGTTAATCTTTTGGGGTCCCTTTCTTCAGTGGTACAGTCCAATCTGTTGACCAGGTCCAACAGAATGTCACACATCACTCCTGTGTTATCCATGTTACATTGGCTTCCAATAAAGTTCAGGATCCAATTTAAGGTTCTAGTTCTTACATATAAAGCATTGCATGGACAGGCGCCTGTTTATATCTCTGACCTGCTCCAGACGTATATCACTAACAGGTCACTCAGGTCTTCTAACCAGGGACTATTGGTGGTCCCACGTACTCGTTTAAAGACTGAAGGTGATCGTTCCTTTGAAGTGGTAGCTCCGACCTTGTGGAATGCTCTTCCTTTTAACTTATGTTCTGCAGTCTCGGTTGATGCTTTTAGAAAGCAACTGAAAACATACTTGTTTCAACTGGCTTTTGTCTAATGTTTGTAATTTGGGGTTTTATTCTTTTAATCCTCATTCGAACTGCATTTGTTGTTGCTTGTTTATTTTCTATTTTGGATTCTATTGTATTTTAATCAAATGTTTTTTGTGTGAAGCACTTTGTGACTCTGTCTGTGAAAGGTGCTATATCAAATAAATTACTTACTTACTATTCTGTCCCACTGCACAACCACACCTCACCTAATTTGTGTGTGAGACTGTAGCCTACATTCTGCTGAATTCTACTGAATCACAATCCTAAAGATGGTCGTGGGTTTATTATGCATTGCAAACGCCAAAATATGCGTTCTCAAATGACACTATGCTAGGTAAACATGGCTAAATGCCTGGCTAAAGACTATTAATCGCACGCTACACGGCAATGATGGCCTGAAGCAAGAGGAATTGTTAGCCTACCTTGTGCACTGACTGCTAACTGTTACTGAGAAAGTATTGACCACCGTCACGTCAAAATAAACCATTAACTACTGCTCCATATCTAAAGTAATGTAACAGCTAGCTGGCATCAGTTACTTGTAAAATGCATAGACAGTAAAATCTCAATTTAGCTTGCACCTAAGTTATAACATATTTGAGTTTGCTAACATTAGCAATAACATCTGCTAGTTTGAAGTGTATGCAGGCTAACCATTACATTAGCAGCAAATTTCCTGTATTTAAGAATGATTAAACATCATAGACAGTATATAAAATAAAAAAACCAAAAGATCCCGTTGCTCTGGACGGAGACCAGTGAAGGCTATTAGAAGCACTTTTCTGGTGAGCACTGAGTCAATCATTCCCAAGCTTGCAGAGATGGAGAGCGAAGGTATATGTAAGGAGATAACATGGGCACAGGCTAATTATTGCCAACTAAAATGCTAGTTAACATTAGTAATTAAACTTAAACACCTTATGTAAGTCCAAACTGCCTGCAAGCTTCTCCTGTACTATATGGTAATTCCTCACTTGTTTATTATCTGAAGAGTTAGGAAACGGTTCACATTTGAGTTTTAACATTAGAAGGAAACTGACTCGCTTAGCTGGACAAAAACATAATCTGTTATTGGACTTTTAATCTAGTAAATAACACAAAATGAAATACAGAAAACATTTGAATACTATGACATCTTTTCCATTTTAAGTTTACTGAATATTGTCTGTCAGCTCTGTCCAAAGGTAACAACATCCACCTACCAGACATGAGTGGTGACAATCTTATCTTCAATAATGTCCAAATGGAAAATAAAATCCAAATGTCAGAACTTTCTGTGATACAAGAGGAGTTTCTGGTGTGTTGGGTTCGTTATTCATCTGATTACCTTCATTATATAATCAATAAGCATTCAAAAATAAAGACATATTGTCACAAACATTGTCTGGTCCTGACTGATTGAATCTGTTTTTTTCTAAAGGGGCAAATAATAATATATTTGTGAATTATATTTTATTCCTTTCTTAAATAATTACAATAAAACAAAGCTAAGATACTAATCCAAAATACAAATAAAGACATTGATGAATAGGTTAGGTAATAAGATAATGAAGTTTATTTGAAAGTCTTGTGTTTCTTCTCACATGAATTTACGCTTACGGGATAATAAAGTAAATTTAGACTTTTTAAGGAATGTATGAGAGAAAAACAAAATCCCCAAAACAAGTGTAACTTCATGTAGGTCTGTATCGAGGTATCGTGACACACTGTGGAACTTAAAGTACCTGAAACTACAGTGCAGAAATACTACTTCTAGTTATAAGAGACAAATTATGAAAATATTACTTGTAAAAAGGTACAAAAGTATCAGCATCAAAATACATGTTGGAGCCATAATGTAACTTTGTTTTGTTTATATTGCAGGTTGGTGTCATTAATGGATATGCAGTTTTGTGTGTGACCACTGGGTGAAGCATTGACACAGGAAATGCTTATACACTGCAAACCCGAATAAGTTACCAGAACTCAAAAAAGTGAGGCAATCGATTGCCTAATTGTTTTTTAAGTTGATTAACTTAAAAGTCAAAATTTTCCAGAATTTAAAAGGTTGGATGAATTGCTACTTGTACCTTTTGATAACAGTTAAATTAAAAGTGCTCATTTAGCTCAACTCAAATATTTGCAGTTATTATGACTTACAGTTTTGAGTTTTCAAACCACAGGAATAAGTTCACAGAACTTTAAAAAATAAGTACACAACCACACCATTTTATGTTAACCAAACTCAATGTTTATTAGTTTGTGTTGTCATTGTTTTAAGTACACATCAGTCAAATATGTTGAGTTTGTTTACTTAAAGGGGTGATAGAATGATTATATAGGGTATTTTACACTGTTCCTTATGGTCTCCTAATGGGGTATGTAACATTGGTTGGGCTAAAAATTGCCTGAATGCTATTTTATTAGGCCCTTAACTACCCTGTGAATATGGCTCTATTTGGAACAAGAGCTTTTCTTCCAAATATGGTATGCTCATGAATATTCAGAATGAGCTACGCGCTGATTGGTTTGAGCAAACTACATAGAAACACATGGGAGACTCGACAGCAGGTCTCACTGCAAAGTTATACATTGTTTGTCGGGCTATTTCATTACTAAATTCACTCTGAGACTTTTTTAAGCAAGAAATCAACTATATAAAGCTCAAATATGGGCCGTTTTACGAAAATTGATGGCTTATTGCAAATTTGGTAAGACTGTGTGTCGGAGTTCAGCTGCTGGTGCTGCCTGTGTTGCTGCCTTGCTGCCCGGTCTGCCTTCCTCCACAGACCCCGGCCTGCTGTGAGGTAGCTGGAGCTCTGTCACGGCTGGCAGCCCACAGCACTCCATACCGTCGTGACACAGCTTATGCGGGACCACGGTTGTAACGTTAGGTGAAGCCGGGTAACTGAAATAAATCCAGGGCACGTTGATCTTGATTCGTAGTATAGGCCTCAGGTGACACGAGGACTCAGGAACAGGTGAAACACATCAGGGTGGGGCAGACAATTACAAAGGCGGGAAAACATAAGGCAGGAAGTAAAACAAGACAAGATAAGGGAGAAAAACAAACTACAAAATAAAACAGGAACATACACAACCATAACAATTACACTAGGCATTCTTCATTGTTTTGGGCCCCCTTCAAAACAGATACTTTATTTGGTGAATAAACAAGATTACTTTAAACTGCCACATGATTATTATGCTAACTTATTTATTCAGTGTATGTGAATGCATCATAACCGTAATTTAGGCTATATTTAACTATTCAAATGCAAATTGTTCATTTATTTAAGCTAAATGACCTAAAATATAGTACTAGCCTACCTAATGAGGTGAAGTCCTCAATGATGTTATATAAGTCCTGGGAGGTTGGAAATCCATTCTCAATTGACAGCAGGGCAAAGGCGGCCAGTTTTTTCCCCCTCATGGTCGATCTCAGGTATGTTTTCACATGTTTAACAAAGAAGAAGTCCTCTGGAACACTTTGTTATTGGTAATGTGTCCACGTTAGGAAAAGCATCCTTTAGGCCAAGCTCTCTGAGTTTCTGATACGTATATGTCCATGACTGGCTTTGGTAAATTTCTCCTACACATTTTTGCACGCGTCCTTACGTCTTGGCAATTCCTGTGAAAAACAGTCGCATATGACAATAAGTGTCTCACTGAACGGTACTTTCTTCACTCGACTTCGTTGGCTATCTGCCTTGTATTCATCAGTTGCTGTAAGAGTTTTGGCCACTGTTTCATAGGCGTCAAAATCGTTCCTGGCCTTTTCTATAAACTATAATAACATAAATTTGAGTCTATTCTTTTATTTTTATTTTCCAAAAGATGACAGACTGAGGTTAAGTGGGTGTGTGGGCGGGACATTGATCCACCACTCGATCACTACTACGCAGACTCTGGCTCCAAAATGTCCACAATATGGCAGCGCCCGTATCCGTAAGATTTTGGCTTCAATTTGCACAGTGGGAAGAAGTGGAGAGGATAGTTTTTTGGCTTCATGTGCCACTGAGCAACTCTTATAGGAATGAACAGGGGTCCATATCTAACGATGTATCCAGTTCTCTTTATACATTGATGGTCAGAATGCGAATGTCTGTATCAGTTAGATCGGACATTAAAGGAATATTTCACCGCTGGAAAGCTGAATATATCTTTAAATTGGGTCACTTATGTAGTAGAAATGTGAAATTTTTTTTTAAATTGGTGCCTTCTAGTCCGAGAAAAGCCAGAAAATGTGTTTTGGTCTTATATGGATGAAAAACACCAAATCCCAGAATGCACCTGCTTCGTTGCTTTGAGTCCACTCCCAAGCCACACCTACCGCTTCACAGACAGACCGATGCATTCAACTCAACTCAAGCGTGTTTTATTGCAACCATATACATGAAACAACATTTCATCGTGACTCAACGACATTATATAAAAACGACATACGAAACAGGCTACATTTAGTACACACACTTTATAGGCTCCGTAAAGTGCAGCTAACACATACTAGCATTAGCGCTTGGTGGGCTGTAAACACCGAGCATAAACACAGCCGTGAATTAGCGTGCAATGTAGAATGGTCGGCATTTAACGGTCACAAACTCCACCAGCAGTTAGCAGTTAAATGGATACAAATCACCACATTTCTGCGCCACTCGGTGTTAACACAGCCCACCTCTTTTACCTGGCGACAGAGCATCTCTAGCTCAGAGGGCTAGCAGGCCTGGTAGCTGGACAGTCCGGTACACTATTCAGGCAGGTTTCCACAACAACAAAAACACAGCAGTCTCTCAACTCACGTTGGGAGTTTCGTTGAAGTTGGATGTAGTCCAGTTTGTGGTCTAAATGAGCGGACACTCCACCAGCAGTTAGCAGTAGCTAATTGGATTTTATTTCTACACCAGTCCGTTTAACACAGCCCATCTCCACGGGCCGGCGAGAGCAGCCTGGTAGCTGGATAGTCCCGGTGCCGGTACACTGTTGTTCAGGCATGTTTCCACAACAACAAAAACACAGCAGTCTCTGAACTCGCGTTGGGAGTTTCGTTGAAGGAGGATGTAGTCCAGCTTGTTGTTTAATGAGCAGACACTTGCAAGCAGGATGGATGGGACAGGTGGACAGCTAGCGTTAGCTTTCCATCTAGCTGATGAGGATGTCCACTAACCGGCTATCGGCATTGAGCGACACCGCTGGTCTCCGTGCAGGCGAAGCTCACGTAGTGTGCCGAGTATTGCGTCTGTAATAACGTTTCCTCCATATTCTCAGATCTGTACCGATGTATCCCGGTGGTACACACGTCCGGTAGTTTGAATGCACATAATTGTTGTAAATGTTTTCTGCTGAAAACCGAGAGCCTGTTTAGCGAAGATTCAAGATGGCTGACAGTCGTTTTCATTCGGAATACCTCGGCCAGACTCGGCAGTCCAACCCCCTGTGGGCATGTTGAAAACATACGGAAGTAGATCCTACTACTGGCTGTAGTCCTTGCCTCTGGCCCAAAAATCTTCCGATGACGCAAAAATCGTCATTTTACGTCATCGGAAGATTTTTTCCAGGCCCCAAATGCAGAGATCTCTCGTCTCAGGGGGACATGAGGGAGGGAGGCACGGTCATTCAGAAATACTATCGGGTTTCTACTGATACAAAGCTGAATGCTAAATCGGTGAAGTATCCCTTTAAGCGGTCTTTACGCTGCCAGCTCCCAAGTACAAAATAGTCCACAGAATTCAGAACGAGCGAGTGGGGATGTTAATATGTACGCTTGTCATAATTTAGGGCGTGGCAGGCCAGGGCGGGTCACTTCGGCTACTAGCCAAAAAGCTAAAAGAAGGATTATAGAGAGAGGAAAACTTTCAACAGCTGGAAGTATTGTCATTATATAAAAGCTTTGATAATCCAACATGTCACTGTGAGCAGAGCGAACTCAATAGGCCTGTGTACATCCTGAATGCAGAATGTTTGCAGTTAAGCAGTTTGGCTGATTGTTGACTCCTCCTGTAAGGTTAATTATTGTTCCAATAAAGCAGAATTAACATTTGATACTAAGTATTAAGTAAGGTAGTTCTAATACGTTTTAAAGAGCAATAAGAAAAAGTAAAATATTACACTCCCTGAGTAACTTGCCCAACACTGAACATGAACAAACTGAGGACTTCAACCAGCTTAGTGCGGTTATTTTAATGCCAATTAAATGTCTCTATGTTAATGTAATGGGATGTGATGGTCAATGTCACATGCAGCATTAAGATCTAATAAGACAAGTACGGAGACAAGTCCTTTGTTTGAAGAAGTTAGAAGGTCATTTGTAATTTTCACCAGTGCCATCTCTGTGCTCTAAAGTTGGCTAAGACCTCTGGATCAAGTGTTTTTTTAAGCAGAGGTTTTATCACAGCTACTTTAAATTGTACATAACCTGTTCAAAATGTTGCTCAAGTAAAAGTATTAGGAACATATTCTTCAAATCAAAAGTCATCATCATAATAAATATGCAGAATAGCTCCTTTCAAAGTGTTATATTATCATAGAATATCATATTTTCTGTATCAAGTAAGAGCATTTCAATGTTGTAGTTTATTAACGTGGAGTCAATTTAGTTAGATACTTTGCATACTACTGTCTAGATTAGTAGTATAAGTACAGCGTCATATAATTTTTTTATGTAAACATTAACTGTGTCACATGAATGGAGTGCAGTAAAAAGTACAATATTTCCCTCTGAGTATTGGTGGAGTATGAGTATACAGTGAAAAAAGGCAATACTTGATTTAAGTGGGGACTGCAGATGTAATTTAGCCTAAGGCTAACTCTGTTACAATGCAATGGCAACATTTATGTTAAAAATTGTACATGGTCCCTAACAAATAAAAAAAGAAAAGAAAACCGTTGAACCCACAATTATGTTGGCATGTAGGCTGCAATTTGTCAATGTTTCACCTCTAACTGGTAAATAATTTATGGAACAAGTGTTTACTTGTTCCTTGATCCTTTCCAAGCATCACCAATATCGATCAGTGATTCAAACATGTTTTTTAGGTATCAAGATTAACTATATAAAGAGAGAATATCTTCTTTTACTGAGTGAGAGTCATCAGCTTGTTGTTCCGTGTCAGCCAATCATCACCTCAGCAAAGGTAATTCTATTTCAATTTATTATCACAATTTCATTGAGAGGACATTTTATATTTTGACAACACTTTAAATATTAATCTAAATATTAAACTATATTTATATTAGCCTATATAATACACTTATAATTAGCAGGATACATTAATTTGATAAATGGCTCATTGATCACAGTAATTAATTGTCTGCATTTATGTCCTTGTCTGCAGTATGTTGACTTTGTTTAACGTCTTTCCACAGATGGCATCAGGCTTTCCGTTTGCTTTGTTGCTCTGTTTGTCCATCGGACTGTTGGCTCCATCTGTAAGTAAAAACTATGCAACTATTAATTTAAAAAGCAATTCTATGTGTTGCACATGAAGAATAATGCAGTGGTTTCCCAACATGTAAGATTATGAGACAGTTATTAAATAATGTTACTAGTTTTAAATAATGTTACTAGTTTTAATGTAGACTGAGTGAAAACTGTAAGCTGAAACATTAGATTAGATTAGCGATATGTTTGTAGGTGCTATATCACTCCCAGAATGATTGATTTCACTCGTCTCATTTAACTTGAGGTATAAGACTAACTGATTTGATCTCGATGTTGCTGTTATTTGTGGCATGAAAGGCTTATATATCTCTTGAAGTGAACTCAATTATTTCATCTGAGTAGTCGGGCTACCTGTCTCTCAGGCTGACTAGCCTAATTTTGGCCATGATAATATTTTTTTCCTGTTTTCTTCTTTGATGGTTAACTACGCCTGCTACCTCTTTATTGAGCTGTTTTTTGTTTCTTCTTTACTAGAATGATATTGGCCAATACTAATCTTATTATCATTAAGGGCTGGGATTTAACTTAACATGATTATTTATTTATTTTATTTTATTTTTTAAAGATTATTTTTGGGGGCTTTTCCCTTTATTTTAAAGTGGATAACATGAAAGGGGGAGAGAGATGGGGGATGACACACAGCAAAGGGCAGCAGGTCCCGAACCCTGTGCCGCAGCCAACATGGGGCGAACGCTCTTACTGGTGAGCTAGAGGCCGCCCCGACTCATGATTATTTCTGGATGAATAACTATTTCACTTTAGGCTTTCACTTCATGTAACTACAGTGAGAAATTTAGCAGATGGTATCTGTATTCTGTTATGGTCAGCCAGTCTGTGATTGTGCGTGCTCTGTCGAACGCAGGCCCGACTTGCACAGAAAAATTCGGCCCGATCCGGACTCTAACACACACACACACACACACACACACACACACACACACACACACACACACACACACACACACACACACACACACAGACACACACACACACACACACTGAGCTCTCTTAAAGGAGCGCAGCACCATTTTACAACAAATGCCTTATTGCGCTGATGTGCCCGAGCCTGACCCGAACCACACCATCATTTCTAAATATATGTCCAAACCCTGAATATTAGGAGCTTGCCACTTAAAATTGATATTTTCAGGGCCTGGTTTGTCTATAATAAACCTAGTGTTATCACACTGTCTGAGACCTGGTTGAATAATAAAATATCAGATGAGGAAATCAAACTGGATGGTTATGTTTTGTATAGAGCTGATAGGGGTGCTAGTGGAGGAGGGGTAGCCACTTATGTCTCCTCAAATTTATTATCTGAGCTTGTAACCCCAAGGGAAACATTGTAAACCCTGTTTCTTTTTGTTAAAATGTGTCTATAAACAGCTGACCATAGGGAACATCTACACACCTCCTAACTCCCTATAGAGTCAATACACTGCATACGCACTACTATTATATCTGTTGGTAGCTCAAACAAGATGATTATACTTGGTGACTTTAACATTAACTGGTTAGATCGTTCATCTCTAAACAACAGAAACTTCTTTGAAAGCTTAAACCGGACTCAACTAATCAGAGAACCTACTCAGGTTGACCACAGATCCAAATCTATATTAGACTGGATTTTGGTCACCCACTCTGACAGAATCACTGAATCTGGTGTTCTACCCGATTGCTTTAGTGATCATTCCATGGTTTTCTGTGTAAGGAAAATTAGATTACCTTGCCTACCACCCAAGGTAATAAGGGTAAGGCAGAGTAAACATATTAACACTGAGTTTTTCATCCAAGATTTATTAGATATACATTGGAATAGGCTTCACCTCATTCCCTTTGTTGTAGATGCTTGGAATTTTATCTACACTGAAGTTCTTAAAGTAACTGACAAACATGCCCCTTGGATATCAGTAAGGGTCAAGGGCTGACATTTACCATAGATTGATGCTGATTTAATACATTGTTTTAAAAAGTGCCGCCTGTCAAAGGACTCCGCAGATGGGTCTGTATATAAACAATTAAGAAATACATTTACAACTAAAAACAAGAAATGCTAAATCGAATTATTATAAAAAGAATCTCTGTCTAATAACTTCAATAATCCTAAGAAGTCTTGGAAAAGTCTTAATTCTTTACTAAACAATTCTACTCAAAGCATTTCTACCAAAATCAAAGTAAACAATGATATTATTAGTGATCCTGCTGCGGTTGCCAATGTTTTTAACCAACACTTTAGCTCACAATTTTCTAGATTTCCTACTCTAATCTGGCAGATGGGTTTAGCAGCTCCTTCCCATTTGCTATAATAAATCCTACTGATGTTCAGCAGGAAATCTCTGAATTAAAGTCAGGCAATGGTACTGATCCTAACGGCCTGGAGATCAAGTTTATTAAGCTTGCGTCTCATGTACTGGCATTTCCTTTATCGGATTTACTTAATTTATCGTTATCCACCTGTGTGGTTCAATCAATGTGGAAGTCTGCCAGAGTTAGACCAATACACAAGGGTGGCGATGCACTTTATCTTAACAACTACAGACCTATTTCCATCATCAGTAGTATAGCAAAAATGTTTGAAAAACTGATTATTCAAATATATTAATAATTTCTCCGTTCTGTCCCCAAATCATTCTGGTTTCAGACAAAACTACTGCTCTTCTAAAATGTACCAATGATCCTCCCTAGACAATAACATATCGACTGGTGCAATATTTATAGATCTCACTAAGGCCTTCAATATGGTCGATCATTATATGCTTCTTGACAAATTATATGTGATAGGCTTTTCTAAACAGTCTGTTCTCTGGTTTAATTATTATCTTCACTGTAGACGTCACCGTGTCTCTTTTCATGGTTGTGTATCACTGTCCTTAATAATGGAGAAAGGTGTCCCTCTCCTCCTTCGGGGCTTGATGGGGTTTTAAGCCCCAAACGTCTCCTTCCAGGCAGCGCTGCGACCGTTGACTTGAAGGCGCCTAACCCTAACCTTAACCCTAATCATAACCATTGCCTAATGCTAGTATGAAGGAGAGACATTGGGGGCTTAAAACACCGATAAACTCCTAAGGGCCTCTCCTATTTTCTTTATTAGGGCCCGATCACCGACAGCGCGAAGGCCCTATTGAAACTGAAGGAATTATTTTCCCGGCAAATGAATCACCTTTTTGAGGGGCTTAATGTGCCCATATTATGCTCATTTTCAGGTTCATAATTGTATTTTAAGGTTGTAGCAGAATAGGTTTACATGGTTTAACTTTTAAAAAACACCATATTGTTGTTGTACTGCACAGCTCTCTCTCATTGCTGCAGATCCTCTTTTCACCTGGTCTCTGTTTTAACTACAGAGTGAGACCTCTTTTCTTCTTCTTCTTCTGTACTATCTTTGATTGCACTCGCACATGTGCAGTAGCTCAGATGTAGAGCATGTCAGCTAGCTAACTCTAGAGACAGTAAAATAAAGGCTGTTTCTCCAACTTTGGTCAGTTACAAGGCAGGATTAACTGGGAGACTTCTAAATGAGGGCGCACATGTAAGTAGTTCTTTTGTAGATTATAGTGAACTTGTGTGTGTTGTAGCTGTGCTTTTCTATTGAGAACGAGGTAGCATGCTAGCATTAGCATACGAGCTAACGGTTACGGTTAGCCAGCTCGTTTCACAAGCCGTGCCGATTTTGAACAGCTCACCCGGAGACTGAAGGCAGGACACATTCAGAAACCGTATCCCACTCAAAACAGCATGGATGGATTTTTTTCAAAGTTTGTATGCGTGTGGAAGCACCAGAGACACAAAAGAACACCCCAAATCCCAGAAAAAGTGTTTTTTTCATAATATGGCCACTTTAACATACTCAATAACTCACCAAAATTGGCGGTTGCATCAATCCTGCTGAAAATCTACGTATTTTAAGGGTTTTGAGAATAGGCGCACAAAAATGGCTTGCTAGTGCCCCCTACAAAGTAAAAAACAAATTAGAGCCCCTGCAGTGTGTTTAAAGGGGTGGTGCAGAATTTTGGACATAGGACCAAATTTCCAAGTCAGTGTGTTATTTATCAGTGGAGACATTTTAACACTTTTGATCCAGTCCTTCCAGTTGCAGAGTTTGCTGGTGCTAGGCTAGCGCAAGTCAACAGTATCTGCTAGCCTGCCATTAAAAGCAGTCTTACACACTCCACAGTACACCCGAGGCAAATATATTATAACGCCAGACTATCGATGTAAATGTCTGTTGATAAAATAATGTTAGAAATATATCTATCCTTGCATCTCAATGATTGCATTACATTTTGAGGGACTAGTTTCTCAGCAGCGGTGGAATTTTACTTAGCGTCGGTTAGTAGCCAAAATGTAAACCTAGTAGTAACCTAGTACATTGCTATTGAAGCATTGGATTGGAAACTAAGGACTAGGCAACATGGTGATTCAATGTGCATTTAGAAATTGTAAAAATAAATCAAACAGATGGGCACCACAAAGTTTCCACAAATTTCCATTGCGAGATCCACAAAGGAACCAACTGTGGCTTCTTGCAACTGGCTTGGACATCAAGACACCAGCCAAGACTCTACTCAAGTGGGAAATGTATAGTGATCATTTTAGACCAGACAACTTTGAAAAACCTAGCAATCTAAAGGACCACAAGTCACTGACAACGAATGCGGTTCCATCCGTCATCCTACATGCACCAACAGCTACTGATGAGGAGGTAATAACTTTTGGTAGGCTACTCTAGCTAATAGAGCTAGCCCCTTTCATAACGTTAGCCTAGCTGCTACTGATAGATTGAGACTGAAAACGTTAGTGGAGATAACGTTACTGTTCAATGCATTGTGGAGAGTGACAACATTAGCTAACGGTATAGCTACACTCTTGCTAGATACCTGGCTGGGCTAACCGTTGACTTTAGGTAATTGCTGACAGAAAAGTCATGTAAGCTCGGACAGTTTACATGCTAATTTCTAGCCCGTGTGCTTTCATGTACCTGTACCTGGGATGAGTGGGGGAAGAGTGGGAAGGGAATGTTCAATCACCAATATTTAGTTTTCTACCTATCTTGTGAATACATCTTTGGATATATGGAGATTTTTTGTTGTTATTATTTAAAACTAGATAAGTATAACACTGACAAGATTTCATACTAGAGAGCAAAGCATGCATAATTTTAATAAGGACCTGGACCCTGATAGCCATGGGTTGAATGAAACAGGTGACACCTCTAAATATTATACTGACTATGAATTTAATTTAAATGTTAATTCAAGGGACAATCTGTTGCTTGTTCATTTCAACATCAGAAGTCTTTATGCAAATTTCAATAAAATGAAGGATTATATCACTACATTTACAAGTCGATTTCAATATAATAGCACTTTCTGAAACATGGATTAGTAATGAAAAGGGTGTAGACTTTGAACTAGAAGGATACAAGTTATACCACGTAAATATAATCAGAAAAAAGAGGAGGAGGTGTGGCATTGTATGTTGACAGTCATTTGAAATGCAAACTTTGAAAAAATGTCCATTGCAATCGATGGAATCTTTGAATGTGTAGCTGTTGAAATTTATATGGGAAAAAACAGGAATGTGATTGTTGCTTGCATTTATAGAGCTCAAGGATCCAAAATAGATGTTTTGCAGGACAAATTTGAACAATTACTTGATACACAGAATAACCAGAAAACACTTTTAATAAGTGGTGATTTTAATATAGATTTTCTCAATCAATCTAAATGTAAGTTTACTTCAGATTTCTTAGATGCATTGCATACAAGATCTCTTTTTTTCTTTAATTACACAGCCTAGCAGAATCACTAGCTCGTGTGCTACATTAATTGATAATATTGTCACAAATGATGTTCAAACAATTGTTCAAAGTGGATTATTGGTAAATGACTTAAGCGATCATTTACCTGTTTTTACCATATGTGACATGCAACCTGAGATATACAAGAGCTCACATCAGCCTTCATATTTTAGAGTGAGAACCGAGAAAAACAATAAATGACTTTAGGAGTGAGCTTTCACAACAGAACTGGTCAGGTGTTTATGTGACTGATGTGAATACAGCATATGAAACCTTTTTAAACATGTATATATCTAGTTATGATACATTTTGCCCACTAAAGCTGTCAAAGAAACCCCCTAAAAATGATAAACCTTGGATGACATTAGGATTAATTAAAGCATGTAATAAGAAAAATAGATTGTATAAAGACTTTGTAAAAAACAGGACACCTAATTGTGAGGCCAAATATAAAGCATACAAAAATAAATTGACGACAATTTTAAGAGAAACTAAAAGGGATTATTACAATAAACAATTGAAAGATAAAAAAGTAAATATGAAAACAACATGGAAAATATTAAATAATATAATAAAACCAAACTCACAACATATTAAGTTACCTGAATATGTTGTGTACAATGAAACTGTTAAGATTATAGCATAGATGTGGCCAATGAATTTAACACATTTTTTATTAATATTGGGGAAAACATTGCCAAATCAATTGATATATCTAACCAAAGTCAAAATGCTACCTGTAGAATGGAAAGTAGAAGCATGCAGTCCATGTTCCTGGGTGAGGTTAAGGAAAATGAAATTGCGTCTATTGTTAGCAAATGTGAAAATAAACTATATACTGATACTGACGGACTGGACATTGACTGCATTATTAATCCTCTGACTTTTATTTTTAATTTGTCTATACATTTGGGTGTTTTTCCTGAGAAGATGAAGGTCGCCAAAATTGTTCCATTTTTCAAAAAGGGAGATGTACATTACTTTAATAACTATAGACCAGTGTCATTGCTCTCTCAGTTTTCTAAAATCCTTGAAAAAACTAAATATTTTTTTAGAAAAACATAAATGAATTACTGAAAAACAATATGGCTTTAGAGCAAAAAGAGCAACAGCTTTGGCGTTAATTGAACTCATAGAAAAAATGACATCTGCAACTGAGAATAAGCAACACACAGTGGGGGTCTTCATCGACTTAATCAAAGCATTCAACACTATAAATCATAGTCTGCTATTGTTAAAATCATACAACTTTGGCATTAGGGGTCTAGCTCATCAATGGCTCAATAGTTATCTCAACAATCGACAGCAGTTTGTTCAAATAAATGGTCAAATATCTGAGTTTAAAGATATAATATGTGGAGTTCCACAAGGGTCCGTTTTAGGCCCATTACTTTTTATTTTGTTCGTTAATGACCTTTGCACAGTGTCTAAGGTAGTATAGTTTTTGATGTTTGTTTGTTGATGTCACAATTGACAAGGGTCCAGGCCTAAGGACATTTATAGGCCAAAATTGACTTGTCGTCATAGCGCCCCCCGCTGGCAACAGGAAAGCAGCCTTATATGACAAACATCATCCAATTTACATGAAACTTATAATGTGTGGTCTACATGTGATAATAATAATAATAATAATAATAATAATAATAATAATAAATTGAATTTATATAGCGCTTTTCCACCCCCTACACTTTAACCACACCTACTTACTCAGGCCACGCCCCCTTCATAACATTTGAACAGGTTAAGGTAGAGTCTTGTGTGAGGTGTCATTGAACTCAGCAGAGAGTTCCTTCTTCATTGGTGATGGTTTGGCCCGCCCCCTATGCTTAAGCCACGCCCCCTTTTATAACTAATGACCCGTTTAAGGCAGACCCTTGTGTGAGGTATCATTGAACTCAGCAGAGAGTTCCTTATTCATTGGTGATGGTTTGGCCCGCCCCCCCTATGCTTAAGCCAAGCCCCCTTTCATTACTGGTGATGCGTTTAAGGTAGAGTCTTATCATTGAACTCAGCAGAGACTTCCTTTTTTTGGTAAAGCCTTGTCTCGACCCCTATGCTTTGGCCATGCCCCCTTTCACAGCTAAGGAACTGTATGACGTAGAGTCATACATTTTGAATGTGCACAAAGTTGTACATCTTGCTGAAACACATCTGAGCTATTGAAGTCCAGGGGTTTATAAATTAATTAAAATGATGTATGATTCACATGAATAAGTGCCACATGCACATATAAAGAGGTTACTTCCTCAACAAAAGATGCAAAAGAGGAGGTAAATTAGGCCTACATATGTGTTGACTCAGCAGAGATAACATTCAATTAGAAAAAGTTGGTCTACATGAGAATAGATGAAAGTAATACAGAATGCCTGAGGGTCTTATTGTTCTATATTTTCAATTGTTTCCAGCATAAATTGATGTAGAAAAGGGTAGAAATAGGTGCATAAAAATTCAGTGTTTAATGTTCAAAATTATATGTCTCCTCACAAAATCTGAAAACAAAACCTATGCCATTAGGTTGCCAGGCCATGCAGCTGTGACTGGTCCAGATGTTTGTGCCAGCTCACCAGGGGGGCAGATACTGGGAAACTTTGGGCCACTATTGTGCTTCTCTAACCTCTGTGTATCTCTAAATGCTTGCAGATGTTATTTAGCACCTACATGTAATAGTCTTTCTTTTCCCAAAAAATGACATACAGTAAGTGGGGCACAGGGCCAAACATTACTGGGCCTTGGCACAAAAAAAGTTTGAGAAAGGCTGTCATATAACACATGCACAAAATGAGCTGTGTCTTTTGTCTTGCTGTTGGTATTTTTCAGTCTATTTTCTGCTGGACCTTGTGGTGGGGAAAGACCTTGATTGAAGAATGAATTTCCCTCACTGCCTAATCTAATGAGGTTTGGTCTTTGGCCACCATTCCCCCCGGTGCCCAAAAATGGTTATTTCTATTTATTTAGTTTTGAAGGATTAGAATTTATGTAAATCAGTGGTTCTCATTCTTTAAAATTTCAGTGGTCCTAGTAGATCCCTTTGGTAGGCCAATGTTAATTTAACTTTGGGACCCTGGTCCCTACACTGAGAACCACTGGCGTGTGTTTGTGTTAGTGTGTGTGTGTGTGTGTGTGTATATATTTGTCATGGTTTCAGTGTTTTGCTTTGTATTTCTGTTCCCTCTTATGTGTTATCCTGTTTTCCTGTTCTTTGTATTAGGTTCTGTTTCCCTATTTGTATATTTCTGTTTAATGTATGTCCCTATGGATTGTTTCTGTACTGTGGGTTTTGTCTCCTTGTCATTGAGTGATTTTTGGTCTTGTTTTGTATTATGTTCTGTTTCCTGTTTTATTGTGATAGTCCGTTTTCTGTCTTGTCATGTCTAGTTCTGCTTCCTGTGTTTTCCCGCCTGTGTGATTGTCTAATGTGCTCCACCTGTTCCCCAGCCCTGCTGTCACCTGTCCTGTGTTTGCTCATTACCTAGTTTATTTAGCCTCTGTGTTTCCCTTTGTGTCTTGTCAGATTGTTTTGTGTTTCGTCCTGTCTGTTGGCGTCCTGGGGCCTGTTTCACAAAACCAAGATAAGGGATTAAGCCGGGATTTCCCAGTTATCCTGGATGAATTAAGCCTTGATTCGGTTTCACGAAAGCGGAGGCGCATAAATCACCATGGAGATTTATTCTGTGCAGCTAGCCTGGTCCCGACCAGGCTAACTGCCAGGATTTATTTAATCCTGGAGCCTTTTCTGTTCACTTAGCAGTCACTCTGGTCAACGAAATGAATGTGTTCTTTAATAGGCCTAGTTATTCCATGTTTTCATAGCTGATTACGGACGTTGGACGGGTGGAGACGCGCCAAATTTTTATCGTCACTTTTCAAATTAATAGTTAATAAATTTCACAGTTTACCACAAGTTTGTTGTTCTTATTATTATTATGTTCGATACCGTTTGAGTTAAATAGGAATTGTAGAATCATTTCTGTCAACATAATACTCATTTTTTGGACTATAGCCTAAATTATTAGTTTCAACAATCATCACCACGTCAGATTGGCGGATCTATATTCTACATTTGGCGAATAAAGCAATTGCTATCCTGACATTTATAAATGTTCCTGTTATTAATTTAACAACCATTAGCCTATTACTTTTTATAGGTAGGCCTATTGATATTCATTACTGTTAAACTATAGCCTACATTTATGAAGACGTCTGCACTGTGTTTTTTGAGGTTTATATAAAGTTGAAATGGCGGCTGAAGTTCCAAGGCTGTTTTCGATAAACTCATTAATAGGCCTATATGAACAATATAAAAAAGATCCCTGGCTGCGTGTGTGTTTTTCGATTTACTATGGCGTGCCCATTCATAGACGACGTAATGGACGAAGAAGCACTAATACTAAGAAGAGCTTTCCGACGAGAAAGATGTTTTCGGACCGGGTCGGACCCTTTGGCTTTTGACACAGCCATCTGTATGAGCGATACAGATTTTGTGGAGATGGCATACGCTATCTGTGCAGACTGCTGGGTCCGAAAATTCAGCACCGCGCACATCTCGGAGCCATGCCCTCACCATCCCACAGACGGTGTGTATAGGGCTACGGTTCTTTGCCAGTGGCATATTTTTATATGCAGTTGGAGATGCCGAAAATTTGAGCAAAGCCACAGTTTGCCGTTCAATCAGACAAATGTATTTAGCGCTTAAAGGATTCCTGAACATCTTCATCACCTTTCCTGGACACAAACGAACATGCTTCATTAAGGAGGAATTCTACAAAATTGCAGGTGGGCCTAACATGAATTACAGATTACAGAATCGTGTTACTTTCACAGTAGGCCATTACTCATTATTTCGTGTTACAGGTTTCCCTAATGTGATAGGTGCACTGGACTGCACTCACATTAGAATAAAACGCCCCTCAGGTGTTCATGAGGGGAGACTTTGTGAATAGAAAATCCTACCACAGTATCAATGTTCAGGTAAGTAGGCTACTTATGTTGTCTGTCAACTGCATAGGCCTAAATTAATTCTGAGCATGACATGACCTTGACACAACCTATTGTTTCAGATGATCTGTGATGCTGACTGCACTTTCAGCAATGTAGAGGCGAAGTGGCCTGGCTCGGTCCATGACTCCAGAGTCTTTAGGGCCTCTACAATTTTCCAGCGACTTTCACAAGGCAAGCCCCAGGCATTTTATTGATAAGCACCTTGAACATCATGATAGTGTCAACAGTTTCCCTATACTTCTTGTTCTAACTATTACATTTTGTGTTCTCAGGGGAATATGCTGGTGTTTTGCTTGGTGACAAGGGCTATGCATGTCAGCCATTTCTTCTGACTCCATTTGCAGACCCCAGACAGCAGCACAGCACACCTATAATCTTGCCCATGCAAGATCAAGGGCCCCATCGAGATGGCATTTGGCCTTTTGAAAGTCCCGTTTCCCAGTGCCTTCACCACCTAAGAGTCACCCCAGAGAGGGCCTGTGACATCACTGTTGCCTGCACTGCACTGCACAACATTGCCTGCCTGAGGAAGGAAAGGGCTCCCAGAGTAGCCTTGGATATGGACTGGGACAATGAAGCAATATTCCAAGACACTGTCAATGGCAGGCTGGTCAGAGACCAATACGTTGCCAATTACTTTTGATTCCTGAGTTATGTATGTTTCATTTGGCTTTTGAAGTGGACATTTGTTTTTGGTTTAATTGTATAGAGTAGGCCTATATACCAAGGAAAAGACACCACAATGTTTTTTGACCTTTTTATTTTGTAGATGTCTCACTTGTCTGCTGCGAGCTTGGGGAAAGAACAAAAAAAGATGAATACATTGTGTTGCTGTCATTCTTAAAGTATGCATTTAAATGATCATTTACTTCTCTCTCCAGTTTCTTGATTTCCAAATCCAGTTTCCTCAGGGTTTGTCTTTTGATTTGCATATCAAGGTCCATTTCCTGCATTTTTCGTTTCTTTAACTGAATTTTTATCTCTGCCAAATCTATTTGTTTCTGTAGGTGTGTTGTGTACAGGGACCTGACTGTTTGGGAACTCTGTAGAACACATATCAGTTATGACTTGGCTGCTGTGAGACTTTCTTAAATACAGCAGGAATTGTGCATGGTGTGAATTTGTTCTTCAGGGTAATACTTACGATGTTGGCAGGCTGAGTGTTGGCCTGCACAGTGTCTGGGTCCTATTAAAAATATATTTGCTATGAGCACCACATCACTATAATCCATTATGTACTAAATAAGTATTTCCACAAGAGTGACATGATACTGTACCTCCTGTCTTCTTGAATCCACTGAAATAGTTTCCTCCTCGTCTTGTGCAGCAGATGTGCCTTCACCCTATACCAGATTCCACAGAATTGTATTGACAAAGGTTTGACAGGGGCCAGGCCTTGGGGGGGCATTAAGAATTAATACTCACCGGATCTAGGTCATCATAAAGGGGCTCCAGAAGAGTGATAGTATTGCCAGACACTGCAAGACAATGTCAGACAGTCCACATGATATCTTGTAGGCTAAATGGTTTATTATGTTTCATATTCAGGCTACTACAGTATAGGAATAATGTAGCCTACCTTGTATGAAGTGGGCACTTTCTGTGGGTGGGACAGAGTCGGTGGAGGTCCCACCCTGGATTCCTTCAATTATAGGCCTCCCTTTGTTCAGGTCGAGGGCCACCTCCTCTGCTGGGGTAAATTCTGGGGTAGCTGGGCCACCCCCCGTGCCAGACCTATGTGTCCTTTTTTTTACTGCTAAAATCAGTACAAAATAATATCAAATATGAGCAGTCCCCTTACGAGTAACCTATACACCTCATTTGTAGTAGGCCTACATTGTTTCACTAACATTAAACATTTACCAGTCTGCAAGATGTTCTTGTATTTGATTTTGACTTGCTGCCAGGTCCTCTTTTGGCCAGTCATGTTTGCTCTGTGAACATGAGTAACAGAAATTACATTAAAACCGCCAGACTATCATAACAAGTAACAGCCTTGCACGTTAATATGTATACTTAGAAAGAGAGAGAGAGAGAGAGAGAGAGAGCGCGTATCATTTGAGTATTTTAATTTAACGTTACTGTGTAGGCCTATACTCTATTTAATCTTCATGCTACATTGACAAGCCAATTAACTTACGTTGCTGACTTTTAAGGATGATGTGATGTACAACTGTTAATCTCTGCAAATAAAGTACTAAATGAATGGTGTTAATATAGCCTAACTGTTTCAGTGCAGTAAATATATATTTTTGGGGTAATAGGCTTACTTACGCATTCAGGCGGTCCGCAATGGTTTGCCACGCTTTTTCTCGCTGTTTAATGACAGCGGCTGTGTTGCCTTTTTTATTAATGATGTCTTTGACTTCCTCATATGTCTCCATTAGAATCTGCTGCTCACTCTGTGTAAAGTATGCACAACGTGTCTTCTCCATTTTTTTTTAGCATCAGTAAATCTGTGATCGACCTCGCTGTCTTTTGAGGAAAGCCGTGGACGCGCATCTATCTGAATTAGTTCAGCCTGGCTCAACCTAGTCGCTCCTCCTCAGCCTGGCTTGGCCTTCGTGAAACGCACCAAGCCAGGATGCACAGATTAGACTAGGTCAAGCCTCGCTTTATCAGTTATCCTGGATTTATAAATTCTGCTTTTGTGAAACAGGCCCCTGCTCAGCACTTCTCTGCCTTTTGTTCCTTTTGTTTGCCTTCCTCCTCTGGACACCTTGTGTTTCCCTATGCCTTTTTGGGTACTCTAGTTTGTTGGGACTCTGCCTTTTTTGTTGTGAATAAATCGTTATGTTCAACCTTTTCCTGCCTGCCTGCCTCTCCCTGCATTTGGGTCCATTATCCCCTGCTCCACACAACAATATTATTATTATATATTTTTTGCTGTATGATAATGATGCTGAATGAGCCAAAAGAAATTGCTTTGTACGCGGCAAAACATTTTTTCGCCCCACCAAATCTCACTCTGATGTATGTACACTACTGGTGTTAGAACACCCCAATTTTTGCAGTTTAATGTCTGTTTGTAATGAAATGTCTAAATGTACTCTGAAATGAAAGAATAGAACAAATGAACAATTTAAGTTAAAAAAGAAATCATGGAATCAATTTATAAACCAAAATGTATTCTAAATTTTTTACTCCTCAAAGTAGCCCCCTTTGGCAGATATAACAGCTGAACACACTCGTGGCATTCTTTCTACAATGGAAATCAAATATTCTTCAGAAAGTTCTTCCCAACTCTGTTGCAGAAGTTCCCATAAATGTGTGGCACTTGTATGTTGCTTTGCTTTCACTTTTCTGTCCAGTTCATCCCAAACCAGCTCCATGGGGTTTAAGTCTGGTGACTGTGCTGGTTACTCCATGTTTTTAAGCTTACCATCTTGTTCTTTTTTGCTAAGGTAGTTCTGGCATAGCTTGGACTTATGTTTTGGGTCAAAATGCTGTGGTAGCCGTTTTGGTTCAGGGTGCCTTTCACTCTATACAAATCACCGATCCTGCATCCAGCAAAACAGCCCGAGACCATCACGCTTCCTCCTCCATGTTTGACAGTTGATGTCCCACACTGAGGAACCATCCTTTTGCCTACTCGACGGCGTACAAAAATCCTGCGTGATGAACCGAAGATTTCAAATTTTGATTCATCAGTCCATAGCACCTTCTTCCAGTCTTCAGTAGTCCATTGACGATGTTTCTTGGCCCAGGCAAGCCTCTTTTTCTTATTCTGACGTCTTAGCAATGGCTTTCTTGCTGCAACTCGACCTATCAAACCTGCAGCTCCAAGTCTTCTCTTTACAGGTGAAACTGAGACTTGCTTATTACGACCACTATTAAGCTGTGCTTGAAGCTGTTGTCCTGTGAGCCGCCTATCACGCAAGCTGTTGACTCTCAGAAACTTGTCTTCTGATTCTGTTGTGGCTTTGGGTCTGCCAGACCTCTTCCTGTCAGAGTTTCCCCCAGTTTCTAAGTGCCTTTTGATGGTGAAGAATGCTGTATTCACTGACACCTTGACTTTTTCCCCTCTTTCTTTTTTTTTTAAAAAAAATTTTTTTTTGATTGTCTGTCTCTCTTCCATTGATAATTGCCATTTTCCCACCATTTTTATAGCAACACACTACTTTCTGCACAATACTGTTCATATAATGCTCACGAGGGTACGGTACCACAGTGTGTTCCAACAATACTTTTATCCAAACAGAGGGGGTTGTAAGTAATCCAGACAAGTTAGAACACCTGGGGGAATTGGTAGACCCAACTTTCAAAGCTTGATCAACCTCCATTGCTGCAGAACAGCTTTATGTTGTTAACCCATTTCTTGTTCCCTGAAAAAGGACTTTTTGTAAAATACTGAATGTACATTATTTTTCAGTTTTGGGTAACCTTACTTTTTTTTTAACCTCAGGCAGTTCACCACTTACCTGTGTACCATTTCAAGCTATTCATTGGACTTGAACTGCTAAAATTTCAATAAAAAACAAATAAAATTGGGGTGTTCTAAAACTTTTGACCAGGTGTGTGTGTGTGTGTGTGTGTGTGTGTGTGTGTGTGTGTGTGTGTGTGTGTGTGTGTGTGTGTATATATACAACCTGGGGCCTGTTTCACAAAACCAAGATAAGGGATTAAGCCGGGATTTCCCAGTTATCCTGGATGAATTTAGCCTTGATTCGGTTTCACGAAAGCGGAGGCACATAAATCACCATGGAGATTTATTCTGTACAGCTAGCCTGCTCCCGACCAGGCTAACAGCCAGGATTTATTTAATCCTGGAGCCTTTTCTGATCACCCAGCAGTGGTTTTACCCTATTGTTATTATCAGCCTGGATTAAAATACAACAGGTGCATTTTGCTGTTTATTTTAAGTACTGTTATTATTTAAAGTTGTGACCATTATTTTTTTATTTATAATTATTCATGTGACAGTCATTGTTACTGTTATATTGCTGTATGAAGACTGCTGTTCATATTGTTAGAAGTTTGATGAATATATTATGGCAGTTGTTGAGATAATTAGGCTGATGAAATTTCAAATGTGTTTTAAATGAAGTCTGTTACTAAGAGCAATACATACAATGCTGTACATTTCTATAGTTGACCAATGCACCTTGAATTATTTTAGTTGATTAATTTTGTTTTAAATTCTTTAACAATAAGGATCATGTTTGTTCCACTTCCATGTGCATTGTATTTGGCATTTTTAGCACACAATTTATGTTGTCCAGTAAACTGGGAATAAAATTTGGGAGAATTGTACAATTTAAGAACATATCCTAATTGTACAATCCTCCCAAATGATAGTCTTAGTTCACTGGACCAGTAACTATCTAGTGATGTAGGCTACTGTACATTCATGTAACAACAGGGAGAGGACACCTCAATGGTTTTTGACCTTATATTTGGGGGGAAATAACTGGTGAATACACTCTGTTTCATTCATGTAAGTGTGCATGGAATTTATCACTTAATTATCTTCATAGTTTCTAGATTTTAGAGACCAATTTCTTCAGTGTCTTTATTTTATATGTCTATATATACAGGGAGCAAGGCATATAATATGTAGAGAAGGAAACTCTGCCTCTATAAAAAAAAAAAAAAAAATGAAACGTGAGAAAAAGCATGGCAGATAATAGCGGACCAACTGAATGATAGTCTAAAAATATACATTTATGAAATACTGCTCTTAACTGAAACCATTCAATGAGTCACTGTCATTTGCAAAAACGAACAATTGTACACTTTGCATTAAAAGCGAGCAGTGGAAGTTAATATGACTTAGGAAACTTATATTTTAGCCCATGAGAGAGAGAGGGAGGAACAGAGTGAAAGAGATATTTAAGCATCATATTCTAGCATTGTAAATTTCCTGAGTAACATTATCTTCTGCTTACTTTTAAGGCAAAGAGTACAACTGTTAATTTGTGCAAATGATTAGTAGCCTAATCCTTGAATGGTATGATTATGACGCTTCATTTCAGAGCCGTGGTCAGTTAATGTATATATTTAGGCTACAATTACACATTCAGTCGGTCCGTGATCGTCTGCCTTGCTTTCTCTCGCTGTTTCATTACAGCGGCCGTGTTTCTTTTCTTTTTAAACAAATAATGTATTTCACGTCGTCATACTTCCACAAGAAGCTGCTGCTCACTCTGTGTAAAGTATGTACAACGCGTATTCTCCATGTTGGCATCAGTAAATCTGTGATCGACCTCGCGGTCTTTTGAGGAAAGCCGTGGACGCGCATCTATCTGAATTAGACGTGCCACAGTAACACGCGGGACAAAACGCCACACGCGGGACGACATCCCCTGTGGCCACAAAATATCCTTCTCATTGAAATACATTATTTCACATTTTCGTGTTGTCCACCACATAAAAAACAACAAACGTCTCCGTGAACACGTATCAATAGATTAAAATAACGTCACATTTACACAAACTGCCATGAATGTAAATAAAGTTGAGTTGAGTAGTTTTGTAATTAGACTGCTCGTGTTTAAAGGGGTGATAGAATGCAAAACTGATTTTACCTTGTCATAGTTGAATAATGACAGTTTAGTGGGTAACTAGGACATGCATAGAACCTCTAAATCCCATTGACACCTCTTTTCTCTGCAAATCTCACTATTTGAAACTGCCTCTGAAAACGGGCAAATCTCAACGAGCCCCATAGTTGACGTCAACTATTGCGGCTCCTCCTCATTTGGCTCTAGTCTCTCTCTTTGTCACGCCCCAACATTTGCATAGGCTACACAACTGACCTGAGATCATTTAGTCTTCTGACTCTAGGTCGGGCAGATCTCAGAAATTGTATACATTGTTCATCTGCTATATGCTAAACGGCCCATATTTGAGCTTTATATACTTGATTTCTCGCTTAAAAAAGTCTCAGAAGTGAATTTAATAACAAAATAGCCTGACAAACAATGTATAACTTTGCAGTGCAATCAGCACGTAGCTCATTCGGAATATTCATGAGCATACCATATTTGGAAGAAAAGCTCTTGTTCCAAATAGAGCCATATTCACAGGGTAGTTAAGGGCCTAATAAAATAGTATTCGGGCATTTTTCAGCCCAACCAATGTTACATACCCCATTAGGAGACCTTAAGGAACAGTGTAAAATACCCTATATAATCATTCTATCACCCCTTTTAATGTTTTTTTGTGATCACAGTGTCGTGGACAAACCTCCTGCCCAGGTCAGTACAATATCTCTGACTCGTTGATCTTATGTATTTGACTTGTTTGTTCATACAGTGTTACATATGGGTTTGTATTTTTTGTGTGCGTTTGTGTGCACCTTTTTCCTCTCTTCTCCATGTTGGTTTGTCTTGGATTTTTAAACTTGCAGATTTTACTAATCAAGGAATTTTCAGGGAGACCAATATGTTGCAAAACATTAGATCTTTATTCAACCAAAGACCTGAGTTACTCTGCAGAGAAACTGAAGACATTCTTTAGCATGTGAGTCATTTATACATTTGGGAGGATGGGGGCCATATCAGTACATCATGTGTTTAACATTAGGGACCACATAAGGCCATTGACCTCGGTGTCCCTGGCTGTACGCCCAGATGATAACTTCCCGTACATCTGCTCTTGACTGATTGCATCATGCAGAAAGATCTATTAGTCCTGATAGGGATTAGGGAGAAAAGAATTATGTTAGGTTTCTGAAGGAAGGATGGGAGGAGCTTGTAGCAAAATTATCTATATAATTTATTAATAATACAAACAGAAGACACGCAACACTGCCTCACAGAAGTTAAAAAAAAAAGCGAGCTTCACATGCTTCACTCAGTCTGCTGCCGGCCGGCACAATGACTTTATATCCAGGGAGCTGAGTGAGCACAAGCAATAACCAACCAAGCCGGAGAAGGGAGGGAGGAGGCACACACACGCAACAAAAAATACAAACTGCTACGTAACAAGAATCTAACTTTCTCTTTTTTCCAACATTGTCTTGAAAGTCCCTGTCCTCCTGGTTGGACTCAGTTCGGCTCTCGCTGTTTCAGTTTCAACTTCCAAGGAAAGAATTGGATCGATGCAGAGGTACAGCAGATTTATCAAGACTGTCCTGCTCATATTTAGATTTCTAGTGGCGGTGTCCTCTAGTGGCCATAGTAGTTATGACAGGAGCAAAAAATAAATCACTTCCTAATTTGCTGGCGTCATAACTTCTATGGCCATTAGAGGGCGCCGCCACTATAAACCTAAATATGAGTCCTAATTGCTGCTTGAACAACCAACTTATGGGACTGTTTTTGGGGGGAGGACAGTCTCTAAAAATATAAATACTTTGTTACAGTAAAAGTCCTGCATTGTCCAAAGCTATGTCAGTATGAAAATGAAATGTCCTGAGATTGCATCTGTTAAAATTGTGATTAGGTTTATGTTTTTTTCTTAAATGTTTTTTACTTATTATATTTTCTCCATTAGAACTTCTGCAAGGCCGCCGGTGGGAATCTGGCTTCAGTCCACTCAGAAGAGGAACACGTATTCCTCAAAACCTACATTAAGCAAGTGACCGGTGCAAACGGACGGGCCTGGATTGGAGGCTTTGACTCAGTGAAGGTGAGACTTTTATCATCACAGGAAGTGATGTCACTCGTCTCTCGAGCTATCGAGAAAATGAAATTTGATGAAAGAAATAAAAAACAGAGGAAAATTACACTAAATAAAACAGAAAAAAGGAGGATGCTCTTTTGATTTCACTTTGACTTTGAACCAATCTTTCTCCTCCAGAAGGGCGTGTGGATGTGGTCTGATGGATCCACAATTGACTACAAAAACTGGGATGTGGGGCAGCCTGACAACTTTGATGGAGAAGAGAACTGTCTTGAGATGAACTATCAGGGTAAAAACCAACAACATATGAAATATCTTGTCTTTTAAATAAACATGATGATCCACAAATTATCTCTAAACTTATTGCAGGTGGTTGTATGTTCCAGTCTGAAAGATAAAAAGTTAAGACAGTAAGACTACGTTTATACGTGGCTGGCTATTTTCATAAACGGACATTTCAACCTCTCAGTTTTCAGAAAAGTGTTTGTTTACATGTACCCGTGTATATATGGCGTCAACGCAGTCAAGAGCACGCCAGACCTGTAGGTGGCGGTGTAACGAGAAGCTCAAGCCCACGTTAGCCAATCAGAATCCCGACAATAGCAACAACAGCAACCAATTACGTCCTCTTTCTCTCTCGGCTGCCTAAACCTCCGTTTGTCTCAGTTTACATGCAAACGTACAAACAAAGTTTTCCAAAATCTCCACTTTGGCCGGAGTTTTTAGAAATAATCGTTTTCTGTGATTAAAAACAGGGTTTTTGTGTAAATGAGAGGCCAAACGGCAGGAAAATATCTGCGTCTTCCCTTCGTGTAAACGGGGCCTAAAACTCTCTGGAAACTCTCTCAACAGGAAGGAACTGGAACGATGCGCCATGTGACCGTACTACAGTAATAATATTTCCTTTCCTGTGCGCCAAGAACCTGTGAGGCTTCCCGCCATCATGATCTCACTACAGCTCATCTATAATCTCTATCATTGATTCACTTTCAGTTTGTTCTGCAGACAGAAACAGCTCTCCGCTGACAGACTCACTTTCACTTGTTTATTTTCGGAAGAGTTAGGAAACAGTTCACATTTGAGTTTTAACGTTAGAAGGAAATTGACTCTCTGAGCTGGACAAAAACATAATCAGTTATTGGACTTTTAATCTAGTAAATAACACATAATGAAATACAGAAAAGATTCAAATACTCTGACATCTTTTCCATTTTAGTTTCCTGAATAGTGCCTGTCAGCTCTGTCCAAAGGTAACAACATCCACCTACCAGACATGAGTGGTGAAGATCTTCTCTTCAAAAATGTCCAAATAGAAAATAAAATCCAAATGTTGTCTGAACGTTCTGTGATACAAGAGGAGTTTCTGGTGTGTTGGGTTCTTTCTTTTTATTTTTTTATTTAACCTTTATTTATTCAGGGGGAGTTCACTGAGAGGCAGCCTCTCTTTTGCAGGAACGCCCTGATCACATTCACACAGTTCCACATTCATACCTGGAAGATGCCCAGTACAACCACAGTCTGATCTGCTGGCCACTGAGCAGCTCCACTGGAGCCATGCACTTCTTCTTCATCTGTTTTCCTTCACTTTATAATCAATAAGCATTAAATAATAAAAGACATATTGTCACAGTGTCTGGTCCTGACTTATTGACTGTTGTTTTCTCTAAAGGGACAAATAGTTATATAATTGTGAATAATATATTATTGCTTAAATAATCACAATAAAAACAAAGTTAAAATACTAATCCAATATACAAATAAACACGTTGATGAATAGATTAAATAATGACAAAGTTTATTTTAAAGGGTTGAGTTTCTTTTTCTTTTGAGTCATGAATGTTCTCTTACGGGACAAAATTACAGTTTTGTGTGTAACCCCGGGTGGAGCATTGACACAGGAAATGCTTATAGAAATCAACAGCTACAGGTATAGGTGTTTGGCAAAAGGGAAGACAAACAGCTTTTTACCGTGTCAACAGTATTGATTGATTTGTGTTTAACTGTAGAGATAAATTAACCTGAGATGAAATGGACAAACCTGTAATATACCTGTGCTACGGTGAGCATGTAAGCATGCACAGTCTGACTCTATAAGATGGCCAAAACATCATCAGTAATTGGACTTTTAATCTAGTGAATAACACAAAACTAAATACAGAAAACATTAAAATACTCAGAAATCTTTTCCATTTGATTTTGTTATAAACTGCGTCCACTGATCTGATAAGAAAAACTTCAACACACTTATTTGATTTCTCTCTAAAAGTTAATGTTCTGATCGATACAACTCTCGTCTGTACATTAATTATGAAGTTCCCTTCAAGCAAACGTTAGCTTAGCTTAGCATAAAGACTGGAAACAAGGGGAAACAGCTAGCCTGGCTCTGTCTAAAGGTAGCATCATCTACCTACCAGACATGAGTGGTGACGATCTTCTCATCCAAACTAAATATCCAAATAGCAGATAGCTCAGTTGGTAGAGCAGGCGCCCATATATAGAGGTTTACTCCTCGACACAGCGGGCCCAGGTTCAACTCCAACCTGTGGCCCTTTGCTGCATGTCGTTCCCCCCCTCTCTCCCCTTTCATGTCTTCATCTGTCCTGTCAAAAATAATGGCCAAAAACTAATCTTTAAAATGTCCAAATAGAAAATAAAATCACAATTTTGTCTGAACGTTCTGTGATACAAGAGGAGTTTCTGGTGTGTTGGGTTCTTTATGGTCCGTGTACTTTTTCGTTCATTCAATTTTCATTTCATAAACAGGTATTAAAAAACAAAAAACGAATGGTTATTTGATTTTCGTTTTTAAAATACAACATTTGAAATTGAAATACGAGGCATTTTTTCCTTTTCATGGTCAAAAGGGGACTAAAAGCAGCTAGCAAGCCTGCCTGACATCAGTGCGTCATAGCATATCACTATATCTGCAAATAAAATAAAATATGAATAAATCACGAGCGCGGCAGATTCCCAGCTCAGCTAGAGCGGGTAACGCAGCTCTGCAGACGGACCAGAGTCAGTCAGCACCGGGGAGCGAACCACGGGGACCGAGGTCACAGGGCTGGAGGCTAGCTGCTAGCTAGCTGCAGCAGCTAATATTAGAATACTAGACCCAGCACCGAGGTCTGATCCCCATGATCTGACTCTCTGCCAGATCAGCAAGTTTAACGGCATGGGATTGGTAACGGTGGCGTAACGGTAACAGCCGTGAACCGAAAGTCTGTTTCCTCAGCTGGTTCGACTCTCTTGGGGCGAAGTTGTCTGCAGCGGGTAGAGACAGAGAGTCAGAGGGAGGCAGGGAGAGAGGGGAATACATACATGTGACATTATGAAATAAAATTCCCCCCAAGCATTATCAAGAGCACAGATTTCCAAAGTAATTTTAGTCTGGGCTGAAGCAACACTGGTAGGCTATGCTGGCGCGGTCCGTGTACTTTTTCGTTCATTCGATTTTCATTTCATAATCAGACTTAAAAAACAAAAAACGAATGGTTATTTGATATTCGTTTTAAAATACAACAATTGAAATCGAAATACAAGGCATTTTTTTCCTTTTCATGGTCAAAAGGGGATGGGAGAAATTAAAAATATGCTGTGATTTTCATTTTCTATTTCATATAACAAAAATAAAATCACTCGGAAATAGAAATGAAAAAAGGTTTGTTTTTCATATTCACGAACCGGATGTTGTCATTTCCAAGGCAACAGCGCCAGCCTACCTACCAGTGTTGCTTTCAGCCCAGGCTAAAATTACTTTGGAAACCTGTGCTCTTGATAGTAGTGGGGGGATTTTATTTCATAATGCCACATGTATTTATTCCCTCTCTCCCTGCCTCCCTCTGACTCTCTGTCTCTACCGCCCCGAACAACTTCGCCCCAAGAGAGTCGAGCCAGCTGAGGAAAC
The DNA here is from genome assembly GCF_010015445.1 of Perca fluviatilis. Classification (NCBI taxonomy): domain Eukaryota; kingdom Metazoa; phylum Chordata; class Actinopteri; order Perciformes; family Percidae; genus Perca; species Perca fluviatilis. Next base: position 2,234,895 of record NC_053116.1, read on the forward strand.
AGACTTTCAGTTCACGGCTGTAACGTTACCGTTACGCCACCGTTAACAATCCCAAACGTTCTGTTGCTGATCTGGCAGAGAGTCACCGGCGGTTCGGGATCAGATCATGGGGATCAGACCTCCGGTGCTGGGTCTATTCTAATATTAGCTGCTGCTGCAGCTACACTGTAAAACCTGATGAGTTAGTTCAACTCAAACCATTTGAGGAAACCGATTGCCTTAAATAATTTAAGTTTATTAACTCAAACAATTTAAGCATAAACAAATATTTGATTTGTGTCCAAGTAACTCAATTACTTATTGTTAAGATGACTTGGGTAGATAAAGTTAATAGTACTAATTCCATTCGGTTTATATAACTTCTATCAAGTATTTTTCACTCAAATGTTGCATTTCTCCAAACTTATTAAAAATATGTTAATATAATTTATCTGATTCAAGTACGACTAACTTAAATCCATCTTCTTTATACAAAGGTTACCACTTAAGTTTCATTTACTCAGTTCATTTCCACTAAAGAAAATTATTATGTATTAGTTGTGACAACCTTAAAATTAGTTGTGGCTACTCAATTAATTTGAGGAAACTGATCGCCTTAAACCTTTTAAGTGGCATTAACACAATATAAACACAATTGTCTGACACAACTTCAACTATTTATTTAGTTGAATGCTGAATAACAATGTTAAAACATTTCAATGTCCACAGCTCTTAAAAGAAATAACGTGTTTGCCAGAAACACTGAAATGAACACACATAAAAATAAAAACAATTAAATAAATGCTATTATTGATCATGTTTGTACTGGCACAAAAATACCTTTAAAATGAAAACATTACAATATTAATTAGTGCCCGTGTTTGTCACTACAGCTTGAGTAGAAAGCAAACCAACACAGATGTAATTGTGTGGACAAGTAATCTGTTTCAACACAGAAATCTAGTACAAAAATACCTTTAAACTGAAAGTGACCATGTTTCTCACTACAGTTTAAGTAGAAAGCCAACCAACCCAGCTCTAATTGTGTTGAAGTATCTGTTTTAACACAGAAATCTAGTACAAAATATCTTTAAACTGAAAACATTACAACATTATTAATCGTTGCCCGCATTTCTCACTACAGCTTAAGTAGAAAGCCAACCAACCCAGTTGTAATTGTGTAGACCAGAATCTGTTTAAACAAATCTAAAACAGAAACAGTTTTGGCATTAGGTTTGGGCATCGTTTGGATTTTAACGATTCTGATTCCAATTCCGATTCTTCCTTTCGAATCCGGTTCTTATCGATTCTCGATTCCGATTCTTTGAGTGGCGGAGTTGAAATGGGTCACATGCCTATTTTCACAAATAAAAGGAAAGTTTTATTTTGATTCAATGGTGGTTTGCACGGCTGCAGCACAACAAGCGCCTGGCTGCTACGGAAACCAAAACTTGCACATGTTAAATCTGGAACCCGTGATCAGATTTGAAACCAAATCCTCCAAACGATTCCAATATAGAAACGATTCTGATGGAATTGTAATTTTTGAAACGATTCGAAGTAGGAATCGGTTCTCGATGCCCAACCCTAATTGGCATGCAAGCCAAAAGATAATTTTCAGAACACTGACCTTCAACAAAAGAGCATGTTAACACCTTTAATCTAGCTCATTTCTCAAGGCTTGTAACTTAGGTTTAAGCTGCTTTCTTCCATCAAGGTTTAAGAGGACAACCTGGATGAACTCAAAGAAGCCACTTAGCTTCTCAGGATAGCTCAAATGAAGGGCATAGATCAGTCCAAACAAAATCACCACTGAATAAGTCCAAGATCTGTGAGACATTACAACCTGATCCTCAAGGACAAATGACACATGGTGAGTTTCAAAGGGAACTTCAGCAGGCACCTCCTCTTCATTCACCACTGCCACCAGAGCCACTGCTCCATCCTGGTTTGCCTCCAACTCATCCTGCAAAGGGAATACATGTTCAGGGTGCGGGAGTGTAATTGTACAAATCATTAAGCTTACAAAAAGCTTAATGATGTAAAAGAAAACATTGTTTTTACATGCAGGTAGAAGCAATATCAAACTAGAACTGCAAGCAGTTATGATTGGGTCCAAGCATCCCCAGCGCGAGTCACCCCTGATGACACACGGAACCTACGAAAGCGGAACCCAAAGCATGATGGCGGCGAGGCAAAAATCAGGAAATTTCCCTAAGTGCGAGCTCCAAAGTCTGTAGTGAAATGCAATAGCAAATTTCCCATTCACTGAGTAAAAGGCCCAAACACTTCTACCTCAATTATAGCGCCTCCTAAAGGCAGATCATCAACAAATCTGGTGTAGAACCACAGAGTGGCATGTAGAAAAATAATCTCAAGTTTTGTGATGATTGCATTGCAGGGCTCCAGACTAACTTTTTTCACTAGGAGCACAGTGGCCACCTACTGAAAATTTTAGGGGCGCAACCAGAAAATTTAGGGGCACACACCGTAAATCAACATGCTAACCAAATATTCACATTTATACTAATTTCCACTGTATTACTAATAAATACTTTGATAATAGATGCAGAAATTACAATGTGTACAATTCAGTGTCACTTTTGAAGATGCAACATAGAAGGCACCATTGCTGTCATGACAGTAAACAAAATGTTTAAAAAATATACCAACTCTAGTCTAGAATTACAATGAATTCACCTTAAAATTAAACATGCATTGTTTAGGCTACTACCCTTAGGGTTGGGTACCTTTCGCATCTGAACCAATATTGGTACAGATACCTGAAATTATAAAACGGTACTTTTTTCGGTACTTTCCCTCTGTAATTACAAAACAATTATTTCAGTTGTAAAAATAATTCAAAACCTATTTATCCTGTGTAGTTAGAACATTATGTTATTTTATAAGAATATGTTACACTCTAAAGAAATTAAACAAAAATAAAAAATAAAACCCCTCCCTCTCTCCTCCCAAACCCATCCCTACAACCTATTAAATTGAATAATTATTAATTTCTTACTCACTGTAACTTGTTTAGCCTGTTGTATTTTCATCATGACCGTTTTCAATTGCTCTTTAATGTTTCATGTAAAGCACTTTGAGTTGCCTTGTTGCTGAAAGGAGCTGTAGAAATAAAGTTGCCTTGCCTTACAACCTCAGCCTGTCAGTCAGTCACCAGGGCACAGCTGCACACTGTTGAGCCTGCTGCTTGTCTCAGAGGAAGTGTAACGTCAACAGCACCGTGACTGTTTTTAATAACATATCGCAGCAAATGCTGTCTGCGTGAAGTTTTTAAAAACTGTAACCATACTTGAAACCACTTTATCGGCATCACTCACTGTGACTTCAACAAAACAGCCGACGTAGTTTGCGCCGATCGCACCTCTGCGCGCGTGTGCGCTTGTGTCGGAGCACCGCTCTCTGTCAATTTTCAGAGAGGACAGATAAGCTTGCGCTTACGCGCTCAGGTACCTACGTTTCGACATTTAACGTGTAAAAAAAAAAAAGGTTGTGTTTTCGTAGCTAGCTACACAAATTTGGTTGGGCGTAATTTGTGCAATTTTTATCCAATAAATATTTTGATATATAACTTTTTGTCAGGTTGGTCTGGAGATGCTACCTACCAAGTTTCGTGCAGATCGGTCGCAGTCTAGGAGGAGTTAGAAAAAGTAGGTTTACGATAAATCGGGATTTTTCGCACATAAAAGTCTAGGTCTAGTCCGGGTCTTCACTTGTTACCAAGGTTTAGCTCAGAATATCTGATAAAGTGATCGGTTTACAGATAAGATTTCCTCTTTTTTTAACTGCTTCAAGACATAATCAAGGCTACCTTGAGCATTTAAAACCCATTGATCTGGACTTAATGTAGAAGCTTTCTGAGTTTAAAGGCACAAACAAAATACAAAGAGATGAGTAGGAGGTCTATGGTGTTGAGTTATTTTATAAACTTAACTTCTGTTACAAATTTGGGAACAGATAATTTGTTTAATGTGTCTGTCCATGATGAGACCTGATTTTTATGCAATTTAAAACATTTTTTTTTTACCTGAACACCACTTAAAGTATAGTCTTTAAAAATCTTGACCAACTTTTATACAAGACTCACATGTGGGTCAACCATATTTATATAACTGAATTATAGAATTTAGAAGCATTTCTGCCTGACTGTAAATTATATAATGTTGATGAACAACTCTGGCCAGCCTTAATATAAAAAGAGAAATCCACAATACAACCAGAGGGCTCATATAAAATAAACTTAACTATTTAATTAATTATTCTCTCCCCCCCCATATCTCATTCTTATTATTTACTTAAGGCTACTTCAGAATAAAAGACCTGTACCATTTCATTAAGTGGAAGAGTCTGGCATCCTTTTAACGCTCTGTCACACTACACAGTAAATATTAAATAATTTTGAGAATTGCAACACAGCAGAAGGCAGTTTCTAATTTTTATGTTCAGTGATTTCTCTTTGCAAAATAGATGAAGGTATTGAGCTATACCTTGCAGGTTTTGAAGACCTCTGATGAATCCTCCTTTAAGTACATTGGTAGGCCGGCCAGGGCTGCTGTTCGAGCTGCCGCGATGTTGTTCTTGTCCTGTTGCACAAAGACAAGGTATGCACGTTAGGGTCTGCAGTTCCGTCCACATTCAACATCAATGTAATGCATTAAAAAAAAAAATGTTTACCTGTTCCTCATATGCCATCAAAACGTCTTGTATCTTTTTGCCAAAACTTCCATTCTTCCTCTTTTTGCAGAGTAGCTGAGGTGTGTACTTGTCAAGTGCAGCAAATAAGAAATACAGTAGATTTTGATTGGTGATCCTGTGGAATTCACTGCAGAGCTGCACAGAAAACAAAAGCACAATTTCTTCTTTTTTTTTTTAAATCAACTACATTAACTTTAAGCCACATAAGACTGTTTTTTTTAGACAAATAGACAAACCATGTTAACACTAACAATTTTAAGCTCTTTATCCAGATCAAATAGTGCTGCAATCATGACTGACAATATGTGTCTTGTCAACTTTTTAAGTTTTTACTCACTTGGGCTTCACAAAAGAGTGCAGGCCATCTGTCTTTCAGTTCAGCAATGGGAGGAGCTGAAATCACAATTTCTTCATGCCTGAGCGCAAAGGTGCACTGCATATGTTGATGGATCATAATCATGTCTCCATCAATCACTGTCTTCTTGAACTGCTCCACCATCTCAAGCCTCTGGTTGTCCAGTGTGTCCTTAGTTACTCCTTGGGGATAATTGGGCAGAAGTTGATTTCTACTCTTCTGGGTCTTTTGATGTTGGCCCTGGATGCTACACCTTCTGGATAGGTCCTGCTGCACTTTCCTGCATTCACAGCAACATCCTTAATGCCAGCCCTGCTCAGTTTGGTCACACAAAAAAAACATATCACACACAGGTTAATGTTAACAGACTGGACTTAAGAGTAATTGGGTGTAAGTGTGTTAATTAGCAGCAGCCTGTGAGCGGCAACCCCGTTTATACCCCGAGTTTATATTAATGTTACATCAGTTAACGTTACGTTTAAGATAGCCTTAACATTACTTTGCTAACCGAAATAAGAAAAAAGTCATATTAGTAGCTAGCAAGCCAACATAGTTTGCCAACGTTAACATAAAACTTTCACAAACTAACGTTAATGTTACTTAGCTAGCCAACTTAACGTCAAGTTTGAAAGCGACATCCAAGTAACAGTTTTTCAAGTAAAAGTTTTTTCTGAACCACTAAAGTAGTACTTAGTGCATGTTTGCACAACTGGCATGTTAGCTAACTTAGTAACGTCACAATTCAAACAGCATGACAAACAGTTTGCAAACCAGAAAGATTAATAAAATAACAGAACATTACCTCGCGTGGAAGACAAAAGTGTAGCGGTGTCCTGCAGCAAAAAAATACGTCAGCAGCAAACACACACAGCAGCAGTGCAAGAGGCCGTTCGTTCCGAGCTTCGCCGTTATTCCAGTGCCGTGTGCAAACAGGTGGAACCTGTCACGTCTTCTCTGTTTAGCGCTGCGGGACCGACAAGACCCGCCCTTCAATAGCATTCACACACTACTATTGGCCAGGAGTCCATTCTTAAGTGTACAGGTCCTATCTCCTGACCAATCCCCTAACCCTAACCTTAACCACCCGAGATGAACTAAACTTTTTGGCGCTTCGTGCTCATAGCAAAGCCGGTCTACATATATTAGAAGTTCTTTGCTCATAGTCAACTTCTTCTTCTTCTTCTTTTTTTGTATGGCGGTTGGCAACCAGCTTTTTGGTGCATTACCGCCACCATCTGGACTGGAGTGTGGATCAAGAGGTCAACCTACACTTTCTTAAATTCTTTTTAATAACCCATTTATCTTCAAAAAAGAAAACAAAAATGCAGTATATCATGTCAATTTAATGTCATCTGGTTTTCACCAAGTTGTGACATCAATCTTTGTCTGGCTTGATGGTATTTAAGACATAATTAAATGCTCTATGGTCTATAAACTGCCATTTTCCATTTATTTTAGCTTTAATTATACTTTTGACTTAAGCTTTACTGTATTTAATATCCACAATATGGGCGCAATATGATGATTTTTTTTGAACATCAAAATTGAAAAAGCAGGACTTAATAATAATAAGTAAATTGAACAAACTGGAATCATATTACCAATACTTAAACTTTCCCACAAATTTAAGTGTACTCAAAACAACTCAGTTATTACTTCAACAATTCATTTTTGAGTCAGGTAAAATTCATGTGAATGAGTCACTCCAACTTCTTGGGAGGTTTAAGTTATGTTAAATTACTTCTTTTATTAAGATGGGCTGTTAGGTTTTACAGTGTAGATAGCAGATAGCCACCAGCCCTGTGACCTCGGTCCCCGTGGTTCGCCCCCCAGTGCTGACTGACTCTGGTCCGTCTGCAGAGCTGCGTTACCCGCTCTAGCTGAGCTGGGAATCTGCCGCGCTCGTGATTTATTCATATTTTATTTTATTTGCAGATAGTGATATGCTATGATGCACTGATGTCAGGCAGGCTTGCTGCTGCTTTTAGTCTGAGTCTGTGAGATAACCAAACTTCCTTTAAATATAACGTGCATATAAATAGATGGAATAAATAAAAGTCCCTCGAAATACATAGTAAAACATACATGTATTTAGGCTATTGAACTATTATGACTAAAGCCTGTATTTCATGATCTATTTCATAGCCATATGTATATTTATGTAAAGGGGGGCAAAAAACGGAAGTTAGGCTACAGATTCCCTCAGCAGCAGCCGGGACATTCTAAAACGCTTAACGTGAAAAAGCTTAACTTTAATGTACCTAAACAATGATCAATCAAATATCAGTCAGTTATCAGTCAGATAACGTCCATAACGACTTTGGGTTAGATTTTTTGATCACTGTTTATAAACAGTGATCAAAAATGTAACGCTGTCGAAAAAGCTTAATGGTTAACCACGTTAAGCTTTTTCCCACAATTTCCCTTAATGAAGCAGAAACCCTTAATGTCAGCTAACGTCCATAATAATTGTACTTTGGGTTAGATTTTTTAGTTTTTCAGTGGTTATGAGGAGCAATATGAGAGAGACATTTGGTAATCCTTGATCATTGCTCATTGATCATAGCGAGCGGTAACGCCAGCTCTGCAGAGTCAGTCCCGGGGAGCGAACCGCGAGGACCGAGGTCACAGGGCTGGTGGCTACCTGCTAGCTAGCTGCAGCAGCAGCTAATATTAGAATATTAGACCCAGCACCGGAGGTCTGATCCCCATGATCTGATCCCGAACCCCCGGTGACTCTCTGCCAGATCAGCAAGCTTAACGGCAGCAACAGAACGTTTGCTGGGATTGTTAACGGTGGCGTAACGGTAACGTTACAGCCGTGAACCGAAAGTCTATTTGCTCCGCTGGTTCGACTCTCTTCGGGCGAAGTTGTCTGCGGCGGGTAGAGACATGGAGGCAGGGAGAGAGGGTAATAAATACATGTGACATTATGAAATAAAATTCCCCCCAAGGATTATCAAGAGTATAGCTACACTGTAAGCAATTGCTGTAAAATTACAGCCAATTTTCAACACTAAAATACTGTTTTCATGTTAAACAGTTTAGTACTGTAATTAGCAATGCATTGTGGGCTGCTTAACTTGGAGCAACATGAAAGAGGCCCTAAACAGTATGATGATGTTTTAAATTACAGGATACTACAGTATTTTTTGGAAACTGATTGTTGACTTGGGAATTTGGAGCACGTTCAGAAGAGGACGTAACATTTAGATGACATGTGCTACACATCGAGTGTTCTTCATCAACATCCATCGGGTCTTGCATCTACAAATAAACGGTAATTAAAATCTTATTAACATTTGAACATGTTATTTATCAGTGAGGCTTAGATTTGAATTGCCAAAACAATATAACTTGTGGGTGTTTTTTTGTTTAATTTTGGTAACATTAGCCGAACGTCTGCATCCGAGGAACAACACTTGTTAACCGGTATGAGGCCAATCGGCAGATGGAGGCAGCAGGAAAATAGTATTAGGCTACTGGAATAATTACAATTTGCCCGGTGATTAAGGATTTATTTCAACCAAACCATAGGATTATTGGAACATCGGATAACCGAGGGTCTGGTGAATTTTATTTTTTTTGTGTCGGCTTTTAACGAAGTGTGTTTTACCAACAGTTAACAAGAAAAGTAAGCTAATTAGTTCGGTTAAAGAGAGACACTTGAATCCTCAAGGCTTTGTATTTTTCTGTTTAAAACGGAAAATTGGTGTGAAAATAGTGCCTTTCTGGACGCTTTGTGAATGCATTTTGTTTATCTGTCGCTGCGTATCTCAAACAGCCTACTTCTCCCAACTGTTTAGAGTATAGGGTTTGTCAAACCGTTTTGCTTCATCTGTGGCTTTTCTTTCACAATCTTAACATTGCAACTCGGTTAAGGTTAAACATTTTTGCGTGAAGACTGATACGGTGTCATTAAAAAGCAGCCAGCAGACTAATGCATGTTTGTTGATGAAAAGGAACTTACCATCGGGCAGTAACAAAATGTTCCCCTGTCAGATCTGTTGTCATAACTGTGCCACAATATTGACATACGTAAGGCATATGAGAATTCATTAAAAATACACCTAATTTAACTTTTAAGTGTGTTTTGCCAGATTGCAGTCAGACTTTTCAAAACTTTTCAACGTTCAAGTGTCACACTTAGTTAGGCCTACTTTGTCTGGTGTTGAACTAACATGTCATGTTGATTTCTGCAGTGCAAGGTGTGAGACTTTGACGGCATTTTACTCTCATTTGAAAACACACATTAGAGAGGGGAAAACAGTCACTTGTCCTTATAGACACTGTAGCAAGAGCTTTACAGTTTTATCAACATTCACATCACACATGAGTCGGAAACATAAAAATGGTGCTGAGGAAAATTTGGCTGAGTCTGTTGAAAATCCTTGTGTTTCCCATGAGCGTGAACAAGATCACTCTGATATGCAGATTGATCCTCCCAGTGATGCAGGTGATGAACAAGAGATTTACCCAGAAATTGCTGATGAATCACAGTTCTTTAATAATTTAGCCCTTTTTTATTTGAAATTGCAAGCAAAGTGTTTGCTTCCATCCTCTGTCATCCAAACAATTATTGAAGACTTTCAGGAAATACATGATATAAGCCAGTCACATTTGCTTTTCAAACTAAAAGAGAAGTTGATTACACTTGGGATTTCTGAAGCTGACACAAACAATGTGATTGAAGTCATGAAAACTGAGGATCTCTTTAGGACCTGCAACACTCAGCCACTGAAAACTGATCAGAAAAGAAAAACTGTTTTCAAGAACAGCTTCAACTATGTTGAGCCAGTTCAGATCTGTCTAGGTAAGAATGAGGCAGGCAAAGAGTGTTTTGCCCAGTATGTTCCTATTAAACAGACAATTGATTCTCTATTCCATTGCCAATCAGTGCAGGAACAATACAAGCAAGTACACTCCAGTATTGGTTCTAAGGATATTCTTAAGGATTTCTGGGATGGCAAAAATATGGCTGAGAATGTGCTCTTCCAGACGGAGAGCTCATCACTGAGCTTGATCCTGTATCAGGATGCATTTGAAGTGGTAAACCCACTGGGATCTGGAAAGAAAAAGCATAAGATACTTGCAGTGTATCTAACTCTTGCAGATTTAATGCCACACAACAGATCCAGCACTGATCAAATGCAACTTGTTCTTCTCTGTAAAGAACACGATTTTAAGTATTTTGGTCAAGACTTGGTTATGGGCACACTCGTCAATGACCTTAAAGATCTTGAGCTCAATGGTGTTACCCTGTCTGATGGAAAGGTCTACAAGAGAACATTGTTTGCCATTGCAGGCGACAACCTAGGCTCACATAACATAGGGGGCTTTGTGGAGAACTTCAGCAGGAGTTCACACTTCTGCAGATATTGTGATATCAGCAGAGAAGCATTCCATGCAGATCCTCTTATCCGGGGCACAAAACGCACAGTGCAGTCATACAGTGGTCATGCTCAGAGCAGTGAAGGACAGTCTACATCTAGTGGAGGTGTTAAATTTGACTCTGTGTTTAATACGCTCAAATACTTCCATGTATGTCAGCCAGGATTGCCTCCATGTCTTGGCCACGATCTTTTTGAAGGTATTGTATCCTCTGATCTGGCAATATGCATTAACCATCTTGTTAAGGTGGATAAAATGTTTAGCTATCTTGAGTTGAATCGACGAATAAATCAGTTCAAGTATCTCTGTAGGGATGCAAATGAAAAACCATGTGAGTTTAATCCAGAGGGTGGAAAACTTGGGGGACATGCTGTGCAGAATTGGTGTTTGCTGAGGATGTTGCCCGTTTTGATCGGAGACAAAGTAAAAAATCCAGGTGACAACAAAGTATGGCAGTTGGTTTTGCAACTTAGAGAAGTTGTGGACCTCATTTGTGCACCTGCAATTTCAAATGGCCAGATAGCCTACCTAAGAGTTCTGATTGATGAATATTTGCAATGCCGAATGCAAACCTTTCCTGACAACCCACTGAAGCCCAAACATCATTATGTCAGTCATTATCCTGAGCTCATTATCCAGTTTGGGCCACTTATTCGCCTATGGACTTTAAGATTTGAGAGCAAACACACATATTTTAAGCAGTGTTTGAGAAAATTGCGCTAACTTTAAGAATCCATGTTCTCTTTTTTGTTCTACTCTTGCAAAAAAAAAAAAAGTTTGGGGGGGGTTTTGGGGGGGGGGGGCCTTTTTTCCCGCGGGGGGGTGGGGGGAGGGGCACCATTTTTCTCAGATGACTACAATGATGTAATCAGAGAAGCAGTTGCACATCACAATTTTGAGTCCACAAATACTCTGATAGCCAATGAAGTGACTGTGAAGGGGACAAAATACAGAAAAAACATGCTTATTGCGATTGATGATGATGATGAGGGGCTTGTTACTGGAAAAATCAAAGTGGTTCTCATTCATAAGGATTCAGCAGTATATTTTATTGCTGAAAAGTATCATGCCCTGCGTATTCCTGACATGGGTGTTTACAGCCTCACACTGATGCAGAGAAGCTACTGTTGTATTAATCAGGAGAATCTGATAGATTACTATCCCTTGCCTGAGTACACTGTCCATGGCACACCACTGATAATTCTTCACCATTCTTTCCCTGTAGTCCAGAATGATGGCGAACATGAGTGAAGAAATCAAAGAGATCATCTGCAAGACCTTGCCAAATCTGTCTGAAGAGACCCAGTGGCAAATAATATCGAAACTTCAGAGCTCCGGCTTGGAGTCAAAAGAAGACTTAAAATATGTACAACAGGAGGATATTGCTGATCTGTTACCTGTTATCCAGCGCCGAAAACTCCTGGATGCATTCAAATTAGGTAATGTATGGTTAATTTAGTGTGGCATTCTCTTGTTATATTCTCTTGTTTACTCAGTTGGGGAATTTCTTTTTTCTAAAACTACATAATGCACCTTTAAACTTTTCAAATATGCCTAATATAAGGAGAGTTAAGTAGACGTGTGGCCAAATGTCTGCAGTGACTCTGATATAGCTTATTAATTCAATTCAATTCAATTCAATTTTATTTATAGTATCAAATCATAACATAAGTTATCTCGAGACACTTTACAGATAGAGTAGGTCTAGACCACACTCTATAATTTACAAAGCCCCAACAATTCCAACAATTCCAGTAATTCCCTCAAGAGCAAGCAGTGCGACAGTGGCGAGGAAAAACTCCCTCTTGGGAAGAAACCTCGGACAGACCCAGGCTCTTGGTAGGCGGTGTCTGACGAGCCGGTTGGGGGTGTGATGAACAGTGGCGATAGTAGTCACATTAATAATGGAACAGTGACTGGATGTAGTGGGAAGCTGCAGGGTTCAGCAGGACGCAGCATGACATTGCAGGGCATCGCTGAGCTCAGCAGGGAGTGCAGCAGGACCACGGCGACAGCTGCAACCAGGGTCTTGGTGCCAACGTTCTCCAAGGAAATACGCTGGGGGAAAAAAAAGCATAAGGACTCCGGGGAGTAAACTCCCCAGAAGCTAGGATTAGTAACAAGCATTTCTGGGACGGGCTGCACACAAATAGTAATAGTAATAGTAACAGTAATAGAAACAGTAATAGAAAGGGAGAGGAGAGAGCAGCTCAGTGTGTCAAAGGAAGGAAGTCCCCCGGCAGTCTAGGACTATAACAGCGTAACTATAACAGGTAACTAAGAGAGACAGGTCATAAGGAGAGGTAGCTTTTTCGGGCTTAGAACTCTCCCCCTGCCGGATCTGGCTTGGCTGGCCTGCCTCCCTCTACTTTGTTATGTATTATTAATCTAACAATTATGAAGAGAAGCAGTTGGGCCAGTTAGGTGAACACTGCAACTCCTCACTCCCTAACTATAAGCTTTATCAAATAGGAGAGTTTTAAGTTCATTCTTGAATGAGGTGACAGTTTTCGCCCCCGAACCCAGATCGAAGCGCTGGTTCCGTAGGGAGAGAGGAGCCTGATAACTGAAGGCTCTAGCTCCCATTCTACTTTTAGAGACTCTAGGTACCACCAGTAACTCTGCATTCTGGGAGCGCAGTGCTCTAGTAGGACAATAGGGTATTAGGGGCTCTTCTAGATACGATGGTGCTAGACCATTTAGAGCTTTGTAGGTCAAGAGAAGGACTTTAAACTCAATCCTGGATTCAACAGGAAGCCAATGCAGAGAAGCTAATACAGGAGAAATATGATCTCTTTTCTTAGTTCTTGTGAGAACACGCGCTGCAGCATTCTGGATCAGCTGGAGAGTCTTAAGAGACTTATTTGAGCAACCTGACAGTAGGGAATTACAATAGTCCAGCCTGGAAGTAACAAATGCATGGACTAGTTTTTCAGCCGTCGTTTTGAGACAGGATATTCCTAATTTTGGCAATGTTACAAAGATGAAAAAAGGCTGTTCTTGAGGTTTGTTTTAGATTGGCATTAAAGGATATATCCTGATCAAAGATAACTCCTAAATTTCTAACAGTGGTGCTGGAGGCCAGGGCAACACCATCCAGAGTAGCTATATCTCTAGATAATGAAGTTCTGAGGTGTTTAGGGCCCAGCACAATAACTTCAGTTTTGTTAGGGTTTAACATCAGAAAATTATAGGTCATCCAGGATTTTATATCCTTAATGCACTCTTGAAATTTTGCTAGCTGACTGGTTTCGTCTGGTTTGATTGACAAGTATAATTGGGTGTCATCCGCATAACAGTGAAAGTTAATTGAGTGTTTTCTAATAATATTGCCTAGAGGAAGCATATATAAGGAGAATAGAATTGGTCCAAGCACTGAGCCTTGAGGAACCCCATGGCTAACTTTAGCCTTGGAGGATTTATCATTAACATTCACAAATTGAGATCGATCAGAGAAATAGGACCTAAACCAAATCAGAGCAATTCCTTTAATGCCAACCAAGTGTTCCGATGTCGTAACAGGATTGAATGGTCAATTGTGTCAAATGCAGCACTAAGATCTAATAAAACAAGAATGGAGACAAGGCCTTTGTCTGCAGCAGTTAAAAGGTCGTTTGTATTTTTCACCAGTGCCGTCTCTGTGCTATGATTCTTTCTAAATCCTGATTGAAAGTCATCAAATAAACTGTTGCTATGTAGAAAATCACATAACTGATTAGCAACCACCTTCTCAAGGATCTTGGATAGAAAAGGAAGGTTAGATATAGGTCTATAGTTTGCTAAGACCTCAGGATCCAGGGTGGGTTTTTTCAGAAGAGGTTTTATCACAGCTACTTTAAATGACTGTGGTACATAACCTGTTAATAGAGACATATTGATCATATCTAGTAATGAGGTGTTAACCACAGGTAATGCTTCTTTGAGTAGTCTCGTTGGGATGGGGTCCAAGAGACAGGTAGATGGCTTAGCTGAGGATATCTTTAACATTAATTGTTGAAGATCTATAGGATAAAAGCAGTCTAAGTATATGTCGAGACTAGTCTTTATTTCTAACGACTCTGCGTTTAAAGGTGAACCGTTAGAAGTTGAGTGTAAAAGGTGATGAATTTTATCTCTAATTGTTGTAATTTTATCATTGAAAGGCGCTCATGAAGTCATCACTACTCAGAGCTAGAGGAATAGATGGCTCAGTAGAGCTGTGGCTATCTGTCAGCCTGGCTACAGTGCTGAAAAGAAACCGCCGGTTGTTCTTGTTTTCTTCTATTAGTGATGAGTAATAGTCTGATCTGGCCTTTCTTAGGGCCTTCCTATAGGTTTTGAGACTTTCTTGCCAATCCAAACGAGATTCTTCCACCTTGGTGGAACGCCACTTACATTCGAGGTTTTGCGAGATTTGTTTTAATTCTGCGAGTTTGGGAGTTATACCAAGGTGCTAGTTTCCTTTGCTTCATCATCTTCTTTTTCGGGACGCGGAGTCTAAGATAGTCCCGTAGGCGATATCGTAACACCGTCTACAAATGCATCAATTTGAGAGGGACTGAGGTTAACATACAGGTCCTCTGTTATGTTAAGGCATGACATAGAGTCGAATGCTGTTGGAATATCTTCTTTAAATTTAGCTATAGCACTGTCAGATAAGCATCTGGTGTAGGAGCTTTTATCTAATTTAATATAATCAGGTAGTAAGAATTCGAAAGTGATTAAATAATGATGTGATAATACCGAATTCTGCGAAAATATTATTAAATCCTCAATTTCAATACCATATGCCAGCACAAGGTCGAGGTTGTGGTTAAAACAGTGCGTCGCCTTGTGCACACTCTGACTGAAACCGATTGAATCCAGTAATGAGTTGAAAGCAGTACTAAGGCTGTCATTGTCAACGTCCACATGGATATTAAAATCACCTACAAGAAGTACTTGGTCTGATTTAAGGACTAAACATGATAAAAACTCTGAGAATTCAGATAAAAATTCAGAATACGGACCTGGAGCCCTGTAAATAACAACGAATATAATTGGCTGTAATGTTTTCCATTTTGGATGTTGAAGATTAAGAACAAGACTTTCAAATGAGTTATAATGTAATTTAGGTTTAGGAGTAATTAGCAGGCTTGCATCAAAGATGGCTGCAACTCCCCCTCCTCGGCCTGAGCCTCTAGGAATTTGAGTATTAATATGGCTGGGAGGAGTGGCTTCATTTAGACTAACATAGTCTTCATGGCCCAGCCAGGTTTCAGTAAGACAAAATAAATCAATTTTATTGTCTGATATTAGTTTTCTGCCCTAATTCTATTTGTTTGTTTGTTTGTTTTTTAGAAACCGAGACAGTTACATTGGATTTTCAAGTCATTCCATCTTCGTCATCACTGAGTAGTGATTGCTCGGTGTCTGGGTCTTCATCACCAACATTATGCACTCCGCATAATTCTAGCTCATCACAGCTATCGCCCATTTCATCATGTGCAAGCCAGGCAAGAAACAGCGAACCAAGCAACAGACCTTCCACATCTCAGATACTGAAAACATGGCCAGAAACATTCCAGGTCCCTTGGGAACAAATGCCACAGGAAATTCGTTCTGCAATTGCAGATGGCAAGAGACCTAAACCAGTGGAGCGACGCCAGATGGTACGAGTACTCGCGGATGAAATGAGAAGGTATGAAGCTAACCCCACTCGCGCACAGTGCCTATCTGTGGTTCGAAATATCATCAGGCAGTACCCAAAGAGTTTTGCTGATATTGCACCAGATGGGTCACTTCTAGGTGGAGGTTATACATCACTTTTGATTCAAGTGAAAAACCGCATTGAGAATGTGAACCGTGACGGAAGCTTCTTACACCACCGATCCTCTACAGACAAGAGGGGTCCAAGTGACACATATGGATGTACACGATTTCAGCCACAGCTACCCCCAGAAGAAACTGATGACACTGTGGAGCAGCACCGCCAGAGACTGGAGGAGATTTACAGACAGGAGGGTGCAGGTGGAGCAGAAAGAGCAGAAGTTAAAAATCTAATGGAGCTCACATTCTCTCTACAACGTCGCCATATAAATACACTTCCACCACCTGACATTGAAGATTTGAAAACCAAATGGCCTTTTCTTTTCACGCCAAGGTATATATACGCACATTTTGAGTTGCTCACAGACATCAATGTGCTTCGTAGCGTGGAACTCAGTATGGAGGAATGTGGAAGAGCCATCACAGAATACTTCAGGGGAAAACCTACCAACAAAGATGTCAAGGATATCCTCTCTAATGGTGAAGATAATGAGATGGCGCGCCGTGTTGTTCAGCTGCTCATGGCACACTTTGGAGAGGACCTAAACGGGCTGATCCTTCTTACAGATGTAAGTTTTATTTTTATTTTTAACCCCTGTGTTTTAAAGGGTGACTCCACCAGTCTTAAGTGTCCAGATACCTAATGTGTGTACTAGTTTTGGGGAGTACTACTACATATGTGAAAACAGTAGTGTAAATTATTTTATGGCTCAGAGGAAGCTGCATGTAAGCTGATAAATTACCTCCATGTTGTCACATAGTTGCTATGCAATTATGGGTATGGTTGGTGCAAGGTTTTAAAAAGTATTTCACTTGTCTTCTTTGCCCTACTATGACACTGTTGAACGTTTTAAAAGCAAATGATCAAATCAACACAGCAGAAACAGAAATATTACCTTTTTTATTCCACATATTCTTCCTCCTTTTCAAAACCTGGTGCCTACATTATCCACAATGCAACTTGACCACTGAGTGTCATCCCTGGAGGCAATTTATCAGATTATGTGCAGTTTCCTCTGGAGCCACAAAAGGGTCTCCCCAAGACCTGTACAAATAAAACTGTTACCCTTTAAATTTTGAATGCCAAATCTATTATAGCAGTTTGACTGTATAAGCCTACATTATTCGCCTCTAGGTTACTCTCACCTAGTGTTTACTAATTATTGACCTTTTTATAATTTTTCTTCTTAAAAATCTTATTATCGTAAGCATAATGCATTTGTTCCCTACAGGTGTCTGCCACTGCAGCTGACGTTGAGACAACTCTCAGTCTTCCTGCAAGTCCTCGCCTGATACTGCCTGGTATAGATTTCATTTAGATTCATTGATAGACACAGTATATATCATATCGGCCATTCATCTTGAGTTTACAAATGTTTACACAAGGTAACATGCATTCCCATGTTGCTATGACTTTAAGTTTCAGGTGCAACAGGGCAAGTAACAATTAGAGGTTGGATGATCACCTTTGAGGGCCGTGTAATCTCTGAGGGCATCACACCAACATTTGCAACGGGACTTGCTGCTGTGTTTGCAATCTACTACATATTCAACCTTCAGTATCAAGATGAGGCAGCCTGCACTCTGGAATTCATTCAGAGGTAAAACCCTTTCATTCCTTGTCATCATTATATGGATATATACAATTAAATTAATGTGTTTGTATTTTTTTTGCATAAAATGGTATTAGTACTGTATATTTCAAGCCACAACACACACACACACACACACACACACACACACACACACACACACACACACACACACACACACACACACTGGGTATTTTGTTGGACTATAGGATTTATTATAATTCCATTTAATGTCACTTCTAAATGTCATTCAAGTCCATTCTATTTGTGCAATGACGAAAGACAAAAAAACAATTCATTGCATTTAATTGAATGTAGACAAAACAGTATGTTGTTGCAACCTCACTCTGATCTAAGACTATTTTGATTTCAGGCGCTTCATTGGTATAAATCCAGAGAGAGGGACAAAGGCCAAAAGGGGCAAGGTTGTCTCCAAGAAGAAAGGTGTGATCGTCCAGAAGAAGTCTTCTGCAGTCAATACACACGTTGCCATGCTACTGAAGAATCTCCTTGACTTTGAATGGAACTTCATATAGATCGGTGAGCTCTTTAATCTCGCTCTCTTTGTTTTGACAGTCTGGCATTGCCACATTACATTACATTACATTACATTACATGTCATTTAGCTGACACTTTTATCCGAAGCAACTTTTGCTCCAATTGCTATATACTGTATGTCAGAGGTCGCACGCCTCTGGAGCAACTAGAGAACTGGTATTATTAACTTTATAAGCATTAGCTTGGAGTGTATACTGTACATTCCTGATTGTTTAGTTATGATTATGATTGTTGTTGTTTGACAGTGGCAACACTGGAATAATGCTACAGACATGAACATCGGCTACTAAAGTGATGGTCATCTCTCCTGGATCCACAAGAACTAAGACGTAAAAACACAAACTTACCTCACAGGACGATTTTAAGAGGTAAAAATACAAGCCTACCTCACAGGACAATTTTAAGATGTTACAGTTTCATCCCTAAATGTTTTTATTGATGTACAGTACAGGCCAAAAGTTTGGACACACCTTCTCATTCAATGCGTTTCCTTTTTATTTTCATGACTATTTACATTGTAGATTCTCACTGAAGGCATCAAAACTATGAATGAACACATATGGAATTATGTACTTAACAAAAAAGTGTGAAATAACTGAAAACATGTCTTATATTTTAGATTCTTCAAAGTAGCCACCCTTTGCTTTTTTATTAATAAGGGAAAAACTTCCTCAAATTAACCCTGACAAAGCACACCTGTGAAGTGAAAACCATTTCAGGCGACTACCTCATGAAGCTCATTGGTTTACCCTTGGTGTTCTCTCAATGAGCTTCATGACGTAGTCGCCTGAAATGCCAGCTCTTTACTGTTATTTTACAGGAAAATTATTTACAGTGTAGGTTTCCAAAGTAATTTCAGCCTGGGCTGAACACTGGTAGGCTAGGCTGGCGCTGTTGCCTTGGAAATGACAACATCCGGTCTCTGAATATGAAAAAAAAACAAAAAAACAAGCCTTTTTTTCATTTCTGTTTCCGAGTGATTTTATTTTTGTTATATGAAATAGAAAATGAAAATCACAGCATATTTTTAATTTCTCCCATCCCCTTTTGACCATGAAAAGGAAAAAAATGCCTTGTATGTTAATTTCAAATGTTGTATTTTAAAACGAAAATCAAATAACCATTCGTTTTTTGTTTTTTAAGTCTGTTTATGAAATGAAAATCGAATGAACGAAAAAGTACACGGACCCTTTATTCATCTGATTTCCTTTCATATATAATCAATAAGCATTAAAAACTAAAAGACATATTGTCTGGTCCTGACTTATTGACTCTTGTTTTCTTTAAAGGGACAAATAATAATTTTTTCTTAAATAATTACAAAAGAACAAATTAGGAATCCAAAATACAAATAAACACAGCAGCAATTACAACCCATAATCACATTTATAGTGGCGGCGCCCTCTAGTGGTCTTAGTAGTTATGACGGAAGCAAAGCAGGAGGTAAGGTGAGAAAGTATTACAGTATGTTCCATCAGTATTCGGAAGTAGGATTTTTCCAGGTCAAAGTCGGAAACACGGCCCTTGCTCTCGCATTTCAGAGCTCGGAAGTCGGACAACCTCGCAGTACCCCAAGCTCAAAATCCAACATGGCTGCTTCGTGCATCAACAGCTGTGAAAGCTGTAGTAAGTTATTAGCTGTTCCATCTTATTTGTGTCTTACTAAATCAGTCCTACACACAGTCCTGTCTTACTTCTAAGTCAAATTGAGGAAGTGGTTAAAAGTACTCTGGGTGACCTCTTGATGCACAGAGGGTTAGGCCGGTTACACACTGCACGCGTCTCGCGAGCGTGTCAGCCGCGTGGCGTGTCCGTTTATATTTCGGCTCCCATGGTAACAGGTTCGAGCTTACACACTGCCGGCGTGAGACGCGTGCCTGCTAGAAATAGAACCGACGCCTATTTTTGACGCGAGACGCGAGCGTGTTGGAAGCGTTTCCAGGCAAAATAGAATAGGAAAAGATGTTTTTATGTCATTTAGACACAAATACATATTAATAAATGACATATTGATGTTTGAAAGTCTCGAGGTTTTGACATCAATGTAGATATTATTGTAATACAAAATTTAAGAGAAAAGATTTTCA
Source organism: Perca fluviatilis (assembly GCF_010015445.1). Classification (NCBI taxonomy): domain Eukaryota; kingdom Metazoa; phylum Chordata; class Actinopteri; order Perciformes; family Percidae; genus Perca; species Perca fluviatilis. The sequence goes on from NC_053116.1 coordinate 2,255,360, forward strand.
AATATTGTACCTGTCATACAGAACGAAATATTCTGTACATATTTTGCAGTCAGTACTGCCGACGTTGTCTTGCTTTAATCAAATCAGTAGGTTATATATTTATGTTAACAACTCTCTCCCCGTACGTCAAACAAGGGTGATCCAAATCACGTGACTTTTTTTATGTTGAAACCGGACACTTTCAAGTCTCCACTTTGAGTTTGCAACGATGGACGACGGCTGGTTAATTGAAGAGGTGGAGAAACACCGACAACTGTACGATACACAGGATCCTTGTTATAAAGATCCACGAAAAAAGGAGAAGGCATGGGACGCAGTTGCCACAGCTATTGGTTATGATGGTAGGTAAGTTTGAGGGAGCAGGGTGTAGAAAAAATGTTCATAGCCTATAGACTACTAACCTTTTCATCCCTCCTTTATTGGTCAACCAGCACACACTTTATTGCTGTCTCCTGCTTGCATTTCATAAATTCAGAAATACATTCACCACGTAATTAATTAACTAATTGACCTATACAAAGCTTTGTTTGTTTTGTAAACGTCAAGTTGTTATTTCCGTGTGTTTATTTGTCTCTATTACATTATACTAACAATATAATTACCATTTAAAAAGTTTGTTTGAAGTGATGTGTTCATCTGCCACATACCACAGAAACATCTCCACGCCTTTCAAAACTCAAGTCACCCCACAGACTATGAATCACAGCGGTTTTCAGTGTAGGCCTATTGACTGTGATAATATAAATAAAATAAGTTGTTTTGGAGAGATTAACATGCCATTCTTTATTTAGGATATTTCTAATTACGAACAGAGAAACGTTTTAAAATACACACAAACATGAAAAACTATATACAAGAACAGATTTTAAACTATTTACAATGAACACTACTGTCCCACATCAAAGTCTGGCATGTCATGGATCCAAAACTACATGACTATGATGTGATCACAGGCTCCCTTCTAGAGAATTGAAGAATGTGCTTAATTTCTCTCGCACTGCATAGGCATCCCTGCTGCCCCTGTTTCCTCCCATCTTTCTTTTAATAGGCAACCTGTCTCCAGTTTGTTCTGCCTCATCCTGCCATCTCTGGTTTTGCGATGGGTTGGTGAGGAAGTTGTGCAGGATGCACAAAGCCATCACTACAGTGTCCACATAGTCCGGTGAGATCTGCAGCCTTGAGAGCAGCACCCTCCATCTCGCAGTGAGGATGCCGAAGGCACACTCAACTACCATTCTGGCCGAGGACAGTCGGTAATTGAAGTTTTCACGCCACCTTGGGAGACGTTGATCTGGCAACGGCCTCATGAGGTAAGTTTTCAAAGGAAATACCGCATCTCCGACAATGACGTAGGGCATTGGACCCTGCACACCTGAACATGGTAAAGGGGTGTCTTCGGGCACATTCAGTGTTTTGGCCTCCGTGCCCCTGCCAAGGCTTGAAGAGGCGTACACCCCCCCACCCCGTCACTGGCCCGGCCAAAGTCTCCCACCTGGATGTAGGTGAATCTGTAGTCTGCATCCACAAGTGCCAGAAGAACAATGGAGAATGTCTTCTTGTAGTTGAAAAACAGACTTCCAGAATTGGGCGGTGCTTTGATGATGATGTGTTTCCTGTCTATTGCACCCAAGCAGTTTGGAAATTTCCACTTGTTCCAAAATTTGGAAGCAATAGCTTTCCACTGGTCCTCAGTTGGTGGAGGAATGTGGGTTGCCATCATCGTTTTTTCAATGGCACTGCATGTCATGTGCACAGATGAGCACACAGTCATTGCCCCCACACGGTACTGATAGGCCAGGCTAGTAAAGCTTTCTCCTGCTGCAAGGTATCTGTGTCAGAAAGAAAAAGATGTCATTGACAATATGAGTAATAATAATATAGTAGTAATAATATTACTGTGTTGTGTACTATTGATAAGATTATGTTTTCTCCTCATAGGTGATGATTGCAAAAGAAGGTGGAAGGTACTGAGAGATTCTTTTGTAAAGCATAAAAAACAAAAGCATCCTCCCAGTGGCTCTGCGGGTGGGACAGTCAAGGAATGGAAATATGAGGTAGAAATGTCATTTCTGCTGCCTCATTTGCAACCAAGAAGGTTAGTATGTAATTTAATTTCCTTGTTTTGGTTGTAGGTATACTGAATAACTTCTTAGCTCAAAAACATGTCATTGTTTACATTATATGTACACACAGGTGGTCTATTAATTGTATTAAGTTAAGTTTGATTATCACACTGACCACTGTTACTATAATTTTAGCTCAAGATGTTCACTGGATCCAGGACAGAGACTAGACAAAGCACTCCATCCCAAACAAGACCTGCACGTGACAGGAGAAGACAACTAGTTACTGAAGCTGAGCAACAGCTACTGGACATCATCTCCACTCCAGCATCAAATGTCCCCCCTCATGTCCCTACTGCGCTGGAGGAGATGTATTATTTTGCTTTGAGTTTGGTGCCTAGGCTAAATAGGCTATCACGTGAGGCCCAGACCCAGGCCCAGGCCCAAACTCACTTTTTAACATACCTCACTGAACTGGAGGACAGACAGCTGGCACAGAGGAACACTCCAGGCCCTATTAGAGGAAGCCACTCTTCCACCTCCACTGCATTTCACCCATACCGCCCCACACACCAAGCCCGGTCCCAATATCATCCTGTTCCTGCCCAAGCTGACTCTCCCAGGTCATTTTTGGAGGATCTGACTGACCCTTCACCCCACACCTACCACCAGTTGTAAATAATGACATTTCATTTTAAATAGTTCAGTTGTAAAATAAACATTATGTGGAATAATGTATCCATTTTAGTGTAAAATAATAGTGTTTTGGTATTTAAACATTTAGAATGTTCAACTGTTTATTAAAAAAAGTTATTTTAGTGTACAACTGTCTTTGGTTCTTTTATCCCAGGTCATTTTTGGAGGATCTGGCTGACCCTTCACCCCACACTTACCACAAATTGTAAATAATTGTAACATTTAATTTAAAATAGTTCAGTTGTAAAATAAACATTATGTGGAATAATGTAGGCCTATTTGTTTTTGTGTAAAGAATTGTTTTTTGGTATTTAAACATTTATAATGTTTAATTGTTTATTAAAAAAAAGTTCTTCGTGTGCAACTGTCTTTGGTTATTTTATTATACAGATAATATCAAGCCTACCTGAGTGAAATTGCAAGCCTCTGCTTGGGCTCGATAGGATCACGGAAATTGGTTGTCTGCCTCGTCAGGTCGGGTCCAACAATAGACAAAATGTCCTCCATTTGTACCGCTGACATCCGAAAATAATTCAGATGTTTTTCGGAATCAAGTTGCAGCTCCGCAACGAGGTGATAATAAGCTCCGAAAGTTTTTCTTGTCTGATTCATAGGTTGAACCCACCAGCGTTGTCTGTTTCTCCTCCGGCGAATTCTTAACAGAAGAAGGGCCGCAATGGCTTTTCTTCTGTCAACAACTCGAACTGAAAAAAAAAAAAAACCGTTTTTTTTTTTTCAAATAAGCCTTTTTTTATATAGCCCAAAAAAGAGGGGAAGGGGGAAAAAAAAAAACGTGTTGTGTGTTTTGTGGGTTTGGGGAGATCAGATATGCTATATAGGCTCTTTACAGCTACACTAAGTTGTTATAAACAGATTTTTCAGAGTTTGAATCTGTCGGCACTATGTCCCGAGATCAGTTCTCCCTGTACCTAGCAGCAGGAGCAGCGCCACGTCAGACACGCGTGTGTAGGTAGTAGGACACAGAAAAAACCACGCAGCTGACACGCAACAGAAACGCCACGCTCGCGAGACGCGTGCAGTGTGTAACCAGCCTTAAGCTTAAGTCATCAAAATAGTTTAGGCTTTATATGGCATAAAAGTGAAAAAAAAGTTTAAAGGTTACGAGAACAAGAAGAGGAAGTTGCACCAGGACCCAACCCTGTGAGTGTGTGTGTGTATGTGGCAACAGAAGAATCCGCCCGGAGACAGGAGGATTACACCCTATCAAGGAAAAGGATAACGGTTGAGGGATATTGGTAACACCATGATGCCAGGCGAGAGGCTCCGTGCCTATGTTGTGTTCAATTTGACATTGAATGTCGGAATTTCTGGGTTCCCAGTCGGAAACTGTAAATGTCTACGGCATAGACTGGTCTATGCTCGTAAATGTTAACTCTGAAAGAAATAATGTTATTTGCTCTATGAAAGAATGGACAAAGACGAAAACTAAGGACATTTTTTCGATCATTTTATTTTAGTTGGTTTTGCAAACAGACATTACAGTTTTAGTTAGTTATCGTTTTTTTTGTAATGCCTCATTTTTATTTTTATTTCAGTTAACGACAATGTTTTTTCCCACCTAGTTTTCGTTATTTTGTTCGTTTTTGTTAACGATTATAACCTTGGTGCCATAATATCCATAATAATGCATCCGGGAGATTTTGGCTTCACTTTGCACAGCGGGAGGAAGTGGAGACATGGCTCATTTCCCTATCAGAATTTAACCCATTCAGTCCGATAACATTTGGAAAGTTTAGAATAATAATAATAATAATATATTTTATTTATATAGCACTTTTCATGGTACTCTAAGACACTTTACAGTCAAACCAACACATACATCACATTAAAAACAGATACAACCAACACATAAAACAAGCATATTAAAAGCAATTAAAAACAATACAACCAGTAACTATCAGGTGAGAAATGTAAGACTATTGTATGTGGAAAGCTAATCTGAAGAGGTTGCAATGGTGAAAGCTCTGTCACCACCAGGTACGGTGCTTGGTCCTGAGTGGAGGGGAGAGGAGGTTTGCATCAGAGGAGCGGAGGTTACGGGGGGCGAGTGGCAGGATAGTGGCATCATAAATTATAATTTTTTTTGTATGAGGTAGAAGCATTTTAATTTTGTAGTTTATCAAAGTATAATTTACTTATTTATACTTTGTATACTACTGGGTAGATTAGTAGTGTTAGTACAGCTTCATATCAGCGTTTTTTATAGTATACAGTGAAAGAAAGGAAATACCCAATGTTCCATCTCTTATTGGAAGTTTTATGTAACAAGTGTTTCCTAATTTTTTTATAAGCACCACCATGTCAATCAGCAATTTAAACATGTTCTCAGGTTTCAATATTTCAGATGCCACGTCGCTTGCAAAGAAGTCTCCTGCGGACTGGAAAAGAGGGGCGTCACTTGAAGGATCTTGCAGCGATCTTTATCTTTGATAAACTATAAAGACTGGACATTTTCTATCAGTCATCAGCTTGTTGTTCTGTGTCAGGCAATCATCACCTCAGCAAAGGTAATTATATTTCAATTTATTATCACATTTAATCTAATCCTGTATTCATCGAGAGGACGTTTTATATTTTGAGAACACTTAGTGTATTTAATATTTAGACATTTTAAATATTAGTTAATCTATTTAATATCAAACCATATCTATATTATATGATGCACTTAAAACTAGCAGGATACTTTAATTTGATAAATGGCTCACTGATCACAGTCATTAATTTTTTATGTCATTGCATTTATGTCCTTGTCTGCAGTATGTTGACTTTGTTTAACGTCTTTCCACAGATGGCATCAGGCTTTCCATTTGCTTTGTTGCTCTGTTTGTCTATCGGACTGTCGGCTGCATCTGTAAGTAAAAACTATGCAAATGCTAATTTAAAAAACAACTCAATGTGTTGCACATACAGTATAATGCAGTGGTTTCCCAACCTGTAATATTATGAGACAGTTATTAAATAACGTTCCTAGTTTTAATGTAGGCTGAGTGCAAATTGTAAGCTGAACCATTAGATAAGTTTGTTCTGTGAAGCTCTTTGGGCTGCATGTTTGTGTCAAAGGTGCTATGAAAATAAAGTGGAGTTGAGTAGTCCTGTAATTAGACTGCTCGTGTTTAATACGTCTTTTTGTGATCACAGTGTTGTGGACAAACCTCCTACCCAGGTCAGTACAGTATCTCTGTCTCGTTGCTCTGATTGTATTTGACTTGTTTTTTCATACAGTGTTACGTAGGGGTTTGTATTTTTTTGTTGTGTGTGTGTGTGTGCGCCTCCTTCCTCTCTTCTCCATGTTGATTTGTCTTGGATTTTTCAACTTGCAGACTTTACTAATCAAGGAATTTTCAGGGAGACCAAGGTGTTGCAAAACACAGGGATTAAAGTGAAAAAGATCTAGTCATAAGCTGTTCACATCTACCTATACAGATAACTCCCCTTTTGCGATCTAGCCCTATTGGTTTTTAATGTACAAGAAGATGCAATGCTTTATATGTCAGAACTAGAACCTTAAATTGGATCCTGAACTTTACTGGAAGCCAATGTAACATGGATAACACAGGAGTGATGTGTGACATTCTGTTAGACCTGGTCAACAGCCTAGCAGCAGAATTTTGCACTAGTTGCAGACGTTCCTGGGATGACTTGCTAAGACAAGTGAAAATAGAGTTACAGTAATCAAGTCGTGATGAAACAAAACCATGAATGATCATCTCAAGTTCCCCTTGTGATACCATGGTCCTGAGTTTAGCAATGTTTCTCAGTTGGAAGAAACATGTACGGGACAGAGACCTGACATGTTGTTCAAGAAACATATTCTGATCAAATATAACACCAAGGTTTCTAAGATTGGACTGTACCACTGAAGAAAGGGACCCCAGAAGATTAATAACTTTGGAGGCTGTAGTATCTGGAGCGACAATAAGGACTTCGGTCTTAGCCTCATTAAGCTGCAAGAAATTGTTTGCCAACCAATCCTTAATGGAGGACAAGCAATTAAGCAATGCTTACTTTGTTGATTTCCTCCGGCTTAAAAGAGACATACAACTGGATGTCATCAGCGTAGAAATGATAACTTATATCTCCAAATTGCCTAATTAAGTGGCCTAGGGGAAGCATATACAATGTAAATAAAATTGGACCCAACACAGAGCCACAGGATAGAGCCGCGATTTCAGAGGAATAGGGGCCTAGTGACACTGAATAGGTTCTATCTGTGAGATAGGAGGTGAACCAGTCCCTGGCGCTCCCAGAGATCCCAACCCAGTGCTTAAGTCTGTCAAGTAAAATGGTGTGATCCACAGTATCGAACGCTGCGCTAAGGTCCAACAGTAACAGAACAGAACATTTACCCGCATCAGAAGACATCATTAGATACTCTAAGAAGAGCGGTTTCTGTAGAGTGTTTATGACGGAAGCCCGATTGAAATGGGTCTAGAATATTATGAGTGGTTAAAACAGCAGAGAGTTGATTAGCTACAACCTTTTCTAAAATCTTGGAGATAAAAGGCATCTTGGAGATTGGCCTATAGTTTGCGGGAATTGAGGGATCCAGATTTGTTTTCTTTAAAAGTGGCTGATCCACTGCATGTTTGAAATACAATGGGACACAACCGGTTTGCAGAGAGTGGTTGATTATAGAAAGTAAACAAGTACTTACAGACCCGAGGACATTTTTAAGAAGGGAAGTAGGTATAACATCTACCGGGCTCGAGGAAGGCCTCATACTGTTCACCAAGTCAGTGAGTTCTAACAGAGAAATAGGAGCAAAACAGTTCAAAGTTAACGGCCGAGTGAACTGAAAAGAACATGCCATAGCAGTGGGGATGATGCTATTCTTGACATCTCTGATCTTATTTTCAGAACAAGAGAAAGTCACTGCAGTCATTATTTGAAAAGACTGGCACTTCAGGAGGAGAGGGATTTACGAGATTGTTAACGGTGTCAAAAAGGATTTTGGGATTACGCTTGCTAGAAGCAATAAGGTTAGTAAAGTACGATGTCCTCGCCTCCTTAACCATGTTATTATATTCAAGCAATAGCTCTTTGTGATGGATCCTGTGCACCTGAAGCTTGCTGCTTTTCCACTGTCGTTCAGCCCTCCGACATAAACGTTGTAAAGAGCGAGTGGAGTCGTTTAACCATGGGGATGAATTAACAAAAGGGACAAGTCGCACTTTACTTGGAGCCACGTTATCCAAAAGTGATGAGCAATAAGTGTTGAATGAGCAATTACTGTCAGACCATTACTGTCAGAATTATAAGACAACACTGCACTTTGGTCAAATGCAGCAGAAAACCTTTCCGCTGAAAGGCGGTTTAATATGCGAGACTTGCTTAGACGTTTACTGGGCTGTAAATCCAAATTAAAAGACAGGCTGAATAAAATGCAGTCATGGTCAGTGACATGCAGCTCCTCAGTGCAGATAGAGTCAAGATTAAGACCAAGTGTAAAAACAAGGTCCAAGGTGTGACCCCCAACATGTGTGGGACCAGACACATGTTGGATAAAATTAAAAGATTCAGTGATATTAAGAAAATCTACGGCAAAAGTGCAGGAATTGTCATCGACATGAATATTAAAATCACCAACCATAACCACTTTTTCCAAACCAATTAAAGAGGACAAAAGATCACTGAATTCAGAAATAAAAGAACTGTTTAAATTAAATAAATTAAAACACAATAAAAAGGATTACAACTACCGACTTTGGTCACCTGTAGTTCGAATGTGGAAAACAGCCCACAGGTTACTGTCCGACATAGAAAGTTTTTTTTGTAAACCACCGCGAGCCCTCCTCCCCTGCCCGAGATCCTTGGAGTACTGATAAAATGACAGTCTGGAGGACAAAGTTCAATTAGAGTCCCAAATTCCTTACTTCTCTGCCAAGTCTCAGTTAGGAATAAAAAAATCAAGGCATTTTTCAATGAATAAATCATTCAGAATAAAAGACTTAATGGTGATGGAACGAGCATTTATCAGCGCCATCCTGAGAGGCACGGACTTACTGCTAGGCACAGCAGAAGCCCGGGCCAGTGGGCGCAGATACCTGGACACTGATCTGTTGGTAGGCCTACACTTCCCAGGGAGTGAGGACCTCGCAGTTAAAATAGTCTGTATAGGAGAAAAGAGAAGAGGCTGTGTTGTTGCCAGTGACTGGCAATACGGTGGGTTTACATTGTTTCCAAGGCCTTGAGAAAAAGAAGGGGAAGTAACTAATTTCACCCGCAAGGGTGTTAATGGCAAGGGAAGACAGTAGGGGGGGCTAGTGCTGTAAACAATATCCTGAGGTGAGGCCATAGAAGGAGAAACCATTGCTGTTCTTTTCTACTGCGGCAATCATATTGTAGAAAGGCTTTATCTTACACTCTAACATGCGTCATAGCACAAACGCGATTGACCATCTTACATAACGGTTCACGATAATGACAAATAGTCTATTGCATGATTGTATTATTATTATTATTATTATTATTATTATTATTATTATTTTATGTTAACATGCTCAGTCAAAACCTTCCGTTGCAAAGTGTGAAAGATTGTGGACATGACGGGATAATAAATTGCAATCAGTACGGTTTATACAGGCTACCCCCAGGATTCTTCAAATATAAATTTAAGACTTTTTAAGACCGTTATACCACCTAGGATGAAATGTAATGCCAACTTCAGCCATATAATGAAACATCTGTGTGGATTTTAGGCCTGAGAAAAGCATGATTTACCAGGTAATGACATTTTATTATAATACTCAACAATCATATTTAGTTCACAATAGCTTTGTAAGGCATGTTTGTAATCTAATAACATCAAATAATAAAGTATTTTTTGCATGAATCGCTTTTATGCTATGAAAGTTAAAAAAACAAAATAAAAAAAATAAAATGTGTGCATATGGAGGTGTCATAATTAGTTCCACCTTGGCTAGATAAGACAATATAATGTAATATAATATGCTTATGTAAATGCCAATTGCTTCAGTGATTGTTTCATCCCGTTCTGCTTATGCGGCTAAAGGCTGCATAAAAGCAGCGGGAATAAAGAGGTGGGCTCAGGTTTTTTTTTCTCACCCCGGTGATCGGCACATCTGGGTGATACTGTCAAATGTGCGTTAGCATGTTGGCTGCATTTCAAACACACCCTACCAAAGGTGGAGCACTGCAGACACAATTATCGTCTTATTCACAGCCCTCTCTCCGTTGCTAGCTGATCAGGAACCGGCAGGCAGGTCTTCCAGCTCCCCCGTTTCATTAGCGCTAGACTGACTTGCACGCTGATCCACTTGTTATGCTAACCTCAGCCACATTGCTCTCAGTCTGGTCCGCCAGCTGGTCCACATCTCTGGCCAGACCTTCAGACACTTGCCCATTCTAACCGACGAGCTAACTTTAGCTTAGTTAGTAGCACGGTGCAAAACATTTTGTTTTCTGTCTTGACAACTGATTGATTTGCGCCGGAGCTTGGATGTTTTAGGGCCAGAGCTTTCTCACCATGTCCACGGATTTAAGATAAAACACCATGTTATGCCGTTATTATTGTTATAGCCTAGCTACATCCATGTGTCGCGCACCCCGCGTCTGTGCCATGGTCCGCGCACACTTCATGTTTAAGAGCGTAAAGAAAAACACTGACGTAAATAGTACCTATACTGTCGTATTACATCCCAGTCACACGGAGTAAATTGTAAAGTCACACACACACACAAAGCATTTATTTAGGACGTTACAGTAATTATTTCATCCTACGGACAAGACGTAATTGAAGACCTTTGTAAACGAAATGTGTAACTTTGTGAATGTTATTCAAGACTTTTAAGGGCCCCCCACATTTTTTTATCATCAGATCTGCATCGATCTCAGATGTGGCATTTCTAAAATCAAATTGACGGAAATCCGTTGTAACGACGGAGAATTTTAATCCCTGAAAACATAAGATCTTAATTCAACCAAATACCTGAGTTACTCTGCAGAGGAACTGAAGACATTCTCTAGCATGCCAGTCATTTATACATTTGGGAGGATGGAGTCCATATCAGTACATCAGGTGTACATGAGTCCTAATTGCTGCTTGAACAAATGACATATTGGGGGAGGACTCTAAAGTGTATTAATACTTTGTTAAAGTAAAAGTCCTGTATTGTCCAAAGGCATGTCAGTATAAAAATGAGATGTCCTGAGATCGCATCTGTTAAAATTGTAATTAGGTTCATGTTTTTTTCTGAAATATATTTAACCTATTATATTTTCTCCATTAGAACTTCTGCAAGTCCGCCGGTGGGAATCTGGCTTCAGTCCACTCAGAAGAGGAACACGTATTCATCAGAGACTTCATTAAGCAAGTGACCAGTGAAAACAAACGGACCTGGATCGGAGGCTTTGATTCAGTGCAGGTGAGACTTTTATCATCACAGGAAGTGATGTCACTTGTCTCTCGAGCTATCGAGAAAACGAAATTTGATTTGATTTGATTTAAAACAATTGAAAAAAAGGAGGATCCTATTTTAATTTTACTTTGACTTTGAACTAATCTTTCTGCTCCAGGAGGGCGTGTGGATGTGGTCATTATATAATCAATAAGCATTCAAAAATAAGACATATTTTCACAAACAGTGTCTGGTCCTGACTTAATGACTCTTGTTTTCTCTAAAGGTATAAATAATTATATATTTATAGTGGCGGCACCCTCTAGTGGCCTTAGTAGTTTTGATGGAAGCAAAGCAGGAAGTAAGGTGAGGAAGTATTACGGTTTTTGCCTATTGCTTACACACTTTTTGCAGATTTTGGCTCATTACATCAAAACTCTACACACAAGCCAATCAGACATAGCACTTGGAGATTAACAACTCACATCTATGCCAAAATGAAACACTGCAATCAAAACTTGACACTCCTTTCTAGAAAATTCTTGCAACAAAATCATTTGAATCACAAGCACCATTTGAATTCCTCTTTCATATCACCAGCAACACACTGATGGGCTTTATATAAAACACTGCAGTCTTTGTGTTTCTATTGTTATTGTCATTTTCTCAGACTCAGTCTTCTGTAAAACTCAAAAGTAGAATTTCTGCAGTAATCAAACAATAGTTTTTACAAAAAACAAACATTCTTACAGAAATAAAGAAAAATAGAATCACAAATCATCAAATTTAGCAACAAAACAAAAGTAAAAATAATATTACTAGATACTGTAAATTGCTATTGGGAAAAAAAACATACTTGTTTTGTGTGCGTGCGTGTGTGCGTGTGTGGATCTGGCCACAAGACCTTGTCAACATCACAGGCGATGTCTCTTCCACGTCCGACTCCTCTCTCTCTCTCTCTCTTTGTCCTCCTCTTACTCTGACTCTCATTGCCTCCATGCTTGCAAAGTTCTCAAAATGGCTTACCTGAGGCCTATTTGTAGTGCTAAGGGTCGGACCGATTGGTGTTCTGTTTTCTGTGCAAGTGTTTTCAGGTCTGTATGTATGTGGCTACAATTGCCAGATGAGTTTTGCATTTTGAACAGAGTGTTTTCCCAATGACAACAGGAGATTTCATTTTTGTAAAAAAGTGTCTAATGCAGCGGTTCTCAAAGTGTGGGGCGCGCCCCACTGGTGGGGAATAGAGACCTGACAGGTGGGGCGCGCCAAACGGGAGGACATTTTCGTTTTTATGCCTTTATATCTTTATCCAGAAATCCCAACTGTTCCAGAAGTTCCGGGAGTCTCCCGCATATTGATAGCGGCTCCTTGGCGCCCGCAAATGAGATCCAATCTCCCGGAATCTGGAGCAAGACCGCGCACTAGACCAAGACCTCCACTAGACCAAGACCTCCACTAGACCAAGACCTCCACTAGACCAAGACCTCCACTAGACCAAGACCTCCACTAGACCAAGACTGTATGGCTGCAGCCTGGAGCGTCCCATGTCATGCCGACACGTCTCATGCCGTCCCGCCTGGTGCTGTCCCCGAGCTTCTACTTTTCAAAATAAAAGCTGGCGTCTGGAATAAAATACTTTACTACTTTAATACTTTATTACCAATACATATAATTCTGCCAAAAAAAAGATGCCAAAAAATCCGCAGCAATCTCTATCCCCACAGCCGCTCTGCTGCTGCGCTGGCTGCACGCATCTGTTCACAACGCTGCCTGTCGGAACATTCTGCTTAACGTGAAAAAGCTTAACTTGGTTTAATGTACCTCAACAACGATCAATGATCACCAAATTTATCATGGCCATATCTTGTAATGAACACTTAAGCCTGTCAAAAGAACTAAACCGAAATCCTACAATTATAAGTTATCTTACACTAACATTTTCTTCTTCATTGGCGCCTATGACGAGGAAAAAGCTTGTAAGCTTGTGTGGTAATCATTGATCACTGATCAATGATTACCACACAAGCTTTCTCATATTGCTCCTCATAACCACTGAAAACTGTCAAAAAATCGAACCAGAAATGTGGTGATGATTGATGGTTGTTTAGGTATATTAAACCATGTTAAGCTTTTCATGTTAGGACTTATAAAGCCCATGAGAACCGTTGGAAGTCAACCCACAGCCGCTCCGCTGCCCTGCTGAAAATGTGAAGCAGAAACGAGTCAGATGTCCGATAACGTCCATAATAATAGGACTTTGGGTTCGATTTTTTGACAGTTTTCAGTGGTTATGAGGAGCAATATGAGAGAGAAATTTGGTTATCATTGATCATTGTTTATGTACATTAAACCACGTTTTTATTCATTAGTAAGCTACAGGATAGCGTCTTTCAAACGTGACCTGCGCGAAAGAGAAAAAAAAATGTATGCGTCATTGTAGCACTTCTGGAAATGTACTTCCAAATGCGTCTCTGTCCAGCACATTTCAAACCAAACTGACGCCCATCGATTTACCCGTGAATCAATCTGGAAAATAATTTGATTTCGTATTTTTGACCCTCTGAATTTACCGTTGGATACGCCTGGAGATGGGACGGCTTATGACGCTCCAGGCTGCAGCCATACCTGCCTCCACTAGACTAGAGAGTGACTGCACATGTGTGTGTTTGTGTGACTATAAATGCAGCGCGTGTGAGAGCAAACCATCCTTATAGCTGTGTTTTGCCACTTATTAGACCGATCACCCCCAAAATTGTGCAATGCAAAACAGGCTCATTGCAGCCACTAATGCAGGGAGAATAGACCTGTCTTGCCAAATGGATTTCTCTTCTTTTCTTTTTTGAACAGATTGCAAAGTGGCACTTTTATTTATTTTCTATTTTTGAATTTGAAACAAATTTTGACACAGCTGCACTTTTATTTTCTTTATTTTTGAATTTGCTTTTATTTGATGTAGATAGTTGTTTGTATTTCAATACAACTTGTTACTTCAATAAATTGGAACATTTTAAGCTTGTTGCGTATTTCATTAGCATTGTGTTGGAGCGATGGGGGCAGATGGGGCTTGAAAATTCCTCCTTGTCCAAAGTGGGGAATGACCGAAAAAGTTTGAGAACCACTGGTCTAATGTAAGAAAACGTGTGTAGTGTTTCGCAATAAGTGTGTTAAAGAATTGCAAACAGAAAGAAAGAAGTTTAGGTATTGAGGCTTTGGTCTAAGCATTCGTTTTTAGTGTGTAAGCAATGGGCAAAAACTGTATAGTGCGTTCCATCAGTATTCAGAAGAAGGATTTTTCAAATCAAACCCAAAACAAGTGTAACTTCATGTAGGTCTGTATTGAGGTATCGTGACACACGGTGGAACTAAAAGTACTGAAACCACAGTGCAGAAATACTACCTCTAGTTATTAGAGACAATCATGAAAATAATACTTGTAAAAGGTACAAAAGTATCAGCATCAAAATACATGTTGGAGCCATAATGTAACTTTCTTTGTTTATATAGCAGATTGGTGCATTGACACAGGAAATGCTTATAGGAATCAACAGCCACAGGTACAGGTGTGTGGCAAAAGTGAAGACAAACAGGGCCGTTTCAGAAAGCAGGTTTAGTGAAAACTCTGAGTTTGTTAACCCTGAGATGAGGGAAACTCTGAGTTTTCCGTTTCAGAAAGAGAGGTTAATCAAACCTGAGAGAGAGGGGTAACTTCAGCCCGTTTCAGAAAGAGAGGTAACTTAAAGGGATACTTCACCGATTTACCATTAAGCTTTGTATTATTAGAAACCCGGTAGTATTTTCAAATGACCGTGCTTTCCTCCCTCATGTCTCCCTGAGACGAGAGATCTCTGTATTGTGGGTCTGGAAAAAATCTTCCGATGACAGAAAACAATGATTTTTGCATCATCGGATGATTTTTTGCCCAGAGGCAATGGACTACAACCAGTAGTAGGAGCTAGTAGTAGGAGTAGTAGGACCCCTACTTACAGCACACGTTAACACTGTTGGAAAACATTCCTCCTATTTTAGTAAGACAATATAATGTGCAGAGATCATTCTGACCAAGATAATCATGATTTTGGGACAGCTGTGTTTGTCATGTTTCCTTAAAGGCTCCCATTCACAAATGATCGAGAGTTCAAAAACCTCAAAAAAGTCCTATGTTAGGACTCTCGCTTCAGTTTGCTGACGCTGCATTTCTTTTCGTTAACCACTGTAGTTTTCACAGCTTCACGTGCTGCGAAACTTCCTCCAGCAGAAAGGGAACAACGTTAGACTATTTTAAAACTTTACAGCTACTGATATCAAGGTTCAAACATGTCAGATCCCAGGTTCATCATCACATACTCAGCTTTTATTCAACCTGAGGGTATGAAAGGATGATGATAAAACTGAACTGATAAATAAAACTGATAAAACTTTGGACTCGACCCATCAGTGGCAGCTAAATCATCATCAATCAACCGGCTCAGTGTTGAGACACTCTGGGTTTTACTGCCTCCTTATCTACACAGAACAATTTCCTTTTTTTATTAACAGACATTAGTATTAAAGTCTGCAGCGGTCAGTGAGAAAACACCAACACAACAAAAGTAGAAAATACTCCTGTACAAGTAAAAGTCTTGCATTCAAAATCATCCTACTCAAGTTTATCAGTAAATTATCAGTAAAATATACTTTAAAGTGATGGTTCGGAGTAATTTCACCCTAGGGTCCTTTGCACCATGACCTCGAGCCAAACACTTTCACAAGCTTTTTCAGCTGAGTCTCAAGTTAGTGTGTAGCGTTATCAGCTGATAAAAGCGAGGGCTAATGGACCACGTTGTATTCATAATGACCTAATAATGTCCGAAATGATACCAACGCTTCTACACTAGTACATATAGGTTGTGTACTCATAAAACGATGGATTGAAAGTTTGTAAGTACACCAGAGTGAACACTTGCTCGCTCTCTTCTGCTCTTCGTTGCTGCTGCTGCTACCTGCAGTTAGACGAGTGCTTAGGGCCGTCTATAAATTACTACACCGAAAAGAGATACAAAAATATTTATTAATTTAATGATTAAATAAGGTAATGTCTCCAAACTTACCTCAATTATTACTTGTCTCCTGCTAGTTATACTACAGCACTTACTTAAAAAAAAAAGTTAAATTAAAAAATATTTTTGTTGCATCTCTTTTCGGTGTTGTAATTTGTAGACGTCCCTAAGCACTCGTCTTACAGCAGCAACAACAACAGCAGAGAGCAGAAGCCAGCAGGCAAGTGTTATTTACATAAACGTCTTGTGTACTTACAAACTTTCCAATCCATCGTTTTATGAGTACATAACCTACATGTACTAGTGTAGACGTTTGGTATCATTTCGGGCATTATTAGTGGGGTCATTTACGAGATACAAACGTGGGTCCATTAGCCCCTGCGCTAAGCTATTCAGCTGATAACGCTACTCTACGCTAACTCTCCCAATGTTAGACCCAGGTGAAAAAAGCTTCTGGGGGGGTGTTTGGCTCGAGGTCATGGTGCAAAGGACCCTAGGGTGACATTACTCCGAACCATCACTTTAAGCAGTAAAAGTAAGGACTCAACTGTGTCCACTTTCATCTGGTGTTTTTTTTGTTTGTTTTTGCGATCAACATTTTATTATCACCTTCAGAAAAACAAAAGAAATTCCACAATATGTGCCAGGTAATGTCAGATGGCGCACAGAACAGAGAAACACAAATTGAACAAGAACAAAAACCCTCTCCCACCCCCAACTCTCTGCGGTCTCGAGGAAAACAAAACAAACAAACAGAAATCTCACCTTGCCTAGTCACTCTCCTCTAGTTCTTATGGCGCTTAGGTCTGATATTTGTGCTGCTGTGCTTTCCCATAGGCTGATAGTTGATGATTTGGCTTTGTTAATCATTTCTGTAGAGAGCTCAAGCATAACTATGTCCAGAAAATACACCAACCACTGTTTTATACAAAGCGAGTGAGGGGGGAGCCAGCATTAAGCTATCATTTTCTTGGTTGCAGTTTAGCCGGCTAGCCAAATTTTCCTCTGTCTCCCAAGCAGGTGTAGGAATTCAATATCTAATATCACATCAGATATTATTGATGTTTTTTTATTCCAAAATTCGTGCACCTGTTCACACTCCCAGACCATGTGTAGGAAAGTTCCAGTTTGTTCAGGTTGACAAAACATGCAATAGGGAGTGGGAATGACTTTAGAGACGTATCTCTTCTGAGGAGTCCAATATGTCCTATGGCATATGTTGAAATGGATCTGCTGGTGATTTGGGTTCTTGGAACAGTGGAAAATGTCCCAAACTGTCTCCCAATTAATTGCGTTCCCCTCAGGGCTCAGCTTTCATTCCCATTTCTTTACTATTGGGAGTTCTCCTATAGATACTTGCAACAGTTTAGCATAGATCTTGGACGCTAATCCTCTCACAGGAAAATCAACAAACGATTTAATGACTGGGTTTCCCCATGGCACTCCATAACATTTTAGGGTATCTTAAGTGTTCATCTGGTGTTTGAATTGACTCTGGTTTTGTCCTCTGATTTGAAAATACATTACATTCAGTTAGGTTTAATACTACGACTGGGTATCGCCAATGATTGCCTGAATTAATTTCAATTCAAATTAGATATCAATGAGGTTAGGGAAATTTCAGTTTCAATACCAGTTCATCTTGGATATAAAAGAGATTCTCAGTGAACTTCTGCTGTAAATTGTACAAGCAACAAGCAATTCTTAGATATGTTTTATAATGCACCAACTTAATGTTTAGATTAAGAACTGAGTCCCAAAAAGTTTGTTTAAAGTACGTTTTACTTAACAGGACTAACATGAGTTTGTCATTCACAAACTACACCAGTTGTCAACACAAAATATAATGCAACTGGCAACTTAAGCAGTGAAGTAGATTGACCATAAAACAACTCTACTATATCTATTTTTTTTAGCTGATAAAAAGTGATTTGGCCTGATTAGCAACAGCAGCAGCAGTTGCAACACACTCATGGAGGCGATTAAGGTACTTTAAAACCCTTAGCACCCTTTTGCCCCTACTTGCGTCAAAAAACACACTTTTTTTCAGAGTCATAACTCGGTCAAATCTGAACACATAGACATGAAAAACAAATTCAGATTCAGTCTGACTTACATGTTCATGTGATGTAATTATCTCTGATATCAGTGGTGAATAAACATTGATAAATCTGCCTAGAAATAATTAAAAAAAATATGCTCCCTATAACTGCAGAACTTGCCTGAAAATCTAGATGTTTTAATTTTTTCGTGAGTATAAAGTAATCTGGCGATAGTTGTCAGTACATCCATGTTTAAACTTCAATCAGGAGCTGCTAACAGATGATTCGGCATACTTCTGATGGACACAGTTTGATTGAATGTAAACAAATATAGGCTAG
The DNA here is from genome assembly GCF_010015445.1 of Perca fluviatilis. Taxonomy (NCBI): domain Eukaryota; kingdom Metazoa; phylum Chordata; class Actinopteri; order Perciformes; family Percidae; genus Perca; species Perca fluviatilis. Next base: position 2,273,914 of record NC_053116.1, read on the forward strand.
AACAACAGGGCTTTGTGGTAACATTATACTTAATTTGACTTTGTTATTCTTGTGCAGGAACCAGAGAGCAGAGGATCACTCAGTACCATGAAGAAGCTGACACTCTAAGTGTCCTGGTGAGATTACAAACTCCAAACTATTTCCATGTTTACCTTTTGTTTGTCTCGATAAAGTCAGTGTTATGTACATGTCTACAGCACTAATCCCAACAAGTGTTATGTCATACTCTCAGTTCCTCTTCTTAAATGCTCACTTCCAGTCAGCCATTATTTAAGATCACTGGTAAAGGATGAGTGGGAATGTTGAAAAGCTAGCAAGATTTGAAAGTTGCATCTCCTCAATCTGCATCTGCTGCCTTTGTAGTGAAGACTAGACTAGTCGCGTCAGACTTTCTTTTCTTTGCCTTTTTAGCAGGGCGCAAGTACAGGCAGCAGCGGCAACTTTGAGTTTTTTCTTCCGTTCTCCTGTATACTTGCAGTAACTCCGGAGATGACATTCTTTGAGTTCAGGCTCGTTTGCGGGAGGGGTAGAGTATCTCGCTGTGCCTACGCAAGGAGGCATTTCATAGTTTTTTTCCAAGCGCACCACCAGGTTTTGATTGGTGGGCGTGTTAATAGGATTACAAAATCTATAGGTGACGGATCTTTTTCGCTCCTTTTTCAGAGCCCATAAGTTATTTATATTGTCAGGGTGTAAAGACCATTTAAAAAAATATATATAAAAAAGTGTGTATTGGGAATAGTTACCAACCTCTTTCACACATCATGCACTGCACCCTGAACTAGTCTAACATTACCCGGAGGAGCTTTATGTGCGCCGGGCTTTGAAGCAAATTGAACATAAGCTGCATCTCATGGCCCTTATCTGATGGCTCCTCGACTCCTCACTCCTCGGCTGAACCAGAAGTTGTTATGTCCCTCCTCGGTGAAGGCCGTCTCAAAGCTCTCATTTCTGCCCAGAGGAGTGAGCATTGAGGAGGGATCATCGAGGACTGAGGAACGAGCATTGAGGAGGGATCATCGAGGACTGAGGAACGAGCATTGAGGAGGGATCATCGAGAAGGGATCGAGGAGGAATCATCGAGGAGCTATGAGTGAGGATACAGAGCGCAGCCTTCCTGGAAGCCGTGCAGCTGATAAATTCATGTGACGCTTCAGAGGAAAGGATGTCTCATTCCTCTAAAAAAACATTTGCTCGTTGCCTCTCTTCTCCTATGATTTCCTCATGTCTCTACAGGGCTTCCTTTATGGGAGGGACTAACATGCAAGGAAGGGAGACAAGTAGAGGAGTCAGGGATGCAATTCAAGTGACATGAGATGCAGCTATTAATGTCGAAACAGTTGGCCCTCTGGCCCAAAAAAAAACATTAAACTTTACGGTAAAACTTTTCCCACTGACTTACATGGAGAAAGAGATGTCTGTAAATCAGTGGAGACATTTTTTTGAGCATCACATCCCTCCATGTAATGACTTGTTTCACTTTCAGAATTTGATCCATTCGGTCCGATAACATTTGGAAAGTGACGCCTGATTAAATCATTAAATCCCCATTTAAGTTAGCGGAGCACTAAACAGGAATGTCCATATCAGTTGGACTGGACTTTAAACGGTATTCACTGTACCCTGCCAATTCAAGGAACGGCAAGAGACTCGGAAGTCTTCGACTAAATTACGAACTGGCTTAGTGACAGTGGTGTAATCTGTGTCATGTCCTGCCTCCTGCACGCTCTACCCAAACGCCACCGCTGGCCCAAACCAAACGGAGGATTTCTAGGAAGTGAGAATGCATCTGACACGGCCAATCTCTTGTTCTGTGCTACATTTGAGAAAGGGAAACTCCGGACTATGTTTGCACCTGACTCTACAGAGTTCATAATAGGTAAAAAAAAGTGGTGGAAGAAGTATTCAGATCCTTTAGGGTTATGGCTGCAGTGAAAATGTTACTTCAGTAAAAGTCTCTAAGCATCATCAGGAAAATGTAGTTAAAGAATTAAAAGTAGAGAACTCTCTTCCCATTTTAGAAAGTGTAAAGGACCCAAAAAGTTGGGTGTTTAATGGTCTACACACATACACACACACACACACACACACACACACACACACACAAACACAGACAGTTGTATGTTTAATGGTCTAATCATTTCAGCTGGACTTGTAGTGTGGTGGCAAATTTTATTTTAACCATTTGTTTAATGATATTAACCATTGGTTTGATTGTTTTAGAACACCACAAGATTTAGCTTCTTCATGTGTAGATTCAAAAGGCTCCAAGTGAAATAGTTGGCAACCGTGAACTATAGCCCAGTAGAATTATTTAGTTCTACTAGCCTGAACCTTCTCACATTGTTGTCTTTTGCTTAGATAGAAGTGGAGAAGGCCGATGATTGTTTACGACAGTGAGAACTACGTAGGTTTCTGTCTCCTGAGATAAACTGTTGTTTAGGCTAATGTTAGGAACAGAGAGCAAAGAGGAAGGTGAGACAATGGGGTGACTGTAATGATGTCCTCTTTAACTATGGCCAGGCTAAAAGATAAAGTTAGAGGGGTGGCTTAACGGACTATCTTCACTATATGATGTTTGGATGTTTAGACTTTAGGTTAGAAAGACATTTTCAGTTGTGCTGCGTGTACCTTTTGAAACTGTGTTTTCTCCATTTGCAAATGTAAATAAATACTCAAAGACCAAACTTTGGTTTAATTCTCAAACAGTCGTTCGTTTTGATTTTATCATGAATATCACTAACTCTGCTGCTTCAAGGAAAACTTCCACGACAGTAGGCCATTATATTGTTGGCTAGTTTCATTTAGAATAAAACTAGATTTTATAAACTACATGTGTTTTGCGTGCAGAAATCTTAATGTGTAAAGTAACTAGTAACTAAAGCTGTAACAGATGAATGTAGTGGAGTAACTAAAGTAACTAGTAACTAAAGCTGTAACAGATGAATGTAGTGGAGTAAAAAGCATAATGTTTCTCTCTGAAATGTAGCAGAGTAGAAGTAGAAAGTGGCATGCAAAGAAAAGTCTCAAGTAAAGTACAAGTACCTCAACATTTGGACTTGAGTATATGTTACAGTTACATTCCACAAGGAAAGCATGTGACCTCAAGCTGGTCTGTAATTGGTTTCTTGAAGATTCTCCTCCAGAAACAGCTCACTGCATCCCTGGCAAATCAGAATTGGATACGTGTTATTTTATCCAATCTGATTGATTCTTGACACCTGTCATTCAACTTCACGCTCTTGGTTGCTTAACATGCAGGTGATACCATCACTCCGCCAAAACCTTGCAAGCTGAAAATCACACAAATCACTTTCGTAGCGATAATGGCAGCAGCTAAACCAAATTCTGTCATTGATCTTCCAAAAAACCCTTTCACAAGGCGTTCGCTGGAAGAAAAAAAGACGATAATGGATCTCGGACCGGACCACCAGCAGCAGGCCAGTGACCGAGGACGAAGCTACACCGTGGACTTCACCGTGGGCTTCACCGTGGGCTTCACCCGCTCTTGTTATGCGAAACGGAGTTGGCTGGCTGGATGTGATGTAATCAATGCCTTTGCTTTCCCTGTAATTTATTTCAAAGTGTCGGCACTGAGGTTTTGTGGACAACAACGGTGGTAAGAGACCTAAAAAGAAAATGCAAACGTCATGAAATTAGCCGCAGCCATCTTAATAATAGCATGAAGCTAACAAATTTTGGCAGAGTTAGCATTGCTGAAGAACTAGATGAAGGCTACAGGATTGGCATTAGAAAGCACAAGGAAGAGGACACATACTGTCCAGGATAATAGTGTGTGAAATATTGTGGAGCCTTTGAGCACAGAAAGGATCTGAATCTCTGTTTTGAGAACATACAAGACTCAGGTGACTTCGACCCCAATACTGTCAGAGAAGCAGGAGCACTGGCCATGCTACTGGAGGATCAGGATTTTAAGTTCTTTCTGGAACTTCATCACCACATCATGCCACATGTAGACTTCCTCTATGCCAAGCTCCAGAAGAAGAACATTGATCGGTCCATATCAAATGGAGCATCCAACAGTTCCAACAAAGGCTGTACAAGGATACCTTTCCTGAAGATGCAATGAGCAGCACCATGAAAGCGTACCCAATCCTCAGTGAAAGCAAGCAGAAGACAGAGATCAGTCTCATCTACAGCAAGGAAGAGTTCAAAGCCTGCCATGGTTCTGTGGACCTATTCCAGCTGTCAATCTCGAAAAAGTGTTTTCAAAATCCGTGACTCTAGTAAAAGTTGTCATTACCATACCCATGACCACGGCTGAAGCTGAGAGGTGCTTCTCAACCTTGAAAAGAATATCTCAGAAACACCATGACCCAGGAGAGGCTGAATGCATTGGCCATGCTGTCCATGGAAAAGAGACTTGTTACTGAGATGACTGACTTTAATCAGAGAGTCATTGAGAAATGTGCTGGCCAGAAGGAAAGCAGAGCAAAATTTATGTTCAAGTAGTTAACATGCTTTTTGGTAGTGGGTGGGAGGATATAGTTATGTTTGTAACTTGAATCTTGTATCGTATTGTCTTGCTCTTCTTGAATACTGTTGTTTTAATAAAGTACTGCTGGTTGTTTTGCCCAGTTTCGAAGTGCTGATTTCTGTTTATTTGCCCCCCCCTCACCAAAAATAAATAGGCGAGTGTGCAGTCAAATTGAGGAAGGGTTAAGCTTAAGTCATCAAAATAGTTAAGTTCTTACATGGCATAAAAGTGAATTGTTTAAAGGTCACAAGAACAAGAAGAGGAAGTTGCACCAAGCAAAGGACACAACCCTGTGAGTGTGTGCGTGTGTATGTGGCAACAGAAGAATCTGCCCGGAGACAGGAGGATTACACCCCATCAAGGAAAAGGATAAAGGTTGAGGGATATTGCAGAACGGGGCTCACAACTTGACAGAGACTTTGCTAGCCTGAGCTCCGACTCCTTTGTCTGATGCTAGGGATACTCAGTGTCTTTTGTGAACCCACATATGTGATTGTAACTTATCTGCTGGACACAGTAAACTTTTCTTAACCTGAATCTATCTTCTCAGAGTTGATCCTTGAGTTTTGGTATCCATAAGTCCATAAACGTATGCGCAAGATTTAGAGTAGTTGGAGTCAGATATCTCGGACTTTGGGCCTGTGTCTTTTTCGCGGAAATTCCCTTTCTTCAGCAATTACTAACCAGCAGCTATTGCAGTGAAAGCCCTCCTGCAGTGTTCTCTGTCCTACAGTTGTCTCCGTCATGCTGCCTGGCCCTGTACCCATACATTCATGCCCTGTACTGGGGTTAGCTTCTGTTTCGGCGGAAGGGGGCTTTCCTATTTGATTATGACTGTCAGATAAAAGCAAGGGCCTTGCAGTGGAAGGTGGAAAATATGTGGACAATCTATTAAAGGGAAAAATCCCACAAATTTGAAAGTACATTTGAGAAGCACCTTGAGAACAAGGAGGCTAACCTAGCTTACCTTAATAAGGTAAAGGAGAACAGACTCTGTTGCTTTATTCTGACTTTTGGTACCACCATGACACCAGGTGAGGGGCACGGACTATGTAGTGTTCACTTTGACATTGAATGTTGGAATTTCTGTGTATAACATTATTTACTCTATGAAAGTATGGACAAAGACGAAAACTAAGGGCATTTACTCTATCATTTTATTTTAGTTTTGCAAACAGACATAACAGTTTTAGTTATTGTTTTTTGTAACGCCTTGTTTTTATTCTTATTTCAGTTAACAACAATGTTTTTCCCACCTAGTTTTCATTATTTCATTTGTTAACGATTATAACCATGGTGCCAACTCAATTCCCTATGGACTTAGCTACTGCCACCCCCAAAATATATAATATATAAATAAAATATATAAATATAATATCCATAATAATGCTTCTGGGAGATTTTGGCTTCACTTTGTACAGCGGGAGGGAGAGGAGACATGGAGACATTTCACTATCAGAATTTAACCCATTCAGTCCGATAACATTTGGAAAGTGTAGAAGAGCCACATGATTAAATCCCTCATCATAAATTATCATATTTTGTGTATCAGGTAAAAGCATTTTAATTTTGTAGTTTATCAAAGTATAATTTACTTAATTATACTTTGTATACTACTGGGTACATTAGTAGTGTTAGAACAGCTGTTGGGAATTGGTATGGGTACAGATTAAATTATTGGCAAATTATCAAAGATGTTTTATCAATATTAATAAAGTTATGAATATGTGTATTCATAACTTTACAAAACTGACAATCAATCAACACGGGGAACCACCCTGGAATCAGGGACCGATAACTGAGCTGTGAAATAGTCTCATTGGTGATGTTCCCTTTAAAATACAGATCAGAATTAATTTGATTAATTTCTCTGGTATCTTTGAAGGAACAAAAGAAGGGTGAATTCGAGGCCTGTTTAACCAGCAGTTATTACCACACATAGGCTACACAAATAATTACAAACAACTGCTATTTAAAGTATAACATAATTTATTTAACTTCAAAATTATCAGTGGCCAATCAATAATTCTTCAATCATCAAAACCTATATACCTTTTACAAACTACAACAAAAAGGCAAAACAAACAGCAAGCATTTGGTGAGCATGTCTCTGTGTCTGTGTCTGTGTATGTGTGTGTGTGTGTGTGTCTGAATGTGTGAGCGTGTGAGGAGGAGGAGGGAGGTGAGGAGACTGCGGGCGTAGGTAAACCCTGCACTATCATGAGGCAGACCGAGACTCTGCAAGATTCAAGATGGGGGTCAGGGAGAACGCATGGCTAGTTAGCAGGTTAGCTGGTCAAGCTAACGTGTTACAGATCTGATCGACTGATCTGATCGGACACTTCTGAACCTCATTATCTAAAGATATAGCTCCTCTAGATGGCATTGCCCTGGATCCAGGATTGAATTTAAAATCCTTCTCCTGACCTACAAAGCTCTAAATGATCAAGCACCTTCATATCTTGAGGAGCTCTTAGTACCTTACTGCCCCACTAGAGCACTGCGCTCCCAGAATGCAGAGTTACTTGTGGTTCCTAGAGTCTCTAAAAGTAGAATGGAAGCCAGAGCCTTCAGCTATCAGGCTCCGCTCCTGTGGAACCAGCTTCCGGTCTGGGTTCGGGAGGCAGACACCGTCACCACATTGAAGAATAAACTTAAAACTCTCCTCTTTGATAAAGCTTATGGTTAGGGAGTGAGGAGTTGCAGCGTCTGCCTAGACCGGCCCACCTGCTTCTCTTCATTGTTGTCAGATTCACCTACCAACCCTTATAGAACTGGCTCAGGTTTGCCTTGCACCAGCTCTTAATTATGCTGTTATTGTTTTAGACTGCCGGGGGACTTCCTTCCTTTGACACACTGAGCCCCTCTTTCCTCTCTCTTTCCCTCGGTGTGCATCCATGTCCAAGAAATGCTTGTTACTAACCTAGCTCTGGGGAGCTTTTTCCCCGGAGTTATGGGGGGGGGGTTTTGCCCAGAAGTTTTCCTTGGATTAGGGTGGCACCTAAATAATGGTTGCAGCTGTTGCCGTGGCCCTAGTCCGTGCCCTGCTATGCCCTGCTACACCCTGCTACGCTCTACATTGCTCTGCAACGCCCTGCTACATCCTGCAGTCCCCTGCTACTCCCTGCCATGTCCTGCTATGTCCTGCTACACCCTGTAACACCGGCAGTGCCCTGCTATGCCATGAACTACTACAACTACTATTTCTAGTCATAGTTCCATTATCTTTATTGTGACTATTATTGCCACTGTTCATCACACCCCCAACTGGCACCGTCAGACACCACCTTCTAAGAGCCTGGGTCTGTCCGAGGTTTCTGCCTAAAAGGAAGTTTTCCTCACCACTCCATGTGAGAACACGAACACGAACGAACACATACTCGTTTGGCGTAACTCGTAGTAGTTTGGCTGACAGGCTGCAAAGTTTACATGGAGGCCCAAAATCTTTTGAAAAGCACATGTTGGTCATGGATTCTTTTGTCTCAGAATCAGATGCTCTGTGATCTTTTTTGTTTAAAATCAAGTTAAACAATACTGCTGATCCCAACACAGCTTCATATCAGCGTTTTTTTATGTAAAAAGTAACTTAAAGTGTGAAAATGTACAATATTTACCTCTGACATTTAGTGGAGTAGAAGTATACAGTGAAAAAAAGGGAATACCCAAATGTTCCACCTCTTACTGGAAGAAGTTTTATGTAAGTGTGGGCGTAACTTGAAGGATCTTGGAGCGCTTTCAACACGCTTTGATAAACTATAAAGACTGGACATTTTCTATCAGTGACAGTCATCAGCTTGTTTTTCTTCTCTGTCAGCCAATCATGACCTGAGCAAAGGTAATTATATTTCAATTTATTATCACATTTAATCTAATCCTGTATTCATTGGACATTTTATATTTTGAGAAAACTTAGTGTATTTAATATTTAGACATTTTAAATATTAATCTATTTAATATCAAACCATAACTATATTATATGACACAATTATAACTAGCAGGATACTTCAATTTGATAAATGGCTCACTGATTAGGGTCATTAATTGTTTGCATTTATGTCCTTGTCTGCAGTATGTTGACTTTGTTTAACGTCTTTCCACAGATGGCATCAGGCTTTCTGTTTGCTTTGTTGCCGTTTGTCTATTGGACCGTCGGCTGCATCTGTAAGTAAAAACTATGAAATGTGTAATTTCTATTTGTGAAACACTTCACTATTCTGAATATATGTACATGAAATATTATTTAGATTTTTTAATGAAATGAAATGTGTAAAGTAACTAGTAACTAAAGCTGTCAGATGAATGTAGCGGAGTAAAAAGTACAATATTTCTCTCTGAAATGTAGTGGATTAGAAGTAGAAAGTGGCATGAAAAGAAAAGACTCAAGTAAAGATAAGTACCTCAACATTTGGACTGAAGTACAGTACTGGAGTAAATGTACTTAGTTACATTCCACCACTGATCATTACTGAGACCACGCAATACACTAAACTATATAAAACAAAGCCATAATAAAAACAGCAGCACATAATAACACTGTTATTATAACAGCAATAATGAAACAGCACAATAATAAATATGTACATATTGCATAATCCTACCTTTAGAAGTTTTTTCTTTCTTGATTTTCTGTCAGAGAAGTCCTTAATGAGGCCGGTAAAATCCAATTTGCGCAGAACGTAATTTTCAATGGACATCAGAGACAGTTGATTGAGTCGATTTTGGCCCATCGTGGATCGGAGTCGATTTTTAATTAGTCCCAGTTTTGAAAAAGAGCGCTCCCCGCTGGTGTTGGTTACACGCAGTCATAAATAGCAAGAGTGCCATAACAACATTTGGAAACACTGATTGTAGTTTCCTTGCTCTTGTAAATTGCAGTAGTGAACTTCCTGAGGTGTCCTCATTTTCTTTGACGAATTGTCTGAATTGTCCGATTTCGTACACAAAAATCCTCTTCTAGATCACCTGCATATTTTTTCTGCAGACTAGCTGCTTCTATGCGTAGATCTTGTAGGGGGATAGATGGGATCTCGTTCAAAAACCCAAATCTACTGAATTCCTTTTGTAGGAGTGATACCTCCCATCCAGCACAGCAACGAGACGATCTATGAATGTGTCGCGGCCTGATCGCTCATAGTCCGGTTCACTGGATTCATCTGCTTGTTTTTTTTTCCTTTTCTTGTGTCTCTACTTTGTAGACTTGGGAAAAAGATGGAGACATGTTTTTTGCATCACTCTCAAACTTGTCAAAATCTTCTCGTAGACTGGCTACATAATCCCTCAACGAGCTGACCAAACTAACACAGCGGATCCACTTTGGCGACACGACTGAAGCGTGGCATCGCGACGTCATACCTCCATGGTTGATGCTCCACGCCCTTGACCGGCAGCTGAATGGATGAACGCGTCACGTGGGTTTGGCTACTCCCACATTTCAAAACACTAATGGCGGCTCGTTCAGAATACGATCTCTTATTTTACGAAAATAGTTAACCGAAACGTGTTTCTGAAAACATTGTAAGCAAGAAATAGACCATACAATTGCGGAATCTGTCTTCATTTCAGATCGACCACGGTCAGTTTGAAAGATTTTCGATTGGATAGTTGCATTCAATGGATTGACTTGCATAAAGATGGGCATCAGCCAGCTTTTTTGACGTGCAGCATTTTAAAGTCGTTTGACGTCACCCAGAGGAATAAAGTGGAGCGCGACAGAAATGTCACACGGCCAGGTGGATCTGCACTGTAACAGCATTACATAAATCCAGGTCAGCTCCCTGTAAAGTAGTACTAGTCTTGTGGAAACGCTGCAGTACGTTGTTCTACATATTACACAGAATGGCATTCTCTACTGTAGTTTGTCCATCTTCACATACAGTGTCCTGAATTAATCCCATGTAGTAAGCCATTGGGTTGTGTCATTACTGATATTTTGCAGCGACTCCTGGATTCTGGCATAATTCTGTTGCAGTGCTTTTGTCGCTTGCACGTGAGCTGACCATCTAGTGTCTGAAAGGCTTTTCAGTCTAGGGGCCCTATCTTGCGCAATTGCCTTTGTATACCGACGCATGTATCACTCCTCATCATTCTTTGCACCCCACGCACAGCGGACTTTTCCCTCCACAGACGCACGTCGGTAAATTAGGGAATGTATTTGTGCTCCTGGGGGCGGTTCGGCGAAAAGAGGAGGCGTGTTCTGGCGCAAACGTTCCCTGGTGCTATTTTGCAGTTTCAGAAAACAATTCCGCCACTGACCAGGAAAAACCTGGTCTAAAGTCAGTGGCGCTAGTCTAAAGTCAGTAGTGCGTTATTCAGATGCTATTTTAGGGACGCATGCTTGGCCATAATGTAGCGTGTGCACAACGCGAATACACTTCGCTCATCTACAGCAGTTCACATTTTTTAAAACCATACATAATTACAAAGAAAATATTACTGAAAATGCGCTTCATGTGTTTGAATAGATCAGGAGGCATTTTACAGTACAATCCTCAAAAAGTCGCAGCATTCTTTGTGGTTTGTTGTGTGTTACACAACATTTCCATGAATCATGGATGTGTTGATGACATAAATGAGGAAATATTAGAGGACTTAAGGACACGTGATGTTGAACTACGGTGGGATTGGATACTCCGGCGGAATCTGGTCCGGGAGTGGCTCCTGATGGAGCGGGTGGACGGAGATGGAGTTGGGGGAGGAGGAAGGAGCACAACAGGTGCAGGTGGTGCGTTTGGAGGCCCACGCTCCATGGCTGCAGCAATCCTCTCCAGACTTGAGGAGAGAGGCCGCAGCAACATCGGCACCCGGCCAAGACGGGAATTTATTACTTTGCCGCATCCTGGACAGCTCCCGCTGGCGTGCGCCAGGCAAATCCGCCGTCATAATAGCACTCCGCCATGGAACAAGCGCGCCTGCTCTTAAAGGGAATGTGAGATGACGCTCTGATTGGTTATTTTCACGTTACGCCCAAACCACTCCTAGCTACTTCAGACCAACCCATTTTAGATTTGCGTCGGGCACAAGACTCATTTATCCCGCCGTTATAATAGCAACAGCGCCCGAGACCTGCCCACAAAGCTACTTGCGTTTTGCGTTTCACACTTGCGTTTCAGATTGTTAAAATAGGGCCCTAGATCTTCTAGTTGTCATTTGGCTGTAAACCCACTGTAATTGTCTGCCAATGGGATATGGATTTGGAGGAAAAATTAAAAAGTGTCTGCACTAAATAAAAAAATTCCTCCGTCTCAAGGCAGCAGTTAAAAGTCCCATGGCATGAAAATTTCCCTTTATGATTATTTTTTTTTTGTCATTGGAAATTTTTATTGATTTTAAACATAAATCCATAGGGAAACTCAAGCATCAGTACATGCATACACAATATCTGCCCATATGGACACCAGACAAGACCACTATAACCACAACAAACAAAAAACAAAAAATTTAAATAAATAAAAAATGAAGATAGGAAAAAGAAGAAAAAAAAATACAACTAGAACTGCAAGCAGTTATGAACGGGGTCCAAGCCTCCCCGGTGCCAGTCCCCCCGGTGCGAGTCGCCCCTGACGACGCTAAGAGCACGGAAGCAGAGCCCACGAAAGGGGAACCCAAAGCATGATGACGCTGAGGCAAAAGTCAGGAAATTTGACCAAGTGCGAGGTCCAAAGTCTGTAGTGAAATGCAATTGCAAATTTCCTCTTTGTTGCATAAAAGGCCAAAACACTTCTACCTCAATTATAGCCCCCCCTAAAGGGCGATCATCACCAAATCTGGTGGCGAGCCGCAGAGTGGCATGTCGAACAATAATCTCAAGTTTTGTGATGATAGCATTTACTGCAGCAGAGATATTTCCATTGGAAATTATTCCCATTTAAATGCATTGACTTATTTGCCAAAAGGCCAATATGTTCATTATAGCGCCCCCTAACAGCCGATTTTCACCAAATTTGGTAGGGAGGCTCAGTGTGGGATGCCGAACAACAGCAGTTGTTGTAAATGGTGTAATAGGCGCCGATTGATGTTTTCCTCCAAAGGTGCTCACAGGCGCACGTCGTTTAAAAAAAAAAAAAAAGTAGTCAAAAGTTGTTTGCATTTAGGAGCCTTAGGAAATGGACAGCGGCCAACACGAACACACACACCTATTAACTCGATAATAAAGCCGTAAAATAGGTTTTCATATCAGGACAGTGCCACTTCTCACAAATACAGATAGGATTGGAGATGAGAAGTTTAACTGACACGAAACCGCGATCAACTTCGTGGGAAATTAAGAATCAATGCCACCGACATAACTAATCACACTATGACAGACTCTCCATGTAGCACCAACTGCAATGTTGAATTGCACGGGATCAGCGCCTATGAATGGTGTTTATGTTGGATTAAAAAAGTGGGAGAAAAGAGTTACATTTGTACACTCTGAAGGTTATAGAAACTTTGTCAGGTGGGTTAAGAAGTTTCTTTATTGTAGAACACCAGGGGAGCACGCAAAAGCGAAAACCAAAACGTAACGGTAGGAGGTAAACATCAGTAAATATTGAGAAGTGTGAGCTGCAAGGTCTGTGATACATTCCCATTGCAAATATTCCATTAACATTGATTAACAGGGCAAAACACTTATACACTGATTATAGCGCCCCCTAATGGCCGATATTTGCCAAATTTGGTACAAATCCTCAGAGCGGCATGCCGAATGAGCAACACATCTACAGTTCTATATATTTGGAGTCATCCAGTGCAAAAATAAACATATTGAACATTATAACTCATAAAGGACGAACTATTAACATGTCTTACACACAGTGTATCAATCTTGGATGTAACAGTATGGATTAATTTCACAAAGACCCGAAAAACTCTGGACTTCTAGGCTGGATGCAAAACCTTCTGTAAGGGCTAGGATGACAAAAAAACATCAGCAGAAAAGGGCAATTGTTAGCTTTTAGCTCCAAAAGACTTTTGACTATTTATAATTATTAAGTTATAAAGTTATGAATCAGCAGTGCCGTTTGGCGTTGTATACAACATGCTCAACCTCAGAAGGGGTTAAAAGGCCCAAACGGGTATATGTTGACTATAGCGCCCCCTAATGGCCGATCTTTGCCAAATTTGGTAGAGAGCCTCAGAGCGCCATTGTGCAAATTGTTTTCAGACCTACTAGTTTTAAAAACCTCTTCTGCCTCCTTAACTTCTTTTTCCAGGTTAAGGCATTCTGCTGCCTTTTCTTTCTTTTTACGGGAGGCGTATTGAATTATGAATCCTCTCAAAAAAGCCTTTAACGCTTCCCAGGCTACCCCTGGAGAGGGGGCTGTTGGAATATTGGTGTCCTTAAATGGTGTAATCTGGTTTTTTAAAAGTGATCTGAAAGATGAATCTTTGAGTAAGGAGGAATTTAATCGCCACCTTCGTGATTTGTTTATCTTTGTTGGCTGCTGTATGCAGAGGGCGACCTCTGCATGGTCTGACACCAAAATCGACCCTATGGTACATGACGTTACGTATGAGATGAGGGAATGAGATATCAGGAAATAGTCAATCCTGGTATAGATGTGGTGGCAGGCAGAATAAAAAGTATAGTCCCTGCCTTTAGGATTCAGTAACCTCCAGACATCAACTAGGCCTAAGTCTTTACAAATGTTTATCAAGATCTCCACAGATCTGCGTTGTTTGGAATTAGTTGGCAGCTACGATCTAAAACCATATCAAATACTTGATTAAAATCCCTACCAATTATAATTGGGTAATTCTGTCCATTTTGAATCTCTCCTATTTTGGATTCCATAGTGCCAAAGAAAGAGGGCTCATCTAAGTTCGGGGCATATATGTTAGCAAGAATATATGGATGACCTTCAGACTGTAGAACAATCAATCTCCCATTGTCATCTGTGTAAAGTTTGTTTGTATTAAATTGTAAATGTTTATGCACTAATATTGCTCTACCCCTACTGGCATTCGAACCCACTGAGTAATAAACATGCCCTACCCAGTCTCGGTGTAATCTTTTATTATCCAGCTCTGAGAGGTGAGTCTCCTGGAGGAAAACTATGTCATATTTCTTAGCTTTCAGCGTGCTGAGTATTTTCTTCCTTTTAATTAATTGACCCATGCCTTTTGTCTTCCAGCTACAGATCTTCAACCCCCTATCATGGTCACTCCTGCTCATATAGATGTAGGTTAAAGCTTTGGTGTAGCGCAGCCTCCAAATGAAACAAAAGACTCAACAAAACATACAAATAACGTCCTCCATAAAAGTAGCACACAAAAACAAAACTGGAGTTAAAATACTCTATCAAGAGTGCTAAACAATTCACACTGTAAACACTATGTCCACGAACCACTCACTTTCAAGGCTACTTGACATAGCTACACCATCGAGAAAAGCGCCTGCTATGCTTGGACATCCTGATCCAACATTAAGTTGCGCAAGGCGCCAGCTACTGCTATAATATGAACCCAAAATACCTCATAAACTGAGGGAAAACTATGAAACTAACAGGGGAACTCTGCAGACGTAGCCTAATAACAATTTGAAGTAAAACAGAGTTTAAACCACACACCAGTATCATCAATCAAGGCTATGACAGATTAAGAAAGAGAGAAAAGAAACCTTCTAAGCCCTGTATGGAGAGTGAAAAAGATGGTAGATGTGACCCAAAGTCACATCTACCCAATCACCTGCTTATTTTTTTTTATGTTTCTTATGGGCCAATTAGGGTCTTTAATTTAGTTTGCGCTGAAGTACATTTAAAATAATAAAAAAAAACAGCCTGGCCAATCCGGGGCCCCTGCACACGTGGGGCCCGTAGGCTGCAGCCTACGCAAGCTTGTGCATTAATCCGCGCCTGTCTGCACCCGAGTGCAGATGAGCTTTCACACCATCCCAAACAAACCCGACTATTTATAGCGGAGGTATTTTGACAACAGTAAAGTTATTATTGTAAGTTAGCACACCTAAACAACAAAGTCTGAGTGACACAGGAAGAGAGCTGTCTCCGAGATGACGTTATCTTTTGCCTTCTGTAGAAGTGTTGAACTTACAGCTCGCAGCAGTTTGACCATAGATATATACACTAGATGTCGCCTTGAGGTTCTAAGCATACGTCAAAACCGCCGCCATCTTGGAACAGGGGTCGAAGTTTTCCCGCATTCAGATCAACGATGCTGCTTATTGATGTTCGATAGAGGAAATGAAAAGAACAAACAGCAAGGGATAACATTTAACAGGTGACAATGTGTTTTATGATATATATGCCGCCCTTCGACCAGCAATGAGCTGGTCTGAGCTCAGGCGTCAGCGGGAGGCGGAGAGCCCCGTGGCCGGCGGCAGCGTCTCTTCCCCCGGGCAAAAACACAGCTTCGCCTCGCTGCTGCGCCGTTCCCCGCTGATCCAGATCGGACCGGCCAAAGATAGAATGGTGATCGGGAGGATCTTACACATAGTCCGGGAGGATCTTACACATAGTCCAGGACGACCTGTATGTCGATATCGGCGGGAAGTTCCACTAAGTTTGCTGGCGGCAGACGGACGGAGAGAAGCTACAGCGGGGCAACAGCTGCATGATCTGGAGCTCAGTGCCCGTTAAAATTATATTTAACGCATAAATACATACAGAAATAAATAGTGGAGGAGTGAGCCTGGACATTTCAGTCTGTTTAAACTTCACTTTGAAGCAGAAACTCTTAGTTCAGAAGGGTGAAGTTTCCGTTTGGACTCAGATCTGTGAACCGATTATAATAAATATTCTATGTATTAACACATGACTTAGTCTCTTTGTTTTGTATTCAATAGTTCATCTTAAGTTTACTTAAGTGAAAGCAGTATCAAATGGAAGAATGGGACTACTAAACCTAGGCTTACAGGCACTAGGCATTACATTTTGAACAAAGTAGATTATATTAATATCAAAAGCTTAAATTTTCTCTGGACTTCGATCATAAAACATGTCTGACCTTTGGAACAAACCACAAAAACTAGAAAATCGCTTGAGATTGAGGATTTATGGTGATTTTATTTCTGTTAGACCTTTGCCTACATTGACGCTGATGCATTAAAGAGGAGTGACTCCCCTGTTCCAAGATGGCGGCTCTGTTGACGCATTCGTTCCAATGAACAGCAGCAGCCAGGCGACATCTAGTGTACTGTATATATCTATGCAGTTTGACAAGATATAGTGTGTAGCTTTTGTTTGATATCTAATCTTGGCAAAATAACTTTTTATTGAGTTTCCTGTTAGTGAAATGCTCTGAGTGAATTTAAGCTGGACCTTTATTGTGAAGGGCAGACACCGAAAAGCCAGCGTAGTGTTTGTTTTTACCTTTTAGATTTATTCACAGTTTAATATAATGCTGTTTTCTCCAAACTACTCAGAGTTCATTTTGTAGCTAGGAAGGAAATGGAACAGTTATACAGCCGCTGCATTGAGTTTTCAGACTGTTGTTTTAGTTGTGTGTGGATGGGAGGAAAACAAGAGGAGACAGCAGCTCCTGAATATCTCTACGTGATTTGATTTGTGCTGAACAGAATCCAGAGTGAGTCCAGCAGCCCCAGTGGAGATCTGCTGGATTTCAGGACCAGAGTGAAATGGAGGATGACAACCAGAACCCGGAGCAGCGGAGCAACGAGGTCCCCAGAAGACAAGCAGCAGGCTCGGACTCTGATAGCAGCCATGTTCAGGTCAGTGTTCATGACACAACAACCGCTCTAAAGAAACCAGGAAGAGAGTCAAGGCTCCATGGATCATCTGTTCATTCTGTTGATAGAGAGAGAAAGGAAGTTGTAGGAGCTGATTGAGTTATTATTTTTGTTCAATAAATGTCTGTAATATACTGTACATTCTGACCACAAGGGTGTAGTATGGGATATATAATACAAAATATTTTATTGTCATCGTTGCTGTTATATTGCCTTTATGAAGACTAATAAACTGCTGTTCATATTGTTGTTAGAAGTTTGGTGAATATAGTATAACAGTTGTTGAGATAATTAGAAAAGGCTGATAAAGTTTTAAATGTGTTTTAAATGAAGTCAGTGATGAAGGATAATATATAAAGTCCTATACACGTGTTGATTCTAACAACGGCCGACTGGTCAGAGACCAATACATATTTTTAGATGATTTATTAGGGGCGAAGGCCCTATTGAAACTGAAGGAATTATTATTCTTTATTCGGGCAAATTAATCGCCTTTTTGAGGGGCTTAACTCAAAAATTGTCGGTCGCATCAATTCTGGGGAATATTTACGTATTTTAAGGGTTTTGGGAATAGGCGCACAAAAATGGCTCTAACGCTCTCTCTCTGTTTGTCTGTTGCTATAGAAACGGAGAGGAGGAGAGGGACCCAAATGTCACCACTGTCAGCACTGTGACAAATCCTTTACAACATCTGGATATTTAAAGATTCATCAGAGAGTTCACACTGGAGAGAATCTACACAACTGTGTTCAATGTGGGGCAGCTTTCACACTACAGAGTAACCTAAATAGACATCAACTCATTCACACTGGAGAGAAGCTGTACAGCTGTGACCAATGTGGGGCAGCTTTCACACGACAGAGTAACCTAAAATGACATCAACGCATTCACACTGGAGAAAAGCTGTACAGCTGTGATCAATGTGGGGCAGCTTTCTCACGACAAGGTAGCCTAAAAAGACATCAATGCATTCACACTGGAGAGAAGCCATACAGCTGTTAACAATGTGGGGCAGCTTTCTTTTTTTTTTAACATCTTTTAATATGAACAGACATGGGAAGAGCAAACGTACAGAAATGGTTCCTTCCATTTCCCATCTCCTCTTAATGTACTCTGTGTTAGGTTTTTTACCTTGCTGAATGGCTTTGTATAACTTAGAAACTAATTTATTTAGAGAAAACAATGTAATTAATGCTAAGAAAGTCTGTAGGAACCCCAAGTTGCACTTTTCCAATGTTATTTTTATATTTCGATCAAAATAATGCCTAACCTGTAGAGTATCTGTAGAAGTCGTCCTGACCTTAACTATATTTGTTCTGCAAGAATTCGAAACTCATAAATGTTCCCTTGTGCACAAAAGAGTAATAGGTTGTAATACCTTTTGAGACCCAACCTTTAAATCTTTCATCAAGGGCATTTGGTCTGAAGTCAGAATCGCGCACCACCTTAAAATTCTAGACAATTTTTCTAAGTTGCATATTTGCATTATTCTATTCCAGGAGTTCAGAAGAGACTCATACATAACATCTTCAATTATATTGATATTCATTTGTAGTTTTTTTTCATTTAAAAGGGCCATAATGGGTATATCTTTCGTAGTAGTCCCTTCAACATCTTTCCATCCAGCTGAGTAAATGGGTGAACATAAACAGATTAAAAGTATAACTTGAGCAGCATAATAATAGTCCCTGAGACAGGGAAGGCCCAGCCCCCCTTTCTCTTTCATCAATTGCATTGTTTGATATTTTATCCTACCTCTTTTATTTTGCCAAATATATTTTGCCAATATGTTATCCCACTCATCAAAATGTTTTTGAGTTATCCAGATAGGAAGACATTGGAAGAGGTAAAAGAAACGAGGGAGGATATTCATTCTAATTGAATCCACCCTAGCATGTAAACTCAAAAATGGGACATTGTTCCACCTTTGTAAATCTGATCTTATTTTTTAGATTAAAGGCCCATAATTAGCATCGAACATTCTAGACGGATCTTCTGTCAGAACAGCTCCCAAATATTTAATGCTATCTGATTCCCATTTCCATTTGTACGTGTTTTTGATCTTTATAGGCGGATTGTAATTCAGCCTTAGAACCTGAGTTTTAGTAATACTGATTTTATAGCCCGAAAAAGAGCCATATTCCTCCAGCATTTTCATTAAATTAGGAAGTGACTGAGTGGGATCCGTCAAACATTTTAATATGTTGTCAGCAAATAGAGCTAATCTTTGTTCCCCTGATTTTAAAGTAACCCCTTGAATGTCTGTGCTCTGCCTAATCCATTGAGCTAAGGGCTCAATAAATAAAGAGAAAAGTAGTGCCGATGCTCCACAGCCCTGGCGGGTTCCTCTTTCTAATTTAATAAGTTTGGATAAATCCCCATTTACTTTAACTCTGGCAGTAGGTTTGTGGTATAGTGCAGAAAATATCTCAACCAAGTCAGAATGAAAGCCAAATGCATCCAATACTTTATATAAAAATGTCCATCGTACCGACGATGGACATTTTTCTGCATCCAAACTTATTATAAGAGTTTTTAATTTGCATTGCCTGACATGTTTCATTATCAGAAGCGCTTTCCTAATATTGTCTTGCGTCTGCCTCTGTCTAATAAAGCCTCTCTGATCTTTGTGTATGAGTTCAGGTAACATTACCTCGAGACTTTTACATAATATGGAAGTAAATAATTTGTAATCGATATTGAGTACACTCACAGGGCGATAGTTTCCACAGTCAAGTTTGTCTTTATTTTCTTTGGGGATAAGAGAAATAATAGCCTCTCTCCACGATGGAGGAATAGTCTTCGTTTCAAGTACCCCATTGAATGCTTTCATTAATGTCGGTGCCAAGTGATCTTGCATGAGTTTATACCATTTGGAATTGAATCCATCTGCACCGGGGGCTTTTCCGTTTTTTAATCTCTTAATTGCGGATATAATTTCTTCTTTAGTAATTTTGGAGATTAGCTTCATGTTCTGATCATTTGTGACTTGAGGTAAATGTAGTGAAGATAAAAATGCTTCAATTTCAGTAGTACTTCTTAATTGAGGCTGAGAATATAGTTTACGATAATACTCCGCAAAACACTGTTGTATTTGTTCTAGGTTAGTTTCAATTTGGTTTGTTTCAGGATGTTTAATTTTGAAAATTGGTCTCTCCGCCTGTTGTTTCCTTAATCTATATGACAAAAGCTTAAGCGCTTTCCCTCCAGTATCGTAGTATTGTTGTTTTGTAAAAAGAAGCTTTTTTTGAATGTCTTGTGTGTTTATTTCTTCTATCTCCTTCTTTACTTCGAACATTTTTACTTTCACTGAATCTTGTAGAGAAGATGAATGTTCTTTTTGTAATTCTTTAAATTTAATCTCGAGATCTAGTAATTTTTGTTTTTTCAATTTCTTTACAGTAGAGGAAATTGCAATAATTTTCCCACGAAGCACTGCTTTTAAAGCATCCCATAATATAACTGGTGAGACTGCGTCATTGTCATTGTATTCCAGATAGGATTCGATTTTAGATTTCAATTTATTTATGATTTCCTTATCATTCAGAATATTCGTATTTAATCTCCATAGCGTAGACTTTATTTTACCACTAAGACAGGACAGGTATACTGGATTGTGGTCTGAGAGTGCACTTGTTCCTATGTCACAATTTATCACTCAAAACATATCGTTTTTAAACATCAAAAATAAGTCTATTCTGGGGTAAACATTGTGCGCCCCAGAATAATGAGTGTAGTCACGCTCTGTCGGGTTAATTTCCCTCCATATATCTACTATTCCCACGTCTTTCTAAATTATTTACTTTTTTTATACATTTCTTTTGGTGTCGGGTTTGCCATTTGAACTGTAATTTCTCGGAATTAATCAAATGTTAAAATCTCCCCACGTATTAGGACGCTCTGACTCTTTGTGTTCATTGTTTCGAGTACATGCTTGTAAAATGACCAGTCACTACCTGGTGGAATATAAACATTGAACAGACTCACTAAGGTTCCGTCCACTCTACCAATTACCATAATGTACCTCCCCTTTTTATCTTTATGTTCAGCTATGAATTCGAAATTTACCGCACTGCACAACAAAATCGCCACTCCTCTATGTCTACCTGAGTCATGTGAGGAGAAATATACTTTTGTGTACCCCATTTTGTTTAATTTAGCGTGTTCATTATCACTAAGGTGGGATTCTTGTATGTATGCTATCTACTTTGTCCCTTTTCAGTTGAGATAACATTTTTGACCTCCTGGATTAAGTATGCCATTTATGTTAAGTGATACAAGTTTTATAGGTCTATTAAACATGTGACTATATCAATGGTTAATCAAACAAATAGACACGGTACTCTTCCCTTCCCTGCATAAAACAGCAGAGTATAGCGAACACAAAACATACACAAAATGTGAACATACAGAACAACATAAAATATACAATAAGATGACTTCCTATGTGGGGATCTATCCTTTAGACCCTAATAGGCCTGCGGGGTGTTCTAAGGCAAAACCCTCCAACTGGGTTCAGTGGATGGGGGTCCTTGTTGGATCACAGCATCTTGAAAGCTCTACCTACATAACCAATTCACAGTCTACTCACCACCATGTCTTAATAATAACTAACATTGCTTGGCGAATTTCCCATCACTTTGTTTCAATTTAATCCGCTGTCGCCCCTGGGATGTTCCTCCGGAATGTGCCAAGCCTATCCTTGTTGCTGATGTCCCGAGTGGGGTCACGTGTAGCCTTCTTAACGCGCCGATTCACTCGGGTCCAGTACAGCTGTTTTATCCGCTCAGTCAGTGATGCCGGTGGCGGTGCTGGCCTTGTCATGATCATGTATCCTCTTTTCACAAGGTCTTTGGCTGCTTCACTCGGTGAATCGTATATTCCGGCTCCATCCTTGGGCATAACGCGTAACCTTGCGGGGAATAACGTTTGAAACTTCACATTATTGGTTTTCAAAACCTTCCGAATTTCGGTATACTCCTTCCATTTAGCAATGATGGATGGCGGATAATCATGATCAAAGTTTACATGATTGTCTTTCCACTTGAATCCTTTTGTTCTCCATGCTTTATGCAGCAGCATCTCCTTCACCTTAAAACTCAAAAACTTGACCACAATAGAGCGAGGCGGTGCACCAGCTGTTGGTTGAGGGCCTAGCGAGCAATGAGCCCTCTGAATTTGTAAATCAGGGACTTCTTCAGATAATTGAAGGCCCTCGCGAAGAAGTTTGTCCACAAAAGACAGCATATTATCAGGATCTTTTTCGGTTTCTTCGGGAACCCCGCAAATCCTTAGATTATTGCGTCTGCTGTGGCTCTCCATTTCTGTTAGCTTCTCCTCTAGCCTCACATGTAGCTTTAGCATCTCCAATGCTGCATCCTCTGAGGCTTGTATCTGCTCCTCTGCCTTTTCGATCCGGTCTTTGGCCTCTCCCAGTCTGTTATTGAGACCCGATATGTCACTTCTTAGTTCCTCAAATTGCTGTCTGTTCTCCTGTCGAAATGGCATTGTCGAAACAATGTGGGAAAACTTTTTCTCAGAATGGTAGCCTTAAAAAACACCAGCGCATTCACACTGCCACGTGAATAGGGTTGGGTACCGAGACCCAGTGCTAATATGGCACCGCTGCCTTAACGACTGGTATCTTCCGGAACGAATGAGTGGCGCATGCGCGAGCGGCGACACAGTCTTCTGCACGCTCTGTCAGCTGGGTTTTGTTTGTTTTAATAATTGTTGACAATCCGTCAGAATATCGAGGATTAAATTAAGTTTTTAGACAGATGAGAGTTTAGGGTTCAGAATGAAGCTGAACACTGCCATCCTGCTGGTGATTTTGATCACTTTTTTAACCAATCATGCCACACAAGCTGTCGGCTACAAATACCTGGAAGCCCAAATCACCTACACACGAGACTTTCTGTTAAGTCTTAAATCCCCTGCACCGCGTTTTCATCCCAACGACACATCATTGCTTCCACCTGAATGTGTCAGGGGCAACAACCCCAAAGTAATGAAACGCGGCAGAAAAGGAGGAATCCGGGAAAGAGTGAAAAGACAACCATACAGACAATCACTCCCATCTGTTATGCTCGGCAATGTCCAAAGCCTAAGGAATAAGGCGGAGGAGTTGCGGGCCTGCACACAGCACCTCACTGACTACCAGCAATCCTGCCTTATTTGCTTGACAGAAAGTTGGCTCACTGAGGGGGATCCTGACTCGCTGGTCGACCTAGAGGGCTACATGCTGGTGAGGATGGATCGTAACCTGAACTCCGGGAAAAGAAAAGGTGGAGGTGTGTGTGCGTTTTGTGGTGGAAGTTTTCCGTGAAGCAACAGGGTTGTTATCGTCTGTTATGGGAAACATATCACATCATATAACATTCAACAAAAATGTATATCAAAATCATTTCTTTAAACCAAAATTTCACTTGTACTACTCATGTTTGGTTTTAGCCTGTGTCTTATCTCTGTGTGGTGTGTGTGTGTGTGTGTGTGTGTGTGTGTGTGTCTCCTCCTCTGGCTGTCCTCTCTCAAAGAAAGAAGGATTTCTCCAGGGTACATAAACACACTGTTATTCTTTTTGTAATTTATGGCATCATTAATTAACAACTCAATGTATTCCTCACAAAGGTGTGTCAAGGTGTACAGCTTACCATCACCCAGAACTATAAAACCATATTTACTGTCTTTTCTGCTGGAACTCTGAGGAAAGAAAAACGTTAGACGAGACAACAGAGAATCAAAACCTTTAACATTCCCTGCAGAATGTTATGTTTAGCTGTGGGAGACATTAGGTGCTCGAGCATGGACCCACTGCATTTACTGCTCGAAGGTCCTGAATAAAACAAAACTTTAACATTCATAATAAAAATGATTCTTATTATTTATGTTACTTGAGAGAATAAGTGTACGTGCTGGAGAATCTAAACACGGAACTATAAACCCCATCCGTCAATAAAGAGTTAAAAACACGGTCGTATTTCTGTCGATTACTTCCTGTTTTAGCGTGTACTGATGTATTCTGGGGCCTGTAGTCCTAACGCAGCTTGATGACTACAGGTTAACAATTTGTCAATCAATCCACGTCACATTTGTGTGTTTTGCCCAGAGATAACGCTGTGTCTGAGACAAAAAATGGTGAAAAAATGGCATGTTTACCGTGTGAATATGCATCTATTTGTAGTCACAGGTTCTCTAAATATGTGAACACCGTGAATACAAGGCATACGCTGTTGTATAGGTTTTCTATAGTCTCCTGTCGATGGAGACAAATAAACACATTATCAATAGTGTCAGTCCAGTCAGTCAATTTTTTGAAATAGTCACAAGGTGTTCTAGGTCTGTCTCCTCTTCTGTTGGAGACAAAGAAACATGAAGCTTTTGAGTTAGAATTTCGGAAAAACTTCTGTAGTTTATCAGTCAAGGTAACAGCCACTGGACATGTGTATATGCCAGTAGACAAAAGAGAACTCATGCTCGTCCTTTGATTTGTTCAAAAAAACTTTTTCAACGTAATCTTCATCAGCGTCAAAAGGTGACAAAAGGAATGCATGTAATATTTGTGATTCCTTAAACTTAACTACAGGTGTCCCAATTTGTTTTACCCTAGTCAGGAGATTAACAGACTGACATGGTACGTGTTCCAATTTGTAAACAATTTGTATACAAATGTGTACTTTTAGGCTGTAACAAAAATATGTCAGCCAAAGAGTGATTTTTATCAAGCCGCACAACTTTAAAGCCAGTGGGCAGAAAAATAAACATTCCTATGACCCGTGGGTGAAAGAATGACTTTGATTTCAAATAGACATTTTCTCTGCCTAATAAATTTACAGGACACTCAGTTGGAAGAAAAAAATAAAAATAAACAATGAAAATTTTCCTTTCTTATCTAGTTCAGGATCCTAAGGATCTGAATATACTCAAATCATAAGAATGGTGAACTTTTCTGGGATCACCATTTCTAAGGAAAAACTAGTTTACCAGAGAGCTTCTGATTGAAGAACAAAGATCTTCACTAAAACCAAATTGTTGCTCCTGAATCAACTAAAAATTTAATTTTCTTCCCTTGTATAATTAGCACCATGGTAGGCAATTGCTATACACATAACATAAATACATTGAATAAATTAAGCTATTTTCCAAAAGTTGTTTCTATTCAATGTGCAGTATTTGCGTCTAATTTGATCTGTCTATCGTGTAGGGAGTGTTTGTAGCGTGCAAAAAGCATGTCTTCATTGCAAGCATGTGTAGGCTATACAGTGTGTGTCTGTATTGCCTTCCTTAAAAAGATGCAAATGTGTCCTCCAGTCTCTCAGTCCCACCACCAACTCCATCCCCCACCTTCTGTCAGTCTGCTTACTGCTAAGGGTCGCTGTGCTGTTATTCGGATGAGTCCCTCCTAGGGTGAGGACAGTCATATGACCAATGTCCTCTCTCGCCACAGTTGTAGCAGGTGTCTTTTTCCTTTCCTCTAATGTTGCCACGGCCTCTGCCTCTGTTGCCTCTGCCCCGTCCTCTGGCTCTGCCCCTGAAGACCCCTCTGTTTGTGCCTCTGAAAGCTCCTCTGCCAGCACCTCTCCTTTCTTGGGACAGTGCTGCTACAGTTTTCATGAGAGTCAGCTGTGCATTGTCATTGTTCTGTTGTCTTTTCCTTTCTGCCTTTTCTTTCCTGTTAGCCATGATTTTCTCAGCATGTCTGGCATGTCTAACAATCTCCGTCAGAGCTGAATCTTGCAATCCAATGCATGTCTTCTCCACGTGAGCTCGAATGTCAGGGAGCAGCCCACCCAAAAATACGTTTTTGAAATGGGCTTCCCAGAGTTCAACCACCGCTCCGGCGGCGGTTGTGCGTGAGATACCGCTGTGTCGGTCAAAAGTCTCAGCCAGTCGGTGCTGGAAATCCTCCACCGCCTCGCCTTTCAACTGCTTGGTGTTTGCCACACGTGACATATCAATCCTGACCGGAAAAGTGGTCTCTATCCCGGTGAAGAGTTCCTCCAGCGCGTCGTTGTAGTCATCATTTGCTCTATTATTAAGAGTTGGATGACGAATGACTGGATCGTGGGTCGGATCTCTAGGGAAAAAGTTTCTGATCTTTGCATACTCCATAGGCCCCAGATTTTGCATCAGAATGCGTCGTATTTCTTGAACAGTGGGCAGAAAAGTCTCAATGAATGCTTTGAGGGACTTGGAAAATTCATACCTGTCAAGTTTTGGATTTGAAAATAAGGGAAATTTTTCCGGTGCCCACCGCAAGCAGTCCCACCACCCCAACCAAGCTCCAGTGTCCCTTACATTTTAAGACAGGTGTACAAGAAAGCTAAAATCACCACTTGATGCAGAATGCTGAAAACATTTACAATTTATATCATTGCTTGTCTTTACATTTTATTTTCATTCCACACATTCTTTTCATTTCATATTGCTTTTCTTTTACAGTTTTTCTTTTCATTTCACATAACTTTTCTTTACTCTTTTAGTGAGTTATTGTATAAATTTGTTGCAGACTTTGCATTCTTTAAGATTGTTTTGGAAGGAGTGTATTTGTGGGCTGGGCCAAAGTGGTTTACAGAGTGGTTTACATGAGAGTAGAGCGCAGACAGTTCTGTTGTCTAACGTCATCCTATTCTCTGGAACAATCTTTCGTACCATGCTAAACACCCTTTCTCAACTTGCATTGCTATGGGGAATGCATAGTAAAGCCTTCAGAAGTTTTAGCAGCGCACCGTCTCTGTCGAAGCGTCCATCATCCGTCTCTCATCATCTGACCTCACACACTAACCTCGCGACAACTGCCACCTACAGTATCTGTAGTAGGCTACTGCAGGTGGCAGTTATCGCGAGGCTAGTGACAGAGCTCAGATTGGGAATGTTTTATTTTTTTTACTCCGCTCGGACCCGGGGTATTATTTTTTAATAACGCAGGTTAAAATACGGGAGATTTACGGGAAAATACTAATACGGGAGGACAGCGGGAAAGAAGGGTAAAATACGGGACTTTCCCGGCCAAAACGGGATACTTGACAGGTATGGGCAAATTGCGCACCAGAGTCTTTACACGGGGGGAGATGGCTTGTGGCTCTTCTAATGTCCGTTTCAGTCCAGGGTCTATACAGCACACCCACTCCTCCCTGTGTAGCAACCTGAATCATTGGGAATGCATCAGCTTCATCTTCGTCTGCATCCCTCTCTGTTGTTCCTTCTGTGGGGGCGCAGATGCACCAGGGTGGCGGTGGAATGGGTGGAGGTTTTCTCGCGCCCGTCTGCGTCTTGCCCGTCCGCCCATCGGTACTGTGGCCGACCTCAGCCTTTTCCTTGATGCGGTGGGGTTTGGGTGTGGCAGTGGAACGTCGAGACCTGGATCCACGCCTTTCAAACTCGGATAGAGAGGAGAAATTGTGTCAGTGACAGTGTTCATGTCTTTTTTCTTTTTCTCCGTTTTGTTAGTATCACTCATGTTTAACAGTGTCATCTGTTCCTGCATTTTTTTTCTCCCTCTGCTATCAGCTTCTTTCATCCACACATTAAAACATGTCTTATTATCCTCAATTTGTTGTAAAACCTCTGTTTTAATTGTTTTGGAGTGGAAAACAGTCAATAGCGCTCCGTGGTCCTAACCCTCTTCTCTCTGAAAAACCTTTTTAAAGGTTTAGAGGTATGAGGCAGGTGATTTTTGATCCCTGGATAGCCAGTCATCAGCGACCCAACGGAGCTCTTTTTCTCTGTTAACTCAACCGTCCTGCTAGACAACAGCAAAATGTGGTGGAAGTTTTGCGTGAAGCAGCAGAGTTAGTGATATTCATGACAAAATCAAAACGAATAACGACTGTTTGAGAATTAAACCAAAGTTTGGTCTTTGAGTATTTATTTACATTTGCAAATGGAGAAACACAGTTTCAAAAGGTACACGCAGCACAACTGAAAATGTCTTTCTAACCTAAAATCTAAACATCAAAACATCATATAGTCAAAACCTCTGTTAAGCCACCCCTCTCCAAATATCTTTAGCATGCTCATAGTTGAAAAGAGGACATCATTACAGTCACCCCATTGTCTCACCTTGCCCTCTGCTCTCTGTTCCTAACATTAGCCTAAACAACAGTTTATCTCAGGAGACAGAAACCTACGTAGTTCTCACTGTTGTAAACAGTCATCGGCCTTCTCCACTTCTATCTAAGCAAAAAGTTAAACAAAAATGAGAAAGATTTCTTAAAAATAAAACTTCTTGGCTGAGAGTTCATGGCTGCAGCTGTCCCTCTCTGGTCTTTAAGAGTCTAAGAGGAAGGAACAGGATTATGTGGAGGTTTAAAACAATCTTTAAACAAATGGTCAAAATCATTAATCAATAATGGTTAAAATAAAATTTACCACCACAGTTTATCAACAATAAATATTCTAATCCTGGTCATATTAAGACAAAGCATCAGATCTGCACGAAGGATATTGAACTACTAGCGCTCTGCCTAAGGCCTTATCATCTGCCTAGGGAAATACACCAAATCAGACTGTTTGTTGTGTATATTGCGCCCTCAGCCAACACACAGCCTAAAGGAACATTTACCTACGTATCAACAATGTCAACATGTCACCTGTTCTACGCGTAATGAAACTTGCCTAGACAATTGCTATGGAAACATCCAGGACGCCTTTTATTCTAAGGCTTTGCCTGGTTTAGGGAACTCGGACCATAATATGATTAAGCTGATGCCTTCCTATGTGTCCCGACTACGGAGTGAGAAAGTGAAAAAGGTGGAGGTTAAATGCTGGTCTGCTGCTGCAACGGAGACGCTTCAGGACTGCCTGGAGTGCACAGACTGGAATGTAGTTACTGACGGGACTGATAACGTCAATGACGCATGTACACTTCTGTGAGGATATGATCATCCCCCGAAAGACTATTAAGATGTTTCCTAATAATAAGCCCTGGGTCACTCCAGAGTTAAAGCAACTCCTTAATGAGAAAAAACGTCTGTTTAAATCAGGAGGAAGTAGAGAAGAGAAAAAGATAGTACAGAAAAAGATCAAAAGCAAGATCAATGAGTGCAAAGCAGCATTCAAACATAAATTAGAAAGCTTTTTTAAAAATGATGTTAGAAGAGCCTGGCAGGGAGTTCAATGTATAGAAGCACCCTATGGTACCAGGCAATGATTTTAACATGGCAAATCAATTAAATGATTTTTACTGTAGATTTGACGTATATGATTTTAAAGCAGAACAGAATGAGGCCATTACAGCAGTAAGAGACATGAAAGGTGTGGATATTGACATCTCTATGAACGATGTCAAATCTCATTTTAGACGTGTAAACCCCCACAAAGCTTGTGGACCTGATGGTATCAGCTGTAGGACACTAAAGGAGTGTGCTGATCAGCTGACACAGCCCTTTCACAGGTTGTTCCAGCTGTCACTAGACACTGGTGTTGTTCCCAGTTTATGGAAAAAATCCTTAATAGTGCCGGTGCCTAAAAACAATAGACCTAAGGAACTCAATGATCTGCGTCCTGTTGCAGATTATGAAATGTTTTGAAAAAATAATTTGAAAGGAACTTCTCCATAAGCTCTCACCTCTTTTAGACCAAAATCAGTCAAGCCTCCTCTTCAGCTCACACTTATTTTAAATATGCTGACGATACAGCACTGGTTGGTTTTTTAAAATCTGACATTTCTTCTGTGAATGAATTCCAGAGGGAATTACAGGGTTTCACTCAGTGGTGTTCTGATAATTTTCTTGAAATAAATGTGAAGAAAACAAAAGAGATGGTCATAGATTTTAGCAAAAACAGAATTATAGTCCCCCCTTCTAAGATCAATGGTGAACTAGTAGAGAGAGTCTCAACCTACAAATATTTGGGAGTTGAAATTGACTCTAAATTAATTTTTAATGACTGTGCATTGAATAAAACTAAGAAAATGCACCAGCGGATGTTTTTCCTTAGGAAACTAAACACTTTTAGACTAGACAGACACATCCTTGTAATGTTTTATAAAAGTATTCTCCAGAGTGTTCTGTCTTTTGGCCTTATCTGCGTGTTTGGTAACATGCATGTTAAGGACCAAAAGAGACTGCAGCGTATGATCAAGATGGCCAGTAAGATCATAGGACTTGACCAGGTGTCGGCAGCTCAGCTGTACAATGAGCTTATCTTAAAAAAGACCGACCAAATTCTTAATGACCCCACTCACCCTCTTCATCATAAATTTATGAGAAGCAACAGGTCAACTGGTAGAATTTTACAACAGAGAATTAAAACGGAAAGGTACAATAAATCATTTGTGCCCACAGCGATCAGACTGTATAATGACCAAGCATATCGCAAGTACTTTGATCCCGCACTGGCACTTTAACTGGATGGTAGATCCAATTTTCCTTTTTTGACAACCACTCCTAGTTATTTTTATATATTTTTTTATTTTTAGCTACCTTAATGTTTCGTAAACGTTAGATGTCGGATTGTCTTTGTCATTTCTGTAGTATTGTTTATTCTTTGTATTGTTATTGTTGACTTCTGTTATTGTCATTCCCATTGTACTGTTACTTTTTTGTTATATACATGTTTATTGGTTTGTCTGTGGTGTCTATATGTTTAGAGAATATGTTGTGACAAGAGTGCAAAATGAATGACCACATGAATTTCCCCTTGTGGGATAATAAAGTTTACCTTGACCTTGACCTTGAATAGCAACGGGGATTTCGGTCCCTCATTTCGGTGCCACTGATATGCTTGTGTTCTCTCTGATGCACCGAAACGGACATCAGAATTATCGCTGCACGTGACGCTAGTTAACACTACACTACGCTCGACAGCAGGTAACGTTAGCCTACCACTAGCTAGTAGCTGAATTAAATACGGTTAAATGCTGACAGCTAAGGTTAAATGGTGTAAAGTGTGACTGTATTTCACTGTAGAGGATTCCAACAGCAGGATGTAACAGTCTGCAGGCAGCTGCCATTGTCGGAAAAACAACAGACGGTGCGTTCACTTGAAACTGTTAGCCTCGTGGTGCATTCAAAGTTATTTTAAAATACCCTTTTCCCATCTGGTGTTTTTTTTCGTCATTCAACAGCAATTTACTGGTGAAATAAGTTATTATTATAAGTTATAGTTATAACATTTTTATTAGGGCTGTCAAACGATTAATTTTTTTTAATCGCGATTAATCGTTGAATTTCTAGTTAATCGTGATTAATCGCATGTTTTGTCACATGATTAAAATTCTATTATTTTGCATTTCAGAACTGTTTTTAAGTACATATTAACAATGGAAAGCAATTCTTACCAGTGTATCTTGATTGGGAATCAAATGAATGCAAAGAAAGTGACTTCATGAACTTGATTTTAAGATTTGTATTAGTTTATTATTTATTTATTTAATGTAACCAAAAGAAAAATGTGTGAATCTAGTCACACATTTGAATCTAGAGTCAATATTAGGGTTGGGTGTTGTTTGGTTTGGATACCAGTGCTAAAGCGGTACTTTTGAAAATGGTACTGGTGCCTGAACCGCAGCAGGATGTGTTACGAGGAAGTATGGCAAAGGGTCAAAATAGTAGCCTGTTAGGCACGACGTGAAGCCGAGTGAAGTGAAAATAAATCAATAAATGGCGGCATGCGAATAAAAAAAATTAAGGCGTTATGCTCGGCCCTTGATCGCATCGCGATTAACGTGTTAATGCAGACAGCCCTAATCATTATTATTAAATCATTTAATTTTGACATTAGCAATAAACAAGCCGTTCTTTAATGTCTCCGACTGTTTAGTACCCTTTTTTTTCTTAAAAAGTATTGGTTTAGGCACCAGCACCGTTTTAAAAGTAGCGCTTTAGCACCAGTATCGGAAAAAAACAAACCATCAGAATCAGCTTTATTGGCCAGGTTTGCGTAGACAAGGAATTTGACTCCGGTAATCTTTGCTCTGAAAGTACAACACTTAACACATTAAGGGCCCTATCTTGCATTCAGCGCAATTGCCTTTGTACACCGACACATGTATGATTCCTTTTTTGCACTCGACGCACAGCGGACTTTTCCCTCCACAGACGCACGTCGGTAAATTAGGGAATGTATTTGCGCTCCTGGGGGCGGTTCAGCGAAAGAGGAGGCGTGTTCCGGCGCAAACGTTCCCTGGTGCTATTTTGCGGATTCAGAAAACAATTCCGCCACTGACCAGGAAAAACCTGGTCTAAAGTCAGTGGCGCTAGTCTAAAGTCAGTAGCGCGTTATTCAGATGCTATTTTAGGGGCGCATGCTTGGCCATAATGTAGCGTGTGCACAACGCGCATACGCTTTGCTTCTCTCATCTACACGGACGCATGCAGTTCCCATTTTTGCAAACCATACATAATTACAAGGAAAAATATTACTGAAAATGCGCTTCAGGTGTTTGGATAGGTCAGGAGGCACTTTACAGTACAGTCCTCAAAGTCCCAGCATTCTTTGTGGCTTGTTCATTTCCATGAATCATGGATGTGTTGATGACATAAATGAGGAAATATTAGAGGACTTAAGGAGACGTGATGTTGAACTACGGTGGGATTGGACACTGGATTGGATTCTGGTCCGGGAGTGGCAATGTGCGATGCGCTCCTGATGGAGCGGGTGGACGGAGATGGAGTGGGGGGAGGAGGAGGAAGGGGCACAACAGGTGCAGGTGGTGCGTTTTGAGGACCACGCTCCATGGCTGCAGCAATCCTCTCCACACTTGAGGAGATGCGCCCGAGTGGCCGCAGCAACATCGCCACCCGGTCAAGACGGGCATTTATTACTTTGCCGCATCTCGCATCGGCAGCTCCCGCTGGCGTGCGCCAGGCAAATCCGCCGTTATAATAGCAATCCGCCATGGAACAAGCGCACCTGCTCTTAAAAGGAATGTGAGATGACGCTCTGATAGGTTTATTGCACGTTACGCCCAAACCACACCTAGCTAATTCAGACCAACCCATTTTAGATTTGCGTCGGGCGCAAGAGTCATTTATCCCGCCGGTATCATAGCAACAGCGCCCGAGATCCGCCCACAAAGCTACTTGCGTTTCACGTTTGATACTTGCGTTTCAGATCGTTAAAATAGGGCCCTAAGAATAAAAACAGAGATGACGGTAAGAATATAAAAAATACTGTTAGTTTAGAGTATAACAATACAATATAATTTAAAATTTGACAGTATTCTGCTAATATCCAACAAATTGCTCGTTGAATTTAAAACAAATGAAAGTGTAGCCATGGTGTGCTTTGTCAATTACATTTTTTTGCCAAATGTTAATGGTTCAGCAGATAAAATACCCATAATACTATACTATACTCCATACAGAAAATTACATTATTATTAATCTCAACACTGTTTCCTTGTATCTCCTGTTAAATCACAAAAGACTAAGGCTATCTAAAGTAAATTCTTGTTCATTTTGTTTGTTAGATCACTGTTCATGTTTTGAAGTGTTTTATCTGTGTTTTGGGGTTCCTAAACATAGCCTACTGTTCTGTACTATACGTATATGTCCTGTTGCTCTCATTATGTTCTCATCTGAGCAGATTTCTGACATTCAAACAACTCTGAGTTATAGTTTAAAACTTGTAACGTTACAGCCAGTTTCATAGAATTAAGGGTTTATTCGGTCTTGAGTCCATAAATACAGTTAATGGATACAGGCACAGAGAACTGATAACTTAAATAAATAATGTAAAAGAAAAAGGGAGGGAGGGGTATTACAGATTGAAGGAGGGAAGTACAGTATATATCTGGTAATGTACAAAGTTTGTAGTTGTGTTTTTCCTGAATTTAGAAACATTAGAAATGGGGACCTGGGGTCTCATTTATAAAAGTGGCATACACACAAAACAGGGCTGAAAATGGGCGTACGCCGCTTCCCACGCAAAGGTTGTGATTTATAAAAAACAAACTTGACGGGAGATTGTGCGGTCCTCCATGCAAACTCGGCGACGCAGATGGTCAGGTGGTGAACTGAAGTCAGACTGCAGAAAGTACATGTGGGAATAACGATTACTCTTAATATGTTTAATAGTGTTGATTCCTCACCCACATTTCTTCAAACCATATGATGTAGGCCTAGATTAAATCCGGCAGTGTTATTTGCGCTTGTACTGATACTGATATGGATAATTCTTCCATAAATACCTATATATTCTCATCTTAAATCAAAAGTCGTTCTTAATATTTAATCAGCGCTGTCTCACCGTCACAGAGTCCGCTACGGAGCGCAGGAGGAGGGGATGGCCCGACTGCATGGAATACAGAATAGCATCAAATACTATATAATAATAAAACATATATAATCAAATGTCATTCCGTCTTCAGATTGTATCTCGGGGTGAGGGATACCACTAGTTAATGCTGTGATTTTGGCAAGGTGTCTACAATCACTCTTAAGTACGGAGCCCCAGACATGACATGTGGGAAAAATAAATAAATTGTGGCCACAATATAGGTATAATGTGCGCACAAAATACTAATTTGTTTCCACAACATACTAATTCGTGGCCATGAAATAGTATTTCGTGCGCACATTATACCATATTGTGGCCACGAAATAGATATAACGTGCGCACGAAATACTAATTTGTGGCCCACGAAATATTATTTTGTGCGCACATTATATAATATTATGTGTCTTAATAGCCATCGCGCAATACTAATTTGTGGCCACGGAGATACTATTATTGTCGCGTATGTTTTAATATCATGCCCATGAATTACCTGGACACCGGTAGAAGCAGGGAGAGATTACTACGTGCATAAGGTGAGTGTCTTTTCTTATTCTGTTATCATCAATATGTTGTTGCACAGCATTTAATCATGCGGTTATTTATATTTTTATATTTTGTTTCAACGGGCAGCCTTAATGCCTAATGACGTCTCGCTGCACTTTTACCAACTTAATCCCGTTACTAGCTTAAACGTTGTTAGTATGAGGCCGTAAAGCCATGCTTGTTTGTGTCTAGGAGCTGCAACACACTACGGGTGTGCTGAATTGTTTAAATAATAAACTTTGAAATAGTTTGAATTGTTTAATGTGTCACATTACTGTAGCCAGTGTTGTGCCTGGCTCACAGGCACGTGAACTGAACGTACTACTGCCTGATGAACGTTACTGTGAACTTCGTTCATTCTGGTGTCTGTGTAGCGCACGCCGCTCTCTCAGTTTAACTCCGTCCAATAGATTTCTATAGAGCCTTCCAGGAGAAGACCCGGCTAAAACACACCGTAAACAGGCCTTCATATGTAGCGGAAAAAACACCAATCTGGCAGCGGCACGCAACCACCAGCATTACATGCGTCATCAAAAAAAACGCGTGGAGACAACGACGAAGCAGCAAGGAGGCTTCTATGATCATTCAAATGAGTTTTATGACGAGGTCGGTGAGGATGGAAACATCTGACATTTCTGTGCAAACTTTGCCCGCCGGCTTTCAAAGAGAAAATCCGAACTTCAGTCCCATCCACAGCAAACCTGAAACGGCGCATTGAACTGATTGGATATGAAGATGAAATCTGACGCATATTTTCAGTGTTAAAACTGATCAAATAATTGCTGTCTGTGGTAGGCTAATAATTTTGAAAAAGAATAGCTCGCAGCAACATATGGAAAAAAAAGAACTATGAACTAGTTGAAGTTTGAACTATGAACTGAACTAGTTCATTTTAAAATGTGTGAACTGAACTTTGAACTAGTTCATGTAGAAAGTGAACTTTCCCAACACTGACTGTAGCAGGAATAATGTTAATGAAGCCTGGCAGGGCAAACCTATGGAGTAGGAGAAGCAAATCTCCCAAAAAGAATAAATAAAATGACTAAAAAAAGATGAGGCTATGGAGGGATACTGAGTGGTTTCTGTTATACCTGCGTTTATAGTTTACGTTTAATTTGCTCCCAAAGATTGAACAACATATTTGTCCAAAACTTTGTTTGAATTTTCAGGGTATTATGAAGATATTTTTCCAATTAGTAGTGCTATTAGTCAGACTAGTGTGACTCTAATAAGTACAGTATATGATACTATTATTTTTATTTCCTGTGGTTTACAGGTGAAAGCATGGATGCTCGGCTGCGAGAATTTTTGAAGGAGCGCCAAATTGAAGAGGATGTGATTCAGAAACTTCAAGATGAAAATGTAAGCCACTAGTTGCTGTGTATGCTTTTGTCAAGTATGTATGTTAAGAACATGCACACCAGAACAGGCATACTGAATGTGCAATGCAAATTGGGCCGCATTCAGTTTTTTAAAACATTCATTTGACAGCAAAAGTGTACACACTCTAAGTAATGTTACATGTTTTATGTAATGAAATCAAATACAAGAAAAAATATTAATAACTACACCCTTTACTGAAGCTATATCCTACATTCCTTAAATATACATTGACATTATATTCTAAGATGTATGGCATTCATTCCTTTATTGATTTAGAGTATCTTATATTTTTTCAGATTGATGAAACTGTCATTCCACTAATGACAGACAGTGACCTGGCCAAGTACATCCCTAAAGCTGGGGATAGAGTCTCCACGGTGGCCTTTTGCAGACAAGCAGCACTAACACAACAAGCACCATCCAGGAAAGAAACCATCCTATCAAGGCTACGTCAAAGACTCTCCGGAACTGAGGGGACACCTAGAGCTCCACAAAACAAATCATCTAAGTGGGCAGGAAATGCAAATGCCAAACGGCGGGGTTGAGGTTGGCTGGATGGATTTCGATGTGAAAGAGCAAAGGTACAAACAGGTGAAGTCTGTAAGCGGTGGAGGAACCAGGCATCTCTCTGTTGACAAAGATGAAACAGTAGCAGATATCAAAGTTATGGCTGAAAATCTTTTCTTCCCCAATGGCCTTTCCAAAAAAAAAAAAAATCTTTCCCACTATTCAACTCATATTGAGAGCTCCCAGATACATGTTAAGATGTCCAATAGAGTAGAAGAGTTGTATAACCAAAGCAAGGTCAAAATTCTCAGACTTTATTTGTGCACCAAAAAGAAAACAGGACCGCAGCCCGCAGTAGGAGAGGAGGATGATCTCTCAGTAACCCCCAGGCCCCATGGATAGATCTCACTGAACATGAACAGAAACAGGCTGTTGAAGATCTGTTGGTGGAAAACAGAAATTCAGAGTCCCCAAATGTCGATGGAAACTAATTATGGAGCTTCCTCAAGTGAAGACTTGGAACTGAATGACACATTACCGTGGGATGGTCTGCTAACTCTGGGTTCTGAGGCAGTTATTATCATAAGTGGGGATGACAGGTTGGATGTAACTGTGGATGAACCAAACCTTGAAACACCACACAAAAGAGGATGATGTACCTTATCAAACAGTGGATGAGTTACTGTCTGATCTGGTGCTTGCAGGGGAGACCAATGTTCCAGCCCAAGCACTTCCTGAACCACAACCTTCTCCTGTAACGCTGATTGTAAGAAGAGGTCACTGTCTTGGTGACTTGATCAGTGCCTTCAAGGACCCAAACATTCTTACAACCGAGGTCAACATCAAAATGTGTTTACCAAATGGAGAGCTTGAACAGGGTGAAGGAATTGGTGTTTTGCGAGATTGCCTGACAGAATTTTGGATGGATTTCTATGACAGCTGCACACTGGGGGTTGAGGTTAAAGTCCCCTTCATCAGACATGACTTTCAGTGTGAAGAATGGCAGGCTGTAGCTAGAGTGTTTGTACTAGGGTGGAAACAAGCTGGTTACTTCCCAGTGAAACTTGCAGTACCATTTCTGGAAGAGGTATTGTATAGCTCGACAACCAGTAGTTTCAAGGATTCCCTTTTGCTGTACGTATCCCAAGAGGAAAGAGCTATCCTTTTGAAGGCTTTGGAGGACTTTCATTCAGTGGATACAGATGAACTTCTCGATGTACTCGATGCATATGAATGCAAGCAAGTCCCTAACAAGGACACACTGCTCCCTGTTTTAGCACAGATAGGACACAAAGTAATCATCCAGGCCCCAATGTATGTCATTAAGTGTTGGCGTCCTGTTGTGGGCTCTATAGCCAGTTTACTGCCACCAGAGGGTCTGCATCATTACATTGCACAAAAAAAACCAACTGCAAAAACAGTGAAGCAGCTTCTAAAATTCCCAGAGGAGATGACAACAGCCCAATCAACAGTTTCTCAGTATCTGAAAAGGTACATCGGGGAAATTGATCGCAACACTCTTCAGCTCTTCCTTCGGTTCTGTACAGGATCCGATCTCCTGGATAAGGCCATACTGATTGAGTTCATGGAAACCACTGATTTCCTCCGCAGACCACAGTCCCACACATGTGGATGTGTATTAAAGCACGTTGACGGTTACCACGATTTTAGTACCCAGATTTGCAAATATAACAATATTCTACAAGCTCAATGTGGGTAATGGATGTGGTGTATGTAATAATACCAACAATAACACAACGGATGTGACAGCTCCTTGACTGGATGGTGCTGTTATTTTAGCTCTGTAGTTCTGTGAGCCTCTTATGTGGGTCATTTTATTTCATCTGCTCTGAAAGTAGTTGCTGTGTTCTTTCACATTTAAATGGTTAAAGGGATAGTTTATAGTTATATGAAGTATTTATCTCTAGTCAGTGTTTACCTGCAGTAGACAGTGCTCAGCACTCTGTTTGTAGATGCAGAGCATAGTGCGGAACAGAAAACATATTTAAGCCACCTAAAAGAACCACCACTTTTAAAAATCATCTGAACGCTATGTTTGAAATATTTTCAGCTTCACCTGGTCATAAAACAAATGTTTCTTTTAACAGTAAAGCTCCTGTATTGTGTAGGTTCATTTGTACCTGCTGCATACTATTCCTCCAGTTAGTGCCAAAAGAAATATATGTTTAAGTCTAGGTAAAGCCCTGACAATATTCCAAGTAAAGTGTACAGTTAAACTGTTTTGGAAGTGGGACTTTTTTAGGTGGCCTAAATAATTTTTGGTTGCTGTGTTACTGGCTCTGTTGTTAGCAGTGTATCACTCTGCTTTTTAAAAAACTGGGAGCTTACTGACCACTGTCTACTGCAGGTAATATAGTGATAATGTACCTCATACCTTACCTCACTTAAAAACAAATTATCCCATTTGTGTTGTTACAATGTTGTTTGTAGCAACCCCATCAGAAACAAGAATGTGAGCCTTGACTGATCGTTTTTGGAATGTCTTTAAAACTGAGTGAGTTGTTTACACAAGTTGTTTACACTTTATTTCAAGTAACATTATTTTGTAACTATGAACCTGGCTAACAGGAGGCTTGGAACACAGTTTCTATCCTGTTATTATTCGTGTTAGTGTACATACAAAATACATGTGTTGCTTTCAGTTATAGTGTATTTTAAAAAAGGTCAATAAACTTTTTCAAGTTTGTACAAAAGTTTGATGTCATCTCTGTTACATTCTATACATCTGCACGCTTTTCTTACAACATTGTTTTATACATGCTGTGATTTGTTAGAGGACACAATTTATCCACCGTGGGATTGTTTTGGTTTAATTATTCAGTTTTATTCTTGTCCACCATTATTTAAACATTAGTCTTGCATTGCCAGACCTATTTTACCGCCACCGGAGAAAGAACATCATAATGCATGTACATAGGTCTTCTTGTTTAATTGATCATAACAATATATTTGTGTTGTCATTACCAGTCTGTGGGGTTGCTGTCCAGGGTGCTACTGTCCTTGTTAGAGATGAATAAATTTTTTTCTGTTAGCATTTGCAGACAGTTTTAATCACACACTAGCTGATGCCGGTAAGAAGTCTGTTTATGTTGATTTTTTTTTTTACTTAACTCTAAAGCAGAATACCAAAACACATAACAAACATAGCTTTAAATGATATGAACATAAGTATTGTAGCAGTTGTAGTGTTTACAGTTTGACAAGATAATACCAATATGGATCAGCATGAAGGATTATAATTCTAGCTAACAATAGCTATCAGGATGAGTTCAACTATTGACAGATTGCTAAAACAGTATGGTATAAGGTCTTTTCTGATTATTTTGTTTCCAACAAAGGCACAAGAAAAACAAGATATTTCTTGACTAAACTGCCAGCTCAAATAACTGTGGACCGAATCGAATCCCTCAGCTGAACATATAAATCAAGTGACTGGGACATGGTAGATGGGTACTCCAAGCCTGATTCCTCCATTGTTGTTGTGCACAAATCAAACACCGTCCGCATCACATGGGACTGAACTTAAAAATGTGCAGCTGTCTTTACATGTGGTCAAATCTTCAGTAAGTGGAACAAGAAAATCTTCTGTCCCCCAAAGGTGAGGGGCCATGTACATGACATCAGGTATCCCACTGGGCGACGTTAGTGTTCTTGGAGGCGATCACGATGAGCGGATTCCAAACATCCCTTATATCATTTAATACCTCCTGTTGAAGAAACAATAACGATTAGGGGATTAGTAGGCCTACAAATTAGTACGCAATTCAAACATGGATTAAGTGAAATGCCCACAAAGCAGGGCTCCTGCCTTATATTGAGTAAGAAAAGATATAGTTTTTGTAAGCAAATCGTATTGTTAGCCTAACAGTCTAAGAACCATCACTATCACAGATAAACATAAACACAACTGGCCTACATTTCTAAGCTTACATGAAGGTAATGCAAGTTGACGGCAGAGGTTCTGATGCTTACTGTCATAATATATTTACCTGAATGACTGGCATGAAGCAGTACTGTGTTAAAGCTTTGTCCAGAAAATCCCCAGAGAAAAAACCCTCATCCTTCAGTTCTCCTAGAAGCGTGATCCATTGTTCGATTCCTTCTTTTCTCATCACTCCCCACCAGATCTCAATTCTCTGGTTTGCTGTACTTGGCCCTGTGATGTAACTTCTCTCCGCTGCTCTGTCATCTACATCATCTCTCCGTAGATACCGCTGAATGTCTCTAACCACCACGTTCTCTGTTCCCAAGTGTTCTTGTATGAGCCTTGGCCAGCCCCCACAGCGCTCCACTGCTTCCACAAAGTAGCCCCCAATAACTTCGGTCGCTGTTCGTTGGCTGGCCCGCAGAATTATATTCGCCGAGAAGCCATCGATGCAGCCATTAATGCATATTCCGGTTATGGCTTCAATTTGTCGTATGAGTCTATGTGCCACACAAAGTTAGGTCCTTGGAGCAAAATACTGCCTCCTTCTGAGCGCGTCGTCTGGCGAGCTGCGCGGAGCCGATGGGGTCCAGTAGAGAGAGGAGGATCCTGACGTCTTCTTTTCTTATAGAGATGCCTTGTTGTATACACTTTGTATACATCCACCGGTAACCGTGATCTTTTCCAGGGCCTTTCAGTTGGTCAACAATGAAATCAATACCGGCTTCCAAATTGTACCTCGCCCGGTAAAGCATCCGGGCTTTCAATATTCTGTTTAAATGCCTCTCTGTAATAACGATTCCTTGCAATACCAGGCTTTTAGAATGTCTTTGTAACTCATTCCCAGCCTAAAATACAATTCAATCAAATCATCTCTGTCCATGACTGCATGTTTAGCTTGCTCTGTATTGCCTATGCCCCACACAGGTATAGCAGAACATGCCGCATTATAGTTAGGCCACGTCATTTACCCTAAAATTCTATTTTGTGGCCACAAATTAGTATTTCGTGGCCCACAATTGTATATTGTGGCCACAAATTTAGTTTTCCGTGGCCCAAATTAGTATTCGTGGCCACAAATTAGTATTTTGTGCGCACAAATTAGTATTCGTGCCACAAATTAGCATTTCGTTCCCACAATTGTGCTTTTCGTGGCCACAATTAGCATTTAACATTTCGACACAAATTAGTATTTTGGTGGCCCAAATTTGCATTCATTGGCCACAGAATTTACGTTCGTGGCCACAAATTAGTATATTGTGGCCAAAAATTAGTATTTCGTGGCCACAAATTAGTATTTCATGCCCACAAATTAGTATTTCGTGGCCACAAATTAGTATTTCGTGGCCACAAATTAGCATTTCATGCCCACAAATTAGTATATTGTGGCCACAAATTATTTTATTTTTTTCAGATGTCATGTCTGGGGCTCCGTACTTAAGTGTTGTAAACATATTTATACTGCGGTGACCCCTGTGCGTAATGCTGCATGATGGCCCTGCTGGCCCTGCAGGAGGACTAACCCCCAATGGAAGAATCAGGAGAGAAACTTCAGGGACCATGACGATGACTGACTAATATGCCGATTTAAATTCCATTCCATTCAGATTCCTGAATTCCATTCCATTCAGATTCCTGAATTTTTGCGGGATGTGGATTTCGGAGCTGTCACCAAAGAGACAGAGATGACGGGATGCTGTAGCTCAGGGTGGTGGACAGTGTCTCTGTGACCGTGATCCAGAAAGAGTGAACTGGTTGGCAGAGCCACATGTGTGTAGATAGTCGTCTGTGCTACCTAAAGTGCATTGTGAACAGATACCTGTGTTTGCTAGGCCCATTTTGAACATTAACCTTTGGGTGATGTGAGTCCTATGAATGACTTTATATTGTATAAGCTGCAGTTTTGTGTTAGCAGTCATGGAAAAGGTATTCTTACAGATGTGTTCCCAGTAATCAGGGTTGGGAGACAAGGCCAGATCAGTTTCCCACTTGGTTGTTGGGAGTGTTATTGATGTATTCAGGTTGGAAATCATTGTATATAGCTGGGAGGTTAGTTTTTTGAAGTTATTTTCATAAATTCTTCTGTAAGCTGAGAGGGCTGTAATGTCTTGTTGGTAAGTCCGATGTTATCTTTAATTTTAAGTCCAAGTTGTTGCTATTGAAGGAATTGTTTTCTCCCAACCCAATATTTCTGTGTGAATGTGTTAAATGACATGAAATGGTGGTTCTCAAAGAGGTGGTGAAGGTGTGGGATGTCCATGTGGAGAAGTAAAAAGTTTTTTTCTGTAACATGAACACAGAGTGGGGGTGAACTTGTTTAATTCTAGTGATGATTTTGTGATTTGGTTGGTTTTCCACCAGGCTGTCAGAGGTGAATAGATGGTAATGCGTTGGCACAAGTTGGATTCCTTGATTGATTGAGAGAGGAAGGGGAGATCTGCAGTTGGGATGTTTGTACATTGGTTTTGTTCCACTTCCAGCCACGGGTAATTGTACTTGTGTATGTTGATCCATTTAACCAAGTACTGTAATTGATTTGCCAGGAAGTAATGATGGAAGTTTGGTGCCTCAAGCAGGGGCGGTTCTACATTGAATTACACCCAGGGCGAGACCCTCTTCGAGCGCCAATTTATAGATAATTATATTATCTATGAATTATATTTCTAGCATTTGAAAAACACACTTAATTTAACTATTATTACAACTATTATTATTTAACTATTGCAATTACAATAGGAAACACACTTTTTAAGGTGCACAATCTCCACCTCCAACATTGCCAAAAGACAATGAACACAATTCTGCACAAAATATGACAGTATAGGTTATCAGAACTTAAAATAAATATACACTATACATAAATGTGCCAACAATATATACAATCATAAAAAAATTAACGAGCAGAGAGCAACAATAATATAAAATATAGACATATTCTGCAGTAGCAGGACCTCCATCAGCTCCCGTGGCCGATGATAGTGGTGCTGGTGGTGTCAGCGGCAGTGGCAGTGAGGAGGAGACTCAGGAGGAGAGGGACAGATGAGTAGGGTTGGGTTCCGAAACCCGTACCACTATGGTACTGGTTCCTACGCAAACGGTAGTATTCGGACCGGATTAGAACGCAAATTTTGGTTCCTCATTTCGGTTCCGACTGAAATATTTTCCCTCTGTTGCTCCGGACAGCGGCAGACTCTTTTTTTTTCTTTCTCCCTTTTCTGCCGAGTGGCGCAGGTGCCCCCTCGCGGTGTGAAGCGCGTGTCCGCGCTATCCTCCGACATGCACTCTACAATCACAGCTGATGCCGGCTTTTTATACGCGCTCCGAAACGGATGTAAAAATATCACCCTTTTTCTGTAGTCTACCGTTAGCTAGCTATCATAAATGTAGGCTACTTTTAAAATGTCATATTTTCCCTCTGGGCTCACCAAAACAGACGTGAAAGCATATTAACCATTCACTGACTGCACGTGATCGCTAGTAAACATATTACACTTGCTCTGCTAGTCTATCGTTCAGGACAAGAGCCTGTAGCCTGGTGGTGGGGGAGGCAGGACAGCCTCCCCAAACTGTCTACCCTTTCAAACTCCTACCTGTGTGTGTAAAGGCCTCTTGGACACCGTCTGAGAGAGATTTCTCCTGTGCAGGACATGTC
The DNA here is from genome assembly GCF_010015445.1 of Perca fluviatilis. NCBI lineage: Eukaryota > Metazoa > Chordata > Actinopteri > Perciformes > Percidae > Perca > Perca fluviatilis. Next base: position 2,318,351 of record NC_053116.1, read on the forward strand.
ATAAGTCAGGAGAGGTAAATATAGTCATTTTTCTGCAAAAGAACTGCTAAAGTTTGAAGCTGGTTGGCATACCAACTCAACATTTATTTTGTTGTTACTTGTTAATAGTGTAACTGTTATTTGTAAAATTATTGTAGTTGTGTGTTAGGTGACTTAGGTTTACTTATTATATATTTAAGTACTTTAAAACGTTAATATATTGTTAAATTTAAATCATTTTCAATTAAAAAAAAACTACATAAAAAGCCTTTCTTTAATGTCATTTTTCAGTTTTTCAAGAATCGGTTTAGGAATCGTTTAGGAATCGGATTCGTTTTAAAAGTACCGGTTCGGCATCGGAATCGTAAAAATCCAAACAGTACCCAACCGTACAGATGAGGGAGTGAGAGTAGAACCTGCAGTAAGCACTCCCCTTAAAACACTTTGGCCCTTGATAAAACTGAGCCAAAACTGAGTGGTGGACAAACTGTTGATGATAACACTACAACAATAAAAGACGTAGGCATGCTTTACTGTAGCCTAGATAAACGTCGCACATCATGCAAACGTTCTTAACGAGAATTGTAGCTTTTCTATCTGCATTGGCAGACAAAAACTCATGATAGACCTCTTCAAATTAAAGCACAGGGCCTCTTGAAATGATAAAATAAAAAAAATAAATAAATAAAAAAAAGCTTGTTTTATGATTCATGAGGAGTATACCGTTTTATTGTATTAATAAATGGCACTTTTTTGAAGTATTTAATATCTCAGCTCTCACTGATCCTTGCTTACTCATTACATGGCGTTAGTAGTTTTAAGGAGTAGGAATTGCTATACATATTCAGGGGAGAGCAAGGACGGGTGGTATCTGTGATCTTATGTGGTTGGCCAAAATGCCAGGGCTGATTTTTGGTCCCAGTCTGTCCCTGCCAGTCACTGTGGCTCCAGCAGAGAGGAGCTTTTCCAAACTAAAGTTGATCAAGTCATACCTGAGGTCAACCATGTCCCAAGGATCACTGGCCTTGCCGTCATCAATATCAATCACTCAATAGGGGAGCAGTTTTCATACGATGACATCATTAATGATTTTGGGAGGAAGGCCAGAAAGGTCAGGTTTTAGTTTTAGTTTGGGTTTTCTGTTCTTAGTGCTATAGTATAATAATTAGATTCTCTTTAGTGTGTGTTCACGTTTGTGTGATGAAGGATTTGTGCTATTTAGAATATGTCTATATTTTATATTATTGTTGCTCTCTGCTCGTTAATTTTTTTATGATTGTATATATTGTTGGCACATTTATGTATATAGTGTATATTTATTTTAAGTTCTGATAACCTATACTGTCATATTTTGTGCAGAATTGTGTTCATTGTCTTTTGGCAATGTTGGAGGTGGAGATTGTGCACCTTAAAAAGTGTGTTTCCTATTGTAATTGCAATAGTTAAATAATAATAGTTGTAATAATAGTTAAATTAAGTGTGTTTTTCAAATGCTAGAAATATAATTTATATATAATATAATTGGGGGGGGGAGGCGCTCGAAGAGGGTCTCGCCCTGGGTGTAATTCAATGTAGAACCACCCCTGCTCCCTAGGTACTTGATGTTGCCTGTGTGAAGGTGGAGGGAAGTGTCCTGAGCTCCAAAATCCCACGCGTCATCTGAGAGGGGTAGTAACATTGATTTATTCCAGTTGATAGTGTAATGTGAGACCTGGGACAATCTGTTGATGATATTGTGATAACCAGACTTTGATAAATGATGTTGGGGGAGCTTTCATAGTGGTGTGGTCACGTAGCCTAGAATTTAGAAATAAATATCTATTTTAGAAGTTTTAGAAATTTAATTTGCAGCCAGAGGGGTCTAGGCACTCTCCGTTGGCTTGCGAGCTGGAAAAAACTAATTTTGGTCAGGCCAATCACATCGTGTATAGAGTCGGTGGGCGGGCTTATGGCTGCTGCTGCTGGGAACAGAGGTCTTCTGAAGACTTGGAGTTAAGCTTTTCTTTGAGAAAAGAACAAAGAACGGCACTGAAGTCATTCTTAATAAAAAAGGAAGATGTGTTCGGAGTTTTGCCGACCGGAGACAGCAAAAGTTTTATCTATCAACTAGCTTTGCTATCTTCTTCGTTGCTCTGCCTGGTTGTAGCGCTATCCTATTACTTACAGAGGGAATTTGAAAGACAACCGTTTATCCCGCCCCTCGGATTGAGCTCTGTCAATGGTGAGTTCCCAGACCCAACATCTGGATGTGGGTCTGGCTTGTCAGGCTAGTGGTCGCGGTGTTTCTACGGTTTTATTAGTACAGTTAATCCCACCAGCAGCATGCTACTACTAACGATAGCCTTGAGCCTGAAGTGTAACGTTGTTGATGATGTCATGCACGTGGCACAAGACTTCACCTGCGCCCAAGTACAACCTATGTTTAGGAAACACAGCTTTAATTATTTATTACATGGTGTCTCTATAGCACCCCCTACAAAAGGATGTCACAAATGCGGTCAAAGGTTAAAACTCTTTGACCGCATTTGTGACATCCTTTTAATATACTCCCAAACTCAAATAAAAACAATGAAAACCTGTGAGAAATACGAGACTAGAGTGATTTGGTTAATTTGTGTCGGCCTGTAATGCAGAGAAAGCCTTAATTTGGACACATTTGGTTTGACAATCACAAAATTTGCTACACACATTTCTCCGATTTGCTTTTATTAGCTCCACCCAACTAGAAGTTAGCCATTTTTAATTGTATGCTCTCAAGTTATTGTTGTTTTGTAGTTTACCATCATATTATCTTCCTTTGTGGACTTTTAATTTAATAATCTCTGACATTTTATATTCACTGTTTGTATTTTCTGTGACTGAATGGGGTTTTAAATCTGATGAGGTCTTTCAGACTGAAAGTAAAGACACTGATGATCAAAATCAGACAATCAAAAGCAAACAGCTGATTTATTTATCTGACTTAATGATAATGTCAATGATTGAATTGTTTTAAATGTTTTTGAATGCGGAACAATTAAATGCAAATAAATGAAATAAAACAAGGCCACATGCTGATTGTTTGTGACTTGATTTGATGGATTTATTCTTCCTGTTGTGTGTGTTTAAACTCCTAATTAAAAAGGTAAAGTTTCCATCCACTAAAAATTCAGATTATTATTCTAAGTGTCTGACATTACCTACACAGATAGAGCTTTTTGTTAAAGAGTAAGATCCTTTTAGTTTAACATGAAACAGCCCCAAAATCACCATCACCAAACCCATTAGACTCCATGTAAATAATTAGTAAGTTTATCATCGTGAAACACACTTCATTCAAAGCAGACAGAAACAAAATAAAACTCTCAAAATCAAAGCCGTCTTGGTTCATCTTTCCACTGTTCCAACAATCACCACTATGGTTAGGTTGAAATAAACCCTTAATCACCCATTTACACGTGGAAATATGCTGGCTCTATACACGCTAAAAGTACAGATTATTTACATGGAGACTGTTGGGTTTGGTGATGGTTCTATACACGCTAGTCTGTAGGATGAAAATACTTCATTCAGAATGGTTTGACACCGATTTTGCGTAACTTTACCTAAAATTAAACGTTTCTGTGAAGTGTTTGTACTTTAATGACATAATTAAATTAAATATTTGTCGAATTTAGAGCTCTACACCGTAAAAAATGTGACCAATGGTTACTTAAAAAATGTATGGCAACAAAGTGACACGTAATATAATTGAATAGATTTTAAGTTCTACAACTTTGATTAAAAAGTATTGAATAAATTAACTAAATTTAAACAAAACAAATGAGTACCTGTTCATAAAAGCAACACTTAAAATGTGTTGGATTTAGTAATAGCATACAAAATGATAAGTTATATAGCCAAAATTTTTTTAGTAAATCCAAATCAGTTTCACAAAGAAAACTGATTGGTGTTTAATAAGTATCTGACCAAAAGTAATTTAGATTTACTAAATATCTAGGAGAAATTAATTTAGATTCACTAAATATCTGGGAGAAATTAATTTAGATTCACTAAATATCTGGGAGAAATTAATTTAGATTCACTAAATATCTGGGAGAAATTAATTTAGATTCACTAAATATCTGGGAGAAATTAATTTAGATTCACTAAATATCTGGGAGAAATTAATTTAGATTTTCTAAATATCTGGGTAAAAATAATTTGTATTCACTGACATAAAATAAATTATACTAACTAATATTTTAGCACATTGTTGCCTAATTCAACACATTTACACTGCGTTTCTTATTTATCCGTACCTAAATGAATTGTTTACATTGAAGTTTTAATTTGTGTCACTTTGTTGCCATCATTTTTCTATGTATAATACACTCAATATCATGCCTTCTTGGTACCACAGGTAACTTAAATTGGGTTAATAAATCATCATGCATAATAAGAACAGCAGGCAAACATTTTTGTCCATTTTTTTCTAAACATGTTTATCTAACATTTTTCAAGTTGTTTAGTGCAAAATGCCAAAATACAACAATAAAACACAGAGAGAGGCTATAAGACAAAAAATAAAAAAGGCAGAAACCATGAATGTGTACAATAGGGACACAATAGAATGGCATTTGGGATTCTTTTTAATAAATGTTTAATCATTTAATGGTGTTTAATTTCTGCTACGTCATTGGCTTAAATTATCCACAGTGATTTGTGATGTGATTTAAGGTTTAGTCCTGTTAGTGCATTTAAATTAAGACAATGTTTTCAGTCTGCAAATTTTTCTTACATTTTCATTTATGTGCCAATTGAAATCGTCAGGGCCATTAAACGGCTAAAAGTAATTGATTAATATCACATGGAGTCTGGGATAAGGTCAAGTAATTCCATTATCCTTACTTCTGTACTTTTTGCTAAAATAAGACTCACTTAAACAATCACATTAATTTGTTAAAATTCCTCAATTAAAACATGTCAAATTTGCATCCCTGGTGTACACAGAGGAATCACAAGGTACAATAACAGCTGCCTGTAGCAATACAAATTCAAAATCACAATACCACTCCCGTAAAATGAGTATGATTGGTTTGATATTTCTAAACAACCACATGTTGCACTGAAAAATCAATATTTTTTAGTTACTTAACAGTTGAAAAAAAGGAAATGCCCAAACTTTCATTAAGTGGAAGCAAGTTGAGAACAATCAGGGCAGCGTGAACAATCTTTATGGTGTCTTTATGTTTAATTTGGTCACTTTTATGAAGAGTAAAGTAATCTTCAAATTCCAAGTCCAAATACTAAAGACTGAACTCATCAGAAATTCCAAAGGCCTCCTTCAGTAACAGTTTGCAGTTCCTTCACAGTAAGTGGGTAACCATGTGACAGTTTTGACAGTGAGTTAATTGTTCCCTGTCATTCTGCGAGGGTCCCTTTTCTCAAGCTAGTAGCTTATTCTTGAGGCTGTTCACTTTTGGGGACAGCTTTGAATAATCCAGCTCAAGGAGGAGTTTCTGGAAGACTTCAAGCGTGTACCTGACCTCCTTGGGATAGGCAAGATTCACTGCATATGCCAAGCCAATGACCATGGAGCAAGCCCTTGGAAAGTTACCCAGAGCAGTCAGAACTTTCACGCCCTCTACTACGATACCGATGTCATCAGGACCCTCTGGCGTAGTAGTCTTGATGTGGTAGATTTTAATCCTTTGTACAGCAAGGTCCTGCGACACACTGTCTTCATCAGCATCCTGAAATAGCAACATTTGGTATTTAAGACTGTACCACCAAAGGAGAAGGTTCTAATTGAACAACTCCCAAATTGGTTGTTGCACATGATGCACTTCCGTTACGTAATAAAATCTGAGATAATGTACATATTTTTATGCCAGGTAAGTTAAAAAGGATCTAATCAGCTCACCGCTCCACATGAAAACAATTCACTGACACCAGAGATAATGGTCTGAATTTAGTCACAGTTGTAAATATTTGGAAAACTTTGGAAATTAAATCAATTCATCGCTAAATAAATGAATTTCTTCCCGGCACTTGTCTGTGCACTTTGTGATCCGTTGCACACGTGTTATTTTACATTCACCAACACAGGCTGGTCACCTAGTGAGCCTCGTTTCTGGGAGTATTACTGTAGTCTTTTACCTGGTGCATATCTATGATGTTAAATTAACCTTAGCCAGCTGCATTATTAAATCTAGGTACAAGCATGCTGCATGCATATTGGCTCATTGACACTGATGAGATTTACTCCTTATGTATCAAATTTGGTACCGATTGACCATGCGCTTTTCAATACTTGTCAGTATCGAAGCAATTTGGCTTTCGATACCCAGCCCTAGAGATGAGACAGATTACCTTCTTTATATTTTAACATGTTCTTGAACTTACATCATACTCCTTTAAGAGTTGATCTGTGGATTCCCCAAGGTACACCATCAAACACCGAATGACAACATCTCTGGTCATGCTGATGCTATGGTTGCTTGGAGCCTGAAATTACAAACATAAACATAATTCAAGTTCATGGTGTACAAATCATTTAATGACATAAAACTTCTTAAACAGGGCTCCAGACTCTTTTCACCTCTGTCCCTGAACTGCCCTGAAAAACAATTTTAACCGTCCTGACGTTAATGTAAAGCGTCCCAAAATCAAAATGTTATTTCTTTACTTTATTATCCTCTATAGTTGTTAGTGACATAATAAATGATTATAAATTGATAAAATTAATATTTATGTTGCTTGATTCAAACAAAAAGATTTATAAACAAGACTGAAAAGTTATCTGTTGGGGCACCTTTTTACCTTGATGATAAATTATTTATTTTCAATTTAGTTCAGTTCAAACTCCTGGACTTTGTTTCAGCAGATTTTCTGCACTTTCAGAATCTCTCCCACATATCTGTGTTCTCTGACATGTCCAGAGGAAAATCATAATATTAGACTGTATGAGACTAACATCATTATTTAATGAGAATTCATAATATTTTATAATACAAGTCTACCTGACCTATACTCAGCTGTGCTCCCCTTCAGACTGTACTGAATGAGACAAGTGCACTTCATTGGAGGTACAAACCGAAACCAACACTTGTGGTCAGGCAGAAATCTCGGCACAAATCCTCACGCTAACTTCTGCAGCTCCCATAAAGTGCAGCTCACAGTCCCAAACAAAGCCAGATTGTGCTTCAGGTTTTAGATATTTATAATGCGAAACTCTACCAGCGAGTCTGCTGGCTGCGTCTCAGCGTGTGCGGGTTACTTTACGATTACGCCGTATGCCGAGTTGCATTAGCTGGGTAGAGATGATTCTTGCCGCTAGTCGACATTATCAGAATATAGATTTGTTTTTCACTGCATGAGAAGATTGATGTGTGTCACTTGACGCTGAAAGGTCAGCAAGCCATTTGTGACTGAGAGAATCAATGGACCTGTACCGCGGGAACAGGTGAGCAGCCAGCCTCCTGTGTGAGTCCGGCCTGACTTTAGTAACAGCTTGAGAAGACGGCCTCCGTTGTAGTCAGCGCTCAGTCAGTTCAGTTTGGTTCAGTTTGTCATTTGCTTAGAGATAGTAATAAATAAGCACACACACGATCCCTTTCGTCCTAGAGGCGTCCTACAGAATACTTCTCTTCGTCCCAAACACATTTTCTATCGTCCCCAGGACAACAGGACGCCGTTAGTCTTGAGCCCTGTTAAAGCTGCAGTTTTTAACACCAGGTGGCTTACATTACTGCTAAACAAAATGTCTTAGGGACCAGTCCAGTGAAACAAAGGTTTTGGTCCCAGCAAACTAACAGTGCATATAAACTCCCATAAAACCACAACATTTTTACACCTTGTGTTTGGATGGATTAAACAAACAAGACATAACATGTCAATCTGTGAGCTTTAGATGTGCTGGTAGGCAAATTTTGTAACCTTTGGACGGAGCCAGACTAGCCGTTCCTCAATGTATTCCTTTAAGCAATAAGTACACAGAGCTGAGTGATAACTGGTGCTAAACGAGTTGCTATATGGTTATGTAAACCATATATGGTGCACATTATTTGTAGATGACCGCAGCAGACATTTTCAATAAATTGTTTAGTGTTTCAAAAAGATATACCTAAAACATATATGCTTCAAATGGCTGTTAATCACATAACCATTGCAGGTTGAGGGTTTTGGTGTCCAATCAACAACGTGGAACAGAATCAGTCAAAGCACTACTTTGCAGGTCTCAAACATGTGCCATTGGTTGTGAGTGATAGTGTATATTCAGTGGTCACTTTAAATTCGTGCACCTGTACAATTTAATGCAGTTCAATACAATTGTCTCCTGTTATGATGGATATAATGTTCCGTTTTTGTTGACACGGTCAGAGAGGTGTTAAAAATGTATATGTTTTAGCATTGAGCTTATAACTATTGGAAGACTTTCTAGGACTATTGGGAGGTGTTACTAATATTCCAACCCCACATGTATGTAAATATGCAGTACAAAGAATTACAAACACACTTCAGTACAATGCCGTCCAGTATAGCACCGCTTTTAACTATGACCTCAATAATAAACATATAATTGAATGTGAGTGTATACAAACTATTTTTAAAAATGTTAGATATTATTTAATTCTCTTTATCAGAATCACAGGCTAACCTCCTAACTACCTCCTGTAGATTTAAGTAATACATGCATTATATTACAGCAATTTCATTACAAAATAATATACAAACGTAATAGTCATTTAAGGTTACCTTGAGTAGGATGGCCTGCAACCTCAACCCCATGGTTCCACCTTTGGAGTGGAAGATGTTCAGAAGCCTCGGAGTGTATTCATCCAGCTTAGACATGAACTTTGATTCAAGATGCACCATTGTGATTCTGTGAAACTCATCCTGGAGCTGAAAGACAAATAATACATATATTACATAATGTACATATTGTTGTTACAACTCTAGCAAGAAGCAATCTTATTCTGATGATGACCTTCATGTACATTCTGGGTTAAATCTGTGCAGCATGTTAATATATTTTGGCTAGCATACTACAATCTTCAGTGTTGGTAGTTTCTACATGCACTCTCAAAGATTATTTAAAATGATTTCTGTTAGAAACTGTACAGTTATATAATGCAACAAAATCTAAATCATTCTGGAATTTGACCTTGAAAATATGATTTAGAAAATAGTTGACAGTAACATAACACATTTTCTATTTATGAGCCAAATATGCAAAACCACCAGTGCAGTCCTTCACAGTGGACTAGGAATATTTCAAATTAGCTGTGCTTGTAACTCACTTGAGAGGGCTCAAATAGAGCAGGCCATCTGGTTTTGATGTCCTCTATGCTGGGTGATAGGTTGATGATTTTGTTTCTTCTGTGTGCAAATGTTTTGGCCATTTTTTCTTTGATCAATTTGTTGTTGTCCCTTTTTCTTACTTCAGTAAGCAACTGAATCCTCTCTTGTTCTTGACTTTCTTCATCCTCTCCTGCCGGGTAAGGGGGGAGGTAGTTTACCTCTGCCTTTCGAGGTTTTTTTACATTCTTTGCAGACTTCTGGTTTGCTGGGCTCTTGTGTTTCAGTGCATTACACATTACCCCAGGAACACCATAGCCTCGGAGTTTGGTGCGATAATTTGCCATCTTGTATTTGATGCTTTGTTGCCATCCATAGTAACCTGAGAAGGAGCCGGGTTCCTTAAGACAAGGATACTTACTGACAAGTGCCTCAGCAACATCACTTATCTGTGCACTTGATGGATAGGCTGTATATGTATATATACAGTGCCTTGCGAAAGTATTCGGCCCCCTTGAACGTTTCGACCTTTTGCCACATTTCAGGCCTCAAACATAAAGATATAAAACTGTAATTTTTTGTGAAGAATCAACAACAAGTGGGTCCCAATTATGAAGTGGAACGAAATTCATTGGCTATTTCAAACTTTTTTAACAAATAAAAAACTGAAAAAGTGGGCGTGCAAAATTATTCAGCCCCTTTACTTTCAGTGCAGCAAACTCTCCAGAAGTTCAGTGAGGATCTCTGAATGATCCAATGTTGACCTAAATGACTAATGATGATAAATAGAATCCAGCTGTGTGTAATCAAGTCTCCGTATAAATGCACCTGTTCTGTGATAGTCTCAGAGGTCTGTGTAAAGCGCAGGGAGCATCATGAAGAACAAGGAACACACCAGGCAGGTCCGAGATACTGTTGTGGAGAAGTTTAAAGCCGGATTTGGATACAAAAAGATTTCCCAAGCTTTAAACATCCCAAGGAGCACTGTGCAAGCGATAATATTGAAATGGAAGGAGTATCAGACCACTACAAATCTACGAAGACCCGGCGTCGCCCTCTAAACTTTCAGCTCATACAATGAGAAGACTGATCAGAGATGCAGCCAAGAGGCCCATGATCACTCTGGATGAACTGCAGAGATCTACAGCTGAGGTGGGAGACTCTGTCCATAGGACAACAATCAGTCGTATACTGCACAAATCTGGCCTTTATGGAAGAGTGGCAAGAAGAAAGCCATTTCTTAAAGATATCCATAAAAAGTGTCGTTTAAAGTTTGCCAAAAGCCACCTGGGAGACACACCAAACATGTGGAAGAAGGTGCTGTGGTCAGATGAAACCAAAATCGAACTTTTGGCAACAATGCAAAACGTTATGTTTGGCGTGGCAAAGCAACACAGCTCATCACCCTGAACACACCATCCCCACTGTCAAACATGGTGGTGGCAGCATCATGGTTTGGGCCTGCTTTTCTTCAGCAGGGACAGGGAAGATGGTTAAAATTGATGGGAAGATGGATGGAGCCAAATACAGGACCATTCTGGAAGAAAACCTGATGGAGTCTGCAAAAGACCTGAGACTGGGACGGAGATTTGTCTTCCAACAAGACAATGATCCAAAACATAAAGCAAAATCTACAATGGAATGGTTCACAAATAAACATATCCAGGTGTTAGAATGGCCAAGTCAAAGTCCAGACCTGAATCCAATCGAGAATCTGTGGAAAGAACTGAAAACTGCTGTTCACAAACGCTCTCCATCCAATCTCACTGAGCTCGAGCTGTTTTGCAAGGAGGAATGGGCAAAAATGTCAGTCTCTCGATGTGCAAAACTGATAGAGACATACCCCAAGCGACTTACAGCTGTAATCGCAGCAAAAGGTGGCTACAAAGTATTAACTTAAGGGGGCTGAATAATTTTGCACGCCCAATATTTCAGTTTTTTATTTGTTTAAAAGGTTTGAAATATCCAATAAATTTCGTTCCACTTCATGATTGTGTCCCACTTGTTGTTGATTCTTCACAAAAAATTACAGTTTTATATCTTTATGTTTGAGGCCTGAAATGTGGCAAAAGGTCGAAAAGTTCAAGGGGGCCGAATACTTTCGCAAGGCACTGTAGTTTCAGCCAGCTTCTCAAGTATGTCTGTCTTGATCTTTGAGGTAGTCACAAGTGTTCCATTCTTCTTGTAGTCTTCAGTGGCTCTTTCAAGGTACATCTCAGTTTCATATGCAAACCCTGGAATGGGGAACTGCTTTGGCCACCCTTGACATCGTTCTGTAGTATTTCGCCTAGACAGGAAAATGGTGTCCTGTGAAGAAGACGTTCCAGCAGATGAGTCTGCATAAGATGCAGAGTCACAGTCTGTTGACTGTTGATCAAAGGAACTGCCCAAACTTTCATCAAGTGGGAGCAAGTTGAGGATAATTGGGGCAGTGTGAACAATCTTTATGGTGTCTTTGTGTTTAATTTGGTCACTTGTATGAAGAGTAAAGTAATCTTCAAATTCTGAGTCCAAATACTGAAGACTGAACTCATCAGAAATTCCAAAGGTCTCCTTCACAACAGTTTGCAGCTCCTCCACAGTGGGTGGGATTCCTGATGGAAGGACCAACTTCTCAACTCTGTCATTAAGGATTACTCTGAGCTTTGCCTCCATCTCTGCCAGATGACAAGAATGTGAAAGGACAAAAGTTCAATAGCAAGCAGAAATTTAAACATGACACTAGACTTAACAATGAATAATGTAATTAAGAGCCTGGTGTGTGCCACCAGAATAAATAGATAGAGAACGCTCTTCAAATAAAGGTTATATCAGTAGCCAATAAAATGAAATACACCACCAAAGCTAGCAACTGGAACGCTTACTGTGACTAATTTAGTTAGTATGGTGCACTTCCAGATAAATGGGCTACAGTATAGATATTGTAAGCTATAAAGATTAACATAATTTATTCCAATTACCTAAAATGCACAACAGATATGACGTTTGAGTGTAACCAAGCGTTTTCCTCCCACACTGTACGCGGCCAAGGGGTGGACGTCACCAAGTTTCTGCTGATCCAAAAGAGCCATTTTCCCAGTGACCTCCAGGTAAAAAGATCTTATATGCTCTTCATACCAAGCAGCAGGTAACTTTACAATAAAATATATACAGTTGTCCAAAATGGCTATCTGAACAATCTCAGCAAAGTCAGGTAGTCCACCAGTAGAGCCATAGGTGAGGATCATCCCAACAGTGTACCTTGTTCCATAGTAGCTGACAGTGTTAGCTAACTGCACAGTGCACAGATGCGGTGATGTTTTTCTTAAAGCTTCCTGTATGTCTGAATGCAGCACATCTAAAGGCACGACAGATATTTTTGTTACACACAATGACTGTTTTCCAATGTCTGTATACAAGTGGTATGCCATCGTCATTTGATGTCTTGTAGAAAGGGTCAACAATACATTTTTTAAGTTTTTAGTGTGCCTCACAACCTGCTTAAAAAAGCTGTGTTTTGCTTCAAAGCGCATTGTCCATACACCAACCAGAGGCCCATATTCTTCAATTAATCCAGGATAGTGTTCCAAAAAATGGTGTTTGGGTGTCAGTGTCTCTTCAGGATAGGGTTGTGCCGATGGACGATATCATCGTATGATGGCTGCCCGACATCACGATGGAGAGCAACCATCGTGATGTGTCTTCCCCCCCCCCCGGTCAAACACACTAATCCTAGTCACGGGCGCTGGACGGGAAATTGACAAGTGCGTCGGTCTTAAACTAGCAAAGACACAAAGACAAGATTGGCTGTAGTGATACATTCTCTCTCTCTCCCTGTCAGCTGTAGCTCGCTCTACCTTCTAACGTTGGACGCAGCGGTCTCGAGTGAAAGAGAAAAAAGCGTTAAAAGTGGAGCGCCATCACACTTTCCTTTCTCCCCTCATTGGACTAAGTTTGTCGACACTACTCTGTGCGTGCATCAACAAGTAAGTCTGAGGTCCTGTAGGTACGGGACGATGTTATGCAGGATTTATGAATGTACGTTAGCAACGGGCTAATTCACGAGGGTGCTATTTTATGTGTGAGCTAATATTGCGCATCTGTTCATGTGCGCTGCAAGAGTTATGTTTCTGTTTATTGAATGCGTTATTCAGTGCAAACATAACCGTGAATTATAAGTTATAGTCCTAGACTGCCGGGGGACTTCCTTCCTTTGACACACTGAGCTGCTCTCTCCTCTCCCTTTCTATTACTGTTTCTATTACTGTTACTATTACTATTACTATTTGTGTGCAGCCCGTCCCAGAAATGCTTGTTACTAATCCTAGCTTCTGGGGAGTTTACTCCCCGGAGTCCTTATGCTTTTTTTTCCCCCAGCGTATTTCCTTGGAGAACGTTGGCACCAAGATCCTGGTTGCAGCTGTCGCCGTGGTCCTGCTGCACTCCCTGCTGAGCTCAGCGATGCCCTGCAATGTCATGCTGCGTCCTGCTGAACCCTGCAGCTTCCCGCTACATCCAGTCACTGTTCCATTATTAATGTGACTACTATCGCGCCACTGTTCATCACACCCCACCACCCGTCAGACAAACCGCCTACCAAGAGCCTGGGTCTGTCCGAGGTTTCTTCCCAAGAGGGAGTTTTTCCTCGCCACTGTCGCACTGCTTGCTCTTGAGGGAATTACTGGAATTGTTGGAATTGTTGGGGCTTTGTAAATTATAGAGTGTGGTCTAGACCTACTCTATCTGTAAAGTGTCTCGAGATAACTTATGTTATGATTTGATACTATAAATAAAATTGAATTTAATTGAATGTAGTTTAAACTCAGTAATGATGGTATATTAGGTTATTACTGTCGCTCTGTTGAAGGCAGACGTCCCACTGTACTGTCGTTACGCAGATCACGGACATCTGATTGACTTTACTGCACCGTAGTTAAGTGAAAGTAGGTCATGTTGTAAAACCTACCAGCAGGGCACCATTTACAGAGGGCATTTAAAAGTATCTCTAATCGTTTCTATGTTAACTGTTGGCCCATAGTAGTAGGAAAAAACTATTTATGTAAAGCTACCGCTTCCCCCCCCGGGCCCGACGACGATATCATCGTCCATCACGATGTTTTACTGTAACCATCGTCAACTGCCAATTTAGGGGACATCGCCCAACCCTACTTCAGGAAAAACAGCTAAGAATCTGTCACGATGTTCAGATATTTTAAAGTCAAGGTATGCAATAGTTTCAGCTGTGTGAACAGGGGCAACCACCAATTCAACAATGTCTTTTAAAGTCAGAAGAACCTGCCAGGCAGGATCACCCTCAGGTATCCGCGATCCAACAATGAGTGGCAACAACTGCATAAGGGCCCAATTTTCATGGGCATTTCCACCTATAGTTTTGCGATTAATGTAGTTTTGAGGGATTTCTTGAGGGCTGTTGGCTTTGTCCGAGCCCTTATAGGGAAAACGTGTGATTAACTCGTTGAGTACAGTTAAATTAAAGTACTTCTTCTTGGTAAAAATCTGGAAACACAATGCTAATTCTCTTGGGACTATGCCTTCAAAAAGGTCATGTAGCACATCTGGTGGGTACCCAGAGACAAAGTGAAAATTATTCAATTTATCAGTCAATGGACACGACCTCTTTACCCCAAAGCAATGTGTTAAATTTGGATTTTCTCTCACAGTTTGCACATGCAAACTATGGTCCTTCTTTGTCCGAGGTGGAAACACTCCAGTCCGCACTTTGTGTGTCTGGTACTCTGAAGAATGTCCAAGACAAAATCTACAGATGTATAGCCCTGTGAAACTTTCAACTAGTCCACCGATTGAATGTGCACCGAGATTATCAGCTACAACACAGTGCCTTTAACATTATGTCCAACACTAGAAATGAAAATCCCTTTCTGTTCTAGAGTGGCAAGATCTTTCAAGAGTGGTTCCAAAACTGCTTTGTATTCAAACTGCTTGACATCAACAGCTTTGCAAAGTAAAGCTAGCTGAATTGACGATAATGCAGATTGCAACTTGGACAACCAATTTGCCAAAACCCAATAAACGGCTGTTATTTTGTGTTTTTTTCTCGAAGTTCCAAGCGGGTTACACACCTCAAAGTCGTCAACATAAAGGATTATAGAGAGTCTTGTTTCTTCTCCAGCATAGAAGTCATTTTTCTTGAAACATTTGCCATCAAAAATTGATTTAATATATCCAGTGCTGTTTGAATGTTTGGATAAGATTCCCTCAACAATGTCTTTATTCTTCAAGACTTCCTGCAGTCTCTAGAATAGGCACATATTGAAACGTCTTGTTCTTTTGCGAATCAAGAATATATTCAACAGGATCGACACACTGAAAATGCAACTTAAAATACTTTCTTCTCTTAAAAGCCGAACCAAGCGGACCACCTGCTCCAAGTGCTGTACTAATGGGATGGAAGTTACACAATTGTTCTGCCAAGTCAGTTAGGATGGCCTGGTCAACAATGCAGTTATTAAACTTCAATGCTGAATCAAGTATGTTTCTAACAGCTGCAACAGATGCTGAAGATGAAATGAACTGAAGGTCTTCAACCAATGCATCAATGCACTTCCCTGAGGCATTATAGATGCTTTCTAGCTTCAGCAGAAGTAAGGCAATTCTTTGAAGAACTAAGCAAGATGCACTTTCCTGATCACAATTTAAACTACTGCCCTCATGATCACTGGCCTCTGGTACATCAGAATGGTCAAAAGTCTGGTTATGGTGACTCTCATACACGTCTTGCTTAAAATCACTCAAAGAATAAGATTTGTGTCTTCTGGTTTTGTGTTTCAGATATGTGTTGTATATATTTGTCCGAAACTCGTATCCTTCAAATACACAAAAGACTGTTTCGTGGCACTTCAGATGATTTCCAATATGCTGAAAGTAGTCCTTCTCTGTAGAAACATAAGCGTTGCAAACTATACACTTAAAAGCAGATTATTCCTGGCTGTAGACTTTGTTCAGCTGCATGGTACCTGGACAAATGTGTGCGAAGGGCACTCTGAGTTTTAAATGTGCAACGGCAACTGTCATATAGACATGGCTGGGATTGCCTGCACGTCACCAGATGTATGTTATACTAGTTCTGTTTTTAATGCTAAGATCCCTTTTTGGCTTAGACAATACTTGCAGATCTTACACTGCCATCCCATCGGACAAAACCTAAGGTAGTAAGAAATAAAAAGGTCTTATTAACTTACTGTATAACTAGTAGCCTACATCATTAATAGGTCTAATAATGAAATAATGTATCATGACATGTAAGAGATTGGGCACCTTTGATTTCAGTATTGTTTTTTTAGTGTTTGTTGATGTTGTGTACATATTATGTTAAACATTTTTTTTTAAAGTTTTGCAATAAACTATTTTAAAGAAAATTTGCTTAATTAGTTTCAACGTAATACAATTCTCGTAAATGGTAACTAGGGTGTGAAAAAGTATGTACAAACAATGTGTTATCATCACTTAACTGTATGTCTATGAGAAATAGCCTATGTTATCAGTATTTCTATATTTTCTGCTGTTTAAATTTCAAATTTAAGTTGGAACTACAGGTTTTGATCATTGAAAATCAAAACTGCAGCAAATCTGCTTTTTAACCAGCAAACGTTGATACAAGATATAGTAATAATCAAATATTGTATTGCAAAAGAAACCGTGTATAAACTTTATATAACATGTACTCTATGTGAAATGTGGTATCACAGCATTTTGTGTTTTGCATACAAGTCAAATACATACCTGTTGACAAATTTCAGTCAGACTCTTCATGCACCTGGAAAGAAATTCAAATGAGCTTAAATTCAATTTGAAAAGTTTGTAGTTTACACTTACATAACATATAAGGAATAACTAAACAAACACCAACATTTTACACTTGTTTGTCCACAGATGACAAAAATCATTGTCACTGAGGTAACAGGTTTGGAAAATGATCATGCACATTTCTGTCAGGAACATACAAAACACACAAGCAAACAAACAAAGTGAAAATGTGTAACCACAAGGAGCTGAACCTGGCATACTAGAAAAGGTGGCACACCTCTGTCTTGTACTTTATGGGCATTCATAGTACCACAATTGTTTCAACCACAGGTGATCTTTCTCAAGTAAAGAGTAGTTAGTCTGTGACAGACCACAAAAAAAAAACACACCACGAAAATAAAAAACAAAAAAAAAAAAAAAAAAAAATTTAGTAACAAAAAACCCCGCTTAAAATAACCCAGTAGCCTCTGACACAAAGTCAAACTAGTCAGACACACTTACAGGACATTTACTTCCATAAAATATGGCAAATCATAAAAACCGTAGTTTGCAACAGTTATTATTAATTGCAATAATTGCAAATAAGAATGAAGAATGAACCTGACAAAGAAAATTCTAATATCCAGTGATGTGACGTTTTTATCATTTGTCTTTTAAAGTGATGGTTCGGAGTAATTTACCCAATGATACCAAAGGTCTACACTAGTATATATAGGTTATGTACTCATAAAACGATGGATTGGAAAGTTTGTAAGTACACCAGAAGTTTATGTAAATAACACTTGCCTGCTGGCTTCTGCTCTCTGCTGCTGCTGTTGCTGCTGTGAGTCTAACTGCAGGTAGCAGCAGCAGCAACAGAGAGCTGAAGAGAGCAGGCAAGTGTTCATAAACTTCTGGTGTACTTACAAACTTTCCAATCCATCGTTTTATGAGTGCATAATCTATTTGTACTAGTGTAGACCTTTGGTATCATTTCGGGCATTATTAGTCATTTAAGAGATACAAACGTGGGTACATTAGCCCCGCGCTAAGCTATTCAGCGGCTAACGCTACTCTACGCTAACTTGCCCAATGTTAGACCCAGGTGAAAAAAGCTTCTGGGGGGGTGTTTGGCTCGAGGTCGTGGTGCAAAGGACCCTAGGGTAAATTACTCCGAACCATCACTTTAAGCCTACAAAGGTGTCCTTCACTTCCACCTATAAGTGGTTGAAAAATTATCAGGCAAATCATTTATAAAAGGTATTATGATCCTTTTTTTTGTGTGAATACGGTCCGTCTTTCTGGTATTTATTTTGGTCTTATTATTCTACAAGAAGGTCCATCGCCTAAAATAGTGATTTACTCTGTTTTGTGGAGACACGTTGTTGACAGAATTTGGATATACTGAGCATGACATGCTAACATAATAGTGTTAAATCTGTTGTTGCAAACAGACAGAAGAAGCCTCTCTCTGGCAGCGCAAAGTCCGCACCATGCTCTAATATACTGACCTCAGACGCAGCTCGCCGGTGTAATCTGTCAGCACGTGCTGAAACCGGTTTGAAGGTATACTCCGACAGAGAAAAACTGAAAAAGTTTATGCCATCTGCTGTTGTGCCTCGTTGTACGTTACCGTGAATTGTTACATGAAACTGCGTGGCTAACATTACTTAACATGGAGCCTCTGTGAACTTGGGAGTAGCACACCCTCCAGAGCGTCCACAAAACACAGTAACAGACTAACGTTAGCTAACTTAGCTTGTTAGGGTGGAGGAGGGGTGAGGCACAGGCCGATGCCAGGAAAATTGGCAAAAGTAGAATACGTTAGCTGGTATCTTTAAAGTGCCCATATTATGAAAAAAACACTTTTTCTGGTATTTGGGGTGTTCTTTTGTGTCTCTGGTGCTTCCACACACATACAAACTTTGAAAAAAATCCATCCATGGTGTTCTGAGTGAGATATGGTTTCTGAATGTGTCCTGCCTTCAGTCTCATATTACCCCTTTTCCACCAAGGCAGTTCTGGTGCTGGTTCGGAGTCAGTGCCAAAATCGAACCGGTTCTTTGCTTTTCCACACAAATAAACCTGGCTCTGGGCCAAGAAAACAGGTTCCAACTCAGCACCAACTTTGCGCTGGTCTAGAGATAAGAACCGATTACGTCAGGTGCTGGATCATCGTAACGTTCGAAAACAAAAACATCGGGACGCCATTTTTAAAACACCGGTCAGCTGTTAACCATAGACAGCTGTTACCGTTTTGCTTTGGACATGGACGGAAAACCAAAACAACCGTGGTCTGTGGAGGAAACCAACTGTTTGCTGGCTTTGTGGTCCTCCACAGAAATTCAAAATAAATTAGATGGAGCTGTGCAGACAAAACCCGTATTTGAAAGGCTACAGAATGAGATGTCGGTTGCGGGTTACCAGAGAAGTGTAGAACAACTGATAAACAAAATAAAAAAATTAAAAAAGGATTATCGGGACCAAAAAAAGGAACTTGGGCGAAGTGGTAGCGGCGGTCGGCAAAGAAGATCCCCATATTTCGACGTCCTGGACGCCATACTTGGTGACCGACCGGCATGCCAAACCACCGGGGCACTTAACTCCGCCACAGCCTTGTTAGAGGCTATGGTGAACGGAGGAGAAGCAGAAAATTCCAATGCTTCAGGTGGGTCTTACATTTCATATGTTTCAATTTTAATCATGTATTTTTTAACTGTGTAACCAGCTATGTCTTGTTTCAATGTTATATTCACATGGTGAGTAGCGCGCTAGCAAACTTAGCTGGTCGCAGTAGCTAAACGTTAACGCCGAAGTAACGTTACCGTTTTAAAACCGTTTAACGGTCGGTAGCTAGCTAGCTAAAATAAGCCCATTGACAGCGACGTTATTGTTCATGTGTTGGCACAATGTTTCTGACCGTAGTAGCTAGTGGTCTTATAGTGACTGAAAGTGTGATGTGAGATACTGAAAACTAACCACACGCTGTTTTCAGGTAACGTTACTTTTTGACTTTTGTACTCATCAACTTTTTAATCCATGCATCCGATTTTGATTTGACGGTTATTCGCCAACAAAATGTCTTGTTTGTGCAACACTTTTAAAAGCCAAAACAACATTCAGCAGGGAAGTTTGCTCACTGATAAAATAATAAATGCTCTGTATGCAGTCTGCAGCTTACATCAGGGGATGATTAGGAGGGGTAAACACACAACTGCCTTTATTTACTGTTATGAGAATTGAATTTGAAGATTTATTATTAATGAGCTAAATCACCTCATGTTTTTTAGGCCAAAAAAAAGAGGGATGTTTCATAAAGGTGACTCAGGTCTTATTGTGAAAAGTCTGTCTTGAATGAGCTTTATAAACTAAACCTGCTCCCTGTTTTGTGGTTTATAGAGTTGTCTCTCACTGGTGAGGAAGGGGATGTTGACGATGACACGGAGCTACCACCACCACCATCACCACAGGACTGCAGCTCGCCGGTACCATCTGCCTCCGTGTCATCACGGCAAGCCAGACGAGGTAAGCTGTTTTGTGCTATGTATTAAATGTTTACGTGTTCTACATAGCCTCATAGCTTACATTTTGTCCAACAAGCATTTAACTCCCAAAATGAAGGGTCGGTATGTCCTATTGAAACCATAGGTCAACTATGGTCAACATGCAGGCACTTTGTTTGCAGAACAATTGTTAGATTAAATGATGGCAGGCAATATAAAATAAACTGTAGCTTATCTGCAGTAATGTGTGGACTTGAACTAGTAGTGCACAGGTATATGGGTAGTTTGACATTGTCATGTAATCCCACATTTTGGTTTTGTTTGTTTGTTTTCTACACAGGAAAAAGACAGCGTGAAAATGAGGAGCTGTTGGAGTACATGGAGAAGGCTGACGATAAGTTCTTGCAGCTCAACAAGGACATGACAGCAAAGATGGAGACAGACACAAGTGCTCTGCTTGGGCTCATGGCACGCATGGTGGCAGTGATGGAGGCGCAAGCAAAAAAATAGACTAGGTTTTAATTTAATTAACATGTTATTTATTTATTAATATTTGATTGTCTATGCCAATAAACAAATGTTTATATATTTTACAACATTCTCATCCTTTTCCAACAAGTTGGATAATACAATACCAGAGTGGATACTAATTGAAAAGATGTAGAAAAACAACAGTTTTGAATTTGGCACAACCAGTTAAAATATACAATTTGATGAATGTATTCCACATTAACTACCTCTCCAAAATTACAGGGATAATCAACCAATACATGTAACACAAAACAGGTAAAAACATAGAACACATGAAACTTCTCCAGTTGATTAATGACATTAAGACAATTCTTTTTTGTATTACAAGTTTTCTGAAATTTCTCATGTCTAAATATGCAAATAAGGCATTTACCACTGCCACGTTTTGGTGAATTTAGAAGAAATATACAGATGCAAATAGACAAAGTGTAGTCAAATAAACACCATTACATATGCATTTTGAATGTTTTTTTTCTGTTAGATGCAGTTTAGAGGTAATGTTGACGGAAACAGGTAACTGGCACTAATGATGTACAACAATGACTGTAAAAACAATCACTCCTCTCTACTGAAATAGTTTATTAAGGCTGCTCTAATATCCCCCCTTCTGGCTCACCATGCTCAGGTAATGCCTGACCCGGAGGTTGAAGGTTTAACTCCCTGTCCACATGCTCCACAATGAAATTGTCACCATGCTCTTCACAAATATTATGAAGCACACAGCAGGTCAACGTCATTTTCTTGCTGAGCTCCAGCTTGCAGTCATTTCTTTTGAGGAGACATCTCCAACGGCCCTTTAACCTTCCAAAAGCCATCTCTACAACCGAACGAGCACTGCTCAATCTGTAGTTGTAGGTGTGTTGTTCAGGTGACAGTCTTCCAGTGTCGGAGAAGGGCTTCATAAGCCAATTCTGCATTGGGTAAGCAGGGTCACCGATAAGGTAGTGTCCAACGTTAATGCCAGAGATGATCCTTTATTTTTGTCCAAGTAATTCCCCATCACTTAGTTGCTCCCATAAATGTGATTGCCTTAGCACTCTTGCGTCATGCACACTCCCCTGCATATCACACACACATCCCAAAACAGGCCTCTGCCATCCACAACTCCTTGCAATATAATTGAGTGCCACCCTTTCCTGTTAAAATAATCACGTGGATACTCCTCGGGTGCAATGATTGGGATGTGGCTTCCATCTATTGCACCAACACACTGTGGTATTCTCCAGCGGTTATGGAAGAAGGTGGCAATTTCAACCAGCTTAGCAGCATCTGGAGTGGTGATGTGTATAGGGAGCAAGACCCTTATGACTGAGTTGCAGAAATCCTGAACACAGTTGAACACTGTGCTTAGACCTACCCCAAAAAGGTGGCTAATGGTCCTATACTCAATGTCCGGTCACCCGGCTTCCAGAGAGCAATTGCTACACGTTTTTTAACTGGAACTGACATACGGTAATTTGTGTTCCTTCTGCCCCATGAGATGCCTGACTTTATCGCATAGGTATTCCAAAGACTCCCGGGACATTCGGAAGTTTTGAACAAACTGTGTTGGGGTGAAATCCGGCACAACTGTGTCCCACCAACAGTGTGATCGGTGGTATGCCCAAACAATATGTGTCCTCCTCCATCTTGCCCTCAGCCATAATACAATCTGCAAAAATAAAAATACTGTATCATTTGGTTTGTTTACAGGTACATGGTATTGTACAGTATTACATCCAACAGTAATAACAGTGTTTTTTCCTGTAAAATTAACAAAATTGCTGCAACAGCCTTTTTCAGTTTAGTGTGAAGATTTTTGTTGAGATTTTTTATAAAGAAGATTGCAAAATAAAAAAAATCTTAGTGGAACTATGTCTCCCTCCTTAGTGCAGTCACTTGTTCTAAATATATACTTGAAACTAGTAGCATAGAAAACATGCACATTGTGCAGAGTTTCCTTTGCTGTTTGTGATGAACTTGGTGAACACTAAAAAATGTGAACTGATTATTTTGTTGAGTGTTAACTAAAACTATTAAACAATTGCATAAGGGAAATAAGATAAATTGGTAAGGTAGTCAGAGTTGTGTTAACAGATTCAGATCATCTTTATTTAATCGGATTCAGTGTTTTGTTTAAATTTCATATGAAAAATTACTTATTGACTATTAAGCCTTTTTTGAACATGCACGTCCCTGGCTAGCGATATATTCTAACCGTTAAAATGAAACAGATAAGAACAGGCATTGCAACAATGTTTACAAATATAGCTAAATTGTAACGCTGGCTGCACAGATTATGCAGACGCAGACCGCTAGGTTTGACTGACACACACGACACACACACATTGTTAAAATCATACGCTGGACGCTTGATTAATATTTCTACGTGGGTTTAG
Organism: Perca fluviatilis; assembly: GCF_010015445.1. Lineage (NCBI taxonomy): Eukaryota > Metazoa > Chordata > Actinopteri > Perciformes > Percidae > Perca > Perca fluviatilis. Next base: position 2,341,746 of record NC_053116.1, read on the forward strand.
TTAATAATCGGGCTATAATAAGACCCGTCTTTTATGTAATCACCGACAACCCGGGACAATTTCATAGTGGTGCGGTGTAAAACGGGACATTTTAGCGTCCGACAGGCTTTTGTTGGACCACACCGCTCAAAATCGGGACTGTCCGGTTGAACCGGGACGTCTGTTACCCTAACCGTATAAACACACATTCATTTCATTACTTATAATTCCCTTTACGAGTACATGACAATAAACTACTTGAACTATGAGCAGTAAGTTAACAGGGATGTTCGCCATCGCAAGCCAGCAAAAATATAATAACAGTCAAAACAGGCGAATAATAACCTTACTTCTTGAACGTATCCTCTGTCCATAGTGGTCGCGAAGAGCTGTCAAGGGACGGTCTTTGAATTCCAGTGTGAATTTGTGCAAGCCAGGAGCAAAAGTACCGGTATGTAGTCCTCCATTGTTGTTGTGATTGCCATGACGCGTTGCTATGACAACGGAGTTGCATACAGTGACGTTCGATTGTAGCCCTACTGTGGCTCTCAGTCTGTGGAAAATCGAGCTGGTTCTTAGAATATTGGCGAGTAGAACCAGCACCGAACTGGCATAAGCACCAGCCCAGAACCAGCACCAGAACTGCCTTGGTGGAAAAGACGTCTGGTGAGCTGTTCAAAATCGGCTCGGACTGTGACGTCACAGTCCGAAATGAGCTGGCTAACCACAACCGTTAGCTCGTAGCGTTAGCGTTAGCATTAGCATGCTAACGCTAATGCTAACACTAGCATGGTACCTCGTTCTCAGTAGCAAAGCACTGCTACAACACACACAAGTTCACCATAATCTACAAAAGAACTACTTACATGTGCTCCTCGTTTAGAAGTCTCCCAGCTAATCCTGCCTTGTAACTGACTGAAGTTGGAGAAACAGCCTGTCTTTTACTTCTATGGAGCTAGCTAGCTGACATGCTCTACATCTGAGCTACTGAGCATGTGCGAGTGCAATCAAAGATAGTACAGAAGAAGAAGAAAAGAGGTCTCACTCTGTAGGTAAAACAGAAACCAGGTGAAAAGAGGATCTGCAGCAGTGAGAGAGAGCTGTGCAGTACAACAATATGGTGTTTTTTTTTTTTTTTCTGGTACAACCTTAAAATACAGTTATGAACCTGAAAATGAGTATAATATGGGCGATTTAAGGCCATTGTCTATAACGTTATACTTGGAAAAGTCACATGAAATTGTGATATTTAACAGACTTTTTCAGTCATTCATTGCCACGCTTTTAGTCTAAACATTAGGCAGAATCACTAACGTTAAGTTAGGCTAACATACCTTTATTTTTACTTTCAGCCAGTAAAGTTGGACTGTTGGGTAACTTGCAGCAATGCAAAACAATGTTCTAACTGTTACAGCAACTCGTTGAAAAATGTTTACAACTTACAATAATTAAACAAGTCTTACCTTTGGGAAAATGGCAGTATATGTTCGATGACGATGTCCATGTAGCTGGAGCGGAAGTGTTAGGTGATTAAATCCAAAGACCTCCCAATGAGTAAAATTTATTAATTTTCTGCATCTTTGACTTTCCCGATAAAATATAATTAAATTCATCTTAATGATCCGCACAAAACTGAGTAAAATGTAATTGATAAATGAATAAAATTTGTTGAATTCAGCTCAATGTGATTCCAAACTGCAAATAGTCATTTTTATTATGTATATGTTACTAATGTTTGATTACTAAATATTAATTAACACCATTCTCAGTTTTTACAGTGATACTAACGAAACATACAATATACTACATTTTTCATCAATCTGGTGAATTTTGAGAGCAAAATTAAGAGGCTAGATCTATGTAGAATCTGTGCTCTTGTAAACAATTTGGTGTACTTGTAAGCAATTTAACCATATACACATTTTTGTATAGTGTACATTTGAGTCATCAAAAGGACAAGATATGCACGCTAAATATGGACATTTAATTTTATAAATACTTATTACTTATTATTATCCATTCTGTAAATGTAATATTAATTTTGTGAAAGAGGACCGTAAGCACCCATTCTTTGAAAAGTACACAACAGGTGTCATAGGATGAAAATGTCATTCTGAAGGAAATCATTTCATCATCACGTTATTAGACCATTCTGTGAGACCGCAAAGGCAATATGATCTGCAGCTTAAGTCAACAGCATCACTTAAACCTAACAAACATCCATTAGACATCATTTTTAATCTCTTGATCCAAAGTGCAGCAGATCAAATAAATAAAGTTATTGAATTAAAATAGTTTCTACTGGATGATACCTGACAGGTCATATGGCGAAAATAAATTACAAATATACTTTACTTGGGCAAAAGAGTAAAGGTAATCCAGCTCACTGTATGAATTTAAACAGAAAACGTGTCATGGTGGACAATAAGATATATTATTTTCTAACTCTCCCTACCTCCCTTTTGACAAACTTTGCACCCTGATTTTGGACATTTAATGTTCCTGGTCTTTGAGAAGAACAGCTCTAAAGCCCTCTAGTCTCGGATCTAACTGTTCCTCCTCATTCCCTCCGAGAACGTCATCCGAGCTGCGTCGGGCGGCTCATTTCCCAGCGAACTTCGACACAGTTTACAGCCCCACTGAGGCATATTGTCACTGGACAATTGCCATTTTGTTGTCAAATGACCATGGCAAACAGTCCAATGACCTTTCTATCCATTTTATTTCTATGTGAGTACACCATGAAGACTCCAGAGACTGTTGATATTCACTCCATGCAGATTTATTTGTTACATTTTAACAAACAAACCGAGCTGCCTCAGACACATCAACTGACCACCGGCGATAGTCAGTCGAATAGACAACTGAATCTAAGTTCCACATGACTCTCTTCTTATTCAGTGTTTAGGGTGGTGTCAGTTGGAAACATTCACAGCCACAGTTCCCTTATGTTCGTTACATCTTTAGATGGACCTGAACTGGTGATATTTTTACTTTTAACAGTCCTCTCATCTTCCTTTTCTTAAGTACACCTAGGTCGCTGTGACCCAGACAACAACTACTAACGTACATGCTAGTTCTCACAGATGGTTTACTTCAAATGATTTCACTTTATTTCATCCTGGAGGGTAGTCAGCATGTCCTGGTGTACCACATCGGTCACATCAAACGATTGTATTTCTTTACTTTATTAGCTTTTCCATGGTCTAATTAGTGGCAGAGGAGACATTATAAATGTCAAAAGACCTTAATCATTTTGGTGTCACTGATCATATTACCTTAGAATATAGCAATGCACAAGTGAGTTTTTATAGTTTCATATACAGATCATAATAGGTCCATCTCAGCTTTGCTTCAAAGAGAAAACTCCTCCGCTCTCTGACAGGAAACACCTTGCTAGGCTAACTTCCCTATGCTACCTCCCTCATATCTTCCTTGTTTAAACTAAAGATAGCTTTCAACCTGCACTTCCTGTCTCCCTGACACAGAGAGAAAAGTCTCCTCTCAGAGACTGCTGGGCCTAAATTGTGCTTAAACATAATACACAAAATAAAAAAATTAATCCATTGTGCATTGAATAAACTCCCATGTTGATACATGATTAATAGTGAATCTTGCTAAACATACGTTACTTAGAAAGAAGTGAATATATGTGTAGGCCCTATAAAATATTGGGTGGTGACATTTGTCTGATTTCTTGATTATAATTGATTATAATGACAGACATTACAAGACAAAACAATATTAATAGAACATTTAAAATAAGAGTGTACCTTTTCCTACCTCACATTTTTGTTTGACACTTGAGAAGTTTTGCTTGGACTTATAGGCACAAACGTTATTCCATGTCATCAGCCTCAGGGTCAGAAGAGTCTCCAGTCTGGTCTTCAGTCTCTGGTTGTAAAAGTGGATGTGAGTTCCTGGCTGGTTCTGGTCCTCCACAGTCCTCTCCATCAGCTTCTGTTTCTATCGGACCAACACATTTATGTGTTTTGACATCAGAACGCCAGGCAAATCTTTTGTTACAAACACTGCAGCTGAATCTTTTCTCTCCTGTGTGGACTACCATGTGTAACCGTAAACTTCCTCTCTGTGTAAAATATTTCTTACAGACTGAGCAGCTGAAAGGTTTTTCTCCAGAATGAGTCATCATGTGGGTCTTCAGGGTTCCACGTTGAGTGAAAGCTTTACCACACTCAGAGCAGCTAAAAGGCTTTTCCCCTGTGTGGATTCTCATGTGTATCTGTAAACTTCCACTATGTGTAAAATATTTCTTACAGACTGAGCAGCTGAAAGGTTTTTCACCTGTGTGAGTACTCATGTGTTTCTTCAGGGTTCCACTATCAGAGAAAGCTCTACCACACTCAGAGCAGCTGAAAGGCTTTTCTCCTGTATGAGTCCTCATGTGTCTCTTAAGATCTGACTTGAAGCCAAATCTTCTCCCACACTCAGAGCAGCTGAATGTTTTGTTACATCTTGAATCATGTTTCAGAGAGTTTAAAGCTGACTGAGGTTCTCTGGTCTCCTTCCAATCAGCACTGTCATCAGTCTCAGGTTCAGAAGGGTCTCCAGTCTCTGGTTGTAAAAGTGGATGGGAGTTCCTGGCTGGTTCTGGTCCTCCACAGTCCTCTCCATCAGCTTCTGTTTCCATGTGTTGAGTTTCTCTTTGGTTAAGCTGTGAGGACTGAGCTTCCTCTTCATCATCTTCACTTGGGACTTCAAAGGGGGGGGCGAAAAACGTGGTGATATCAGCCTCCTCCAGCCCTTGAAGCTGCTCTCCCTCCTGACTGCTCCACAGTGCCTCCTGTTCCTCTTTAATGTGTGGGGGGGGCTCTGGCTCCTGCTGGTCCACGCTGGAGCTACACTCCTGCTGCTCAGGGGGAACCTCTTCTTTAACCACCGACAGCTGCTGCACATCTGCAGGAAACAAAATCAAAAACAGACAACTGTTTAGACAATACTTATAGAAAACTAGGGAGTAATCCCGCTAGCTGTGTTAGCACTGTTGATCGTGTGTGGTACAGTAGTACTATTAGCAGCTGAATGATTTCTTACGTCTTGAATTGTGTTTCAGAGAGTTTAAAGCTGACTGAGGTTCTCTGGTCTCCTTCCTATCAGCACTGTCACCAGCCTCAGGTTCAGAAGAGTCTCCAGTCTGGTCTTCAGTCTCTGGTTGTAAAAGTGGATGTGAGTTCCTGGCTGGTTCTGGTCCTCCACAGTCCTCTCCATCAGCTTCTGTTTCCATCGGACCAACACATTTATGTCTTTTGACAATGGATCGCCGGGAAAATCTTTTGTTACAAACACTGCAGCTGAATCTTTTCTCTCCTGTGTGGACTGCCATGTGTGACCGTAAACTTTCTCTCTGTGTATAAGCTTTCTTACAGACTGAGCAGCTGAAAGGTTTCTCTCCTGTGTGAGATCTCATGTGGTTTTTCAGGGTTCCACTTTCAGTGAAAGCTTTACCACACTCAGAGCAGCTGAAAGGCTTCTCTCCTGTGTGGATTCTCATGTGTTTTTGTAAATGTCCACTCTGTGTAAAATATTTCTTACAGACTGAGCAGCTAAAAGGTTTCTCTCCTGTATGAGTTCTCATGTGTCTATTCAGATTTCCAGTTTGGCCAAATCTTTTCCCACACTCAGAGCAGCTGAATGTTTTCTTACATGTTGAATCATGTTTCAGAGAGTTTAAAGCTGACTGAGGTTCTCTGGTCTCCTTCCAATCAGCACTGTCATCAGTCTCAGGTTCAGAAGAGTCTCCAGTCTGGTCTTCAGTCTCTGGTTGTAAATGTGGATGTGAGTTCCTGGCTGGTTCTGGTCCTCCACAGTCCTCCTCGATCAGCTTCTGTTTCCACGTCTTGAGTTTGCGTCTTTGATGAAGCTGTGAGTACTGAGCTTCCTCTTCATCATCGTCAACTCTTCACAGGGACAGGAAAAAGGATAAATGGAAACTTGGTGATACCTCCTCAGCCCTTTGAGGCGCTTTCGCCCTTGCGACTGCTCCACGAGTTCCTCTCCCAACTGTTCCTCTTTATGTGCGGGTTTCTGGCCCCGCTGGGTGCACACTGGAGCTACACTCCTGCTGCTCCTCTTCACCAACAATCACTTTCAGAATGTCTGGAGGTAAAGCTGAAACACAGACAGACATACATTAGATATCAGTCTCAACAATACTTTGCTAATTAGCTGATTTCACTCTGATGAGGACACCACCCCATAATGAAATCATCTGATTTATCCCAGCTCTCCAAAGATCATCATACAAAACTGAGCTTCCAAAACCCTTAAAAAAACCTCATGCCTCCACTTGGCTCCGGCTATAAAAGCTGTGCCGGTCTGTCTGAGAAAATCTCCGAACTGGAAGGTAAGATAACTTTGTTGCACCGGATCAGACAGCAGGGCTCCAGACTAGGGATGGCGAAAACTAAAAATTGATTGAAACCGGTTAACCGTTTAGTTTAAAATATGCTACGCTATTTGAAATAACAGCCATTTCGAGCCGCGCCTGCAATTTCTCAACTCTGTCGCATCTCTCTCTCACCCACACACACACACACACACACACACACACACACACACACACACACACACACACACACACACACACACACACACACACACACACACACACACACACACACACACACACAGCCCCGGCCGACCCGCCCCCACTCCACGTCACGTTTTTTAAATCCCCTACAGCGCGAAACAAGTCCCGCAAATGCGGCGCAGAGGAGCTTGTATGTAATCGGAGGACAAATGGCTCCTTAGTTTCGAAATAGTTTGGGTACAAGCCAGGTGATCGCGTTTAAAATAAAGTCGTTCAGGTGATACATCATAGATGATGTGCTGCCACTATATTTCAGCAATGTATCACATAAATTGCAACTCACATCTTTGTCATTCTTTTTGGTGAAATGGTCCCACACAGTACTTTTCTTTGCACGCTTCATGTCGTCTGCTCTGCTCTAACCTCCAGTGTTTTAGCCTGTAGCATTTACTCTTTGCAAACCATGTGAGCGCAAACCCAAACGGTGTGACCTCGCGCCAAATGTTTTTATTGGTTTACAAAACAGGCGATTATGAAAAATTTTGCGTGAGGGATTATTTCACTTCACAGAAAAAAAAATATTGGAATGAGATGGTTAACTGTAGTAGCGTTTATTCCAATATCTATAATTGCCTAATTTAGAGATCACTTTTTTTTTTTTTTTACCGACTAACAATAACTTTGACCGGTTAACGTTGAAATGGTCAACCACCGGTCAAACGGTCATCGGTTAACATCCCTACTCCAGACTGCAGCCAAATGCTCGCATTTTGCAACCAACAACTGTCAATCAAGGTAAACTACAGAAGTCTGTGGGTTAGATCACCTTGAAAGTGAACAATCATAGGAGGGCCATTGCCACCTTGGTTTCAGCCGCCAAAGTGTCAAAAGTCAGTTTCATTCACACGTGCAGAAATCAACTTGGAGAGCAGAGTTTACCTGCGAGAATGTATGCCTTCCAGCAAAGCGGACACTCTGTGGTTGCTGCTCTGTACACGTGCTGCTTAGTTTTATAAATGCGGGGGCCATTCTTTCCTTCTCCCGATGTTTGGCCTTTGGAATTAAAATAGCCCCACATCATCACATACCCTTCACCATACCTAGAGAGATTGGCATGGGGTACTTTCCATAAAATCATCTGTCAATGCAAATCAAACCAGCTTTTAGGCTAACCGACATAAAACCATAGTATCAGCATAGTATCCTGGATCCATGAAATAACTGGCCTTTAAAAATAAAAATCTGCCTGCCTCTATGGGAATTTAACATAGGGGCGTACTCACTTTTGTTGCCAGCGGTTTAGACATTAATGGCTGTGTGTTGAGTTATTTTGACTTGTTATACAAGCTGTACACTTAATACTTTACATTGGAGCAAAGTGTAATTTCTTCAGTGTTGTCCCATTAAAAGATATAATGAAATATTTACTAAAATGTGAGGGGTGCACTCACTTTTGTGAGATACTGTATATTACAGGTTCCCCAAGGTCTTACAAAGCTTAGCTAACACTTTTCCGATTTCGGATTTAATGCATTTTTGTGAATTTCAGAGGTCTCGTTAGGAGGAGGCTAGCTAGCTCTCATTGATGGACTCCAGCTCACCGGGGCCTCACAGAGGTGAATCGAGACTGCGATTTATTTATCGTGCAGGCCTAATACACACACACACACACACAGAGGCACACACACACAGAGACACATACACGCACGCACTAGGGTGGGAATCACCAGAGGCCTCACGATACGATATCATCACAATACCTGTGTCACGATACAATATTACATTTTAAACATATTGCAATATTCTGCGATATATTGCAATGTATTACCTTTTTTCCAACTTCAAATTTTTCCCAATTTCAAATGATGTCCCCAAAGGAAAATTTTTATCTAAAAAGATAAATTTCTCTGTCTGTTCATCTCCCTTCAATTTTATTGCTGCAAAATGGGATTGTCAAGCAGACAGACTGACCAAAACATATATCATAAAAGATCGATACTTGGCATCTGTGTATCGATACAGTATTGCCACGAAAAAATTGCGATACTATGCTGTACTGATTTTTTTCCCCACCCCTAGCACGCACGCACGCCCGCACACACACACACACACACACACACACACACACACACACACACACACACACAAATTTAAATAACTACATAGTGTGATACTAATATATTACATCAACATTTCACAGAGTCGGGACCACATACACAGAACAGCACATCACGTAACAACACAAACCCCAAGCACCCGGACGCTCACACTCACTCACCTATACCCTAACCATAACCTTGGCAGCCATATACAAACAGCTATGCATCCACAGACAATACATTACTACAACACAACTGACTCAGTGGTTACATTTTTGGTTATCTTTCAGCCAGTATTTCACCATTCTATTAAATGTTTTCAGTTCAGTTGGTAAATTATTCCAAAAATGGGTCCCTATCACTGAAAAACTTGACTGGCCGAAAGTGGTTTTGCGCCCCTCTGCTATGCAGTTGCCACCCACTGCTCCCCTAGTGGCAGCACTGGCAGCCCACTCACTCTGACACTCTGACTCTCCATTTGTGTATGAATAGGTCCTGAGCATGTGTGTGTATTTCAGGCTTGTGTGTAGTGATTTCAAAAAGCAGAGTGTAAATTGTAATTTCCCCACTGGGGATCAATAAACAGTATAAATTATAAATAAATCGATTAGTCGATACAATTGAATGAGTGTTAGTCGACTAAGAATTTCTTCAATCGACTGAAAAAAGCATAAAACATGACTAATCAACTAAAGAAATCTAAGTTGACTAAGACCAAAACGACCGATTAGTCGACTTATCGACTAAAGACAGATTTGTATTAACAAGGAAAGTGTTTCTGAACATCAATGACATTCAAAACCGTGATAACTGAAACAGATATACAACACACCATGCAGTGTGTTTAAAAATATGTATTGCAAACAAACCTAAGTAGTACACAGATAAGAACATCTGCACCACCAAAGTGAACATAAAAGAACTATAAAATATATACATGCATATGACACTTGTCAAAACCCATGCAATAGACATATACACACACTTGGGGTAAGACGAAGGGGAAGGGGTAAGGGGGAGAATTGGGATTCACCCTTAGCCTTCACCTTTTCAAAAATATATATTTCAGCTCGTGGCTTCTTATGTGATGAAGTGTATCTTTTTACCTCCCAAGTTTTCTCTAGCCTGGCAGAGTCAGACTCAGACACACAGACACACAGACACACACACACAGACAGACAGACAGACAGACACAGACACACACTTCTCCAATTTGATTCAACTGATGGACTGATTCATATTTATTTATAAATGATATGTATGGATATAGTTTTTATTATTATAACATGTGACACCCTCCCCCCTTTGAAGTTGATTAATTTCTTCTTCCAGCTTTGACAGCATCACAGATTAAGCCTTCAACTTTTCAAAAATATATATTTCAGCTCGTAGCTTCTTATGTGATGAAATGTATCTTTTGACCTCCCAAGTGTTCTCTAGCCTGGCAGAGTCAGACTCAGTCTGGAACCTCCCAGTCAACAACTTCCTTAGTAAACGGTGTGTTACTGGATGTACTGGCCCTTTAAAAAGGTATTTCAACAGGTAGAAAGTTCAGTGTGGGCTATAATCTGTCAGATAAAAGCCTCATGAATAAAATCTAGTCATTTTGAGGCAGAAACAACCTTTATAAACAAGGCAGAAGCTGCAATCACTTTTTGGCCAGTGGAAAAAAGACTGGATGGTTATAATGTAGGCAGCGCTGGAATGTAACTATGTACATTTACTCCAGTACTTGTACTTCAGTCCAAATGTTGAGGTACTTGTACTTTACTTGAGTCTTTTCTTTCTATTCCACTGGTATTAGTACTTGAACTGCAGTAAAGGGTCTGAATACTTCTTCCAGAAGTGAATCTAGGACAGCGGATGTTTTTCTTGCAGCTGAAGGACTGGGAGGATAAAGTTAGCACGCTGATATAAAAACACATCAGCTTCAGGAGCTAGCTGCATGCGGCTAACAGGCTAACGTTAGCTTAGCGTGATTATGAGAGCAGTTAGATTGTCAGACTAACCTTCTCCCCGCAGCTTGGTCTCCTCCGTGTGTTCCCGGTGTCGCTCCATCTCTGATGAACAAACTAAACGCTGTTCGGGATTCCCTGATCTGGAATCAGCTAACGGCTTCTCTCCTCACTGCTCCCGCTGCTCAGCACGGGCAAACAACAACAAACACCACTTCCGGGGGGGACCGCTGTCAAAATAAAAGCCCCGTTATTCTAGTTTCACTTTTTTGTTTAGATTTCTTTCATGAGGATATATTTTGTTACCTTTAGAAACCCTGTTTTACTGTAGTAACTTTTTAAACAGTAAAGATTATTAGAAAAACGGATGGATTGATTTATATTTATTTAGATATGTTTATAGCCTTTGTTTGATAACCTACATTTGATGTATTACTTGAGTTGAACACACACACACACACACACACACACACACACACACACACACGCACAGACACACACACACGCACACACAAACACACACACCACACGCACGCACGCACGCACGCACACACACACACACACATGCACACACAGACACACAAGAATGTCAAAATAAAAGCATACCTTTTAGTTAGGAAATGAATCGGAGTAAAAGTAAAAGTTTACAGAAATATAAATAAGTAGAACGAAGTAAAGTACAGATACGTGACAATTCGCCCTAAGTACAATAACTAAGTATTTGTACATCGTTAAATTACAACACTGTTGGTTCCAAATGTAATCTTATGAACTTCTAGTTTGACTTAGTTAGTGTCTTATAAGAGAACTAAGAGAACTTCTGTAGCTTCATTCGCTTTTTGCTCGCAGGTTTCTCTCTACAGCTTCAGAATAGATATTTGGCAGCTCCTATGTTTACTTGTGTCTGACTCCTCTCTTGGTCAGTCTGCCGTTTCCTCTTTCTCTGTTCCTCCGACAATGCTTTCCTAGCTTTCTGCTTCTTTTTGCCGGCTCAGCCATGACGATAGTGTGAAAACTCCATCGCTACCTTGTTAGCTGGTTCCTGAATGGGCGTATGTGTGCAGTTCAGTGAAGCAATTCAATACATCGCGAGACCTGATATCTACCTGATATTTTTCCACTCACAGGTGCTAGGGGGAAGTGAGACGACCACCATTCAACTCGAAAAAAGTCATATAACCATTCCAATGACTCCAAAGCTGTTCAGTTAAGGCAAGGCAAGGCATGGTAATTTTATTTATATAGCACATTTCAGCACAAGGCAACTCAAAGTGCTTTACACAAAACATAAATCATTAAAGAACAAAGAGCAAAATAGGGATTAAAATAAGAATAAATATATTAATGAATACAAATGTAATACCATATAAGATACATAAATAATAATAAATAATATAATAAATAGTTAAGGTAAATTAAGCTAATAAAAAAGCTTTTATATTCCTGCGTGTTTTTCACAGGAAATCTGGAACACTTCCGGACATTTATTTTGAAACTCAGCAACTGGAACACTTCCGGACTTTTATTTTGAAGCTCAGCAACTAATCTGCACCGGAAGCTATAGTCTTCACTGCGGCTAACTTCACACTTTGAACAAGATAGCGTCTAGCAGAAAGGTGTGTTAGCAGAGTCTCTTTGTTGTGTTGAGAAAGAGGTAACATGTGTAAAGTCCAGATGCTGAGAGCGTTGGTGGAGCAGCGACTAACTGCGGCTGCTGAAGAGATATTTGGGCTGTTTGAAAGAACGATAGCAGAGTACGAGGAGGAACTTTGTCGTTCAAAAGAGGAGAACGAGCGACAACGGGAGCAACTGGACGCTGTTTTCAACCCTCAGCTTCGGTTACACAGAGCAGGTTTGGTCATTAAACCTTCAGTTGATCTTTCTCTCCTTCCTGTGATCTCTTCTCTCAGCAACGATATGACAGGAAGAATTTAAATAAGCATTTGTTCATAAGATCTATTGTAATCTTCGCTCTTTAACAGGCCTTCGCCAAACCCACCAGACATGTAAATAATCGGTACTTTTATCATCGTAAAACACACTGTATTCAAAGTGGACAGAAACAAAATAAAACTATCAAAAGCCGTCTTGGTTCATCTTTCCACTGTTCCAACAATCACCACTCTGGTTTGGTTGAAATAAACTCTTAATTCACACATTTACATGTGGAAATATGCTGGCTCTATCCACGCTAAAAGTACAGATCAGGCACGGCGCCAGGATTCTAGTTTTGGATGGGCCAGACCAATTGTGGGTGGGCCTTAAATTAAAAACGTTATCAAATCACTCTTTAACCTAATACAAATGACTGACTAATATACTGTTATATTATATGTGCTTACATAATAAAGATTGTAATAGCTTGATGCTCTTTAAATATGTTGTTGCATTGTAAAAAGTTTCGGTGCAAAGGACGGACCTATCCGCGATCGCTCTCCTTGGTTCTGACCAAAAGAAGAGCGCTTTGGACTCTCCATTACGCACCATACCTGGCTGTGCTATAGCGCATCTCTCCTAACCTAAGGCCTATAGACTTTAAAAGTGGTCAGGAATCTAGTATTTCCCCAAAACATAGTTTAGTTCTGCTTGTATTATGAGGCTGAATATTTCACAATTCTGTTCAATTGTTTTAAGTTGTCAACAATACAGATCAACAACACTGCCCGACAGTGGCGTATCCAGAACATTTTTACTGAGATGGCCAAGATGGGACACAAAGCTAGCGTGGGGTGGCCATGGCATAGCAAAGTTTAATGCGTATACGTACGCAGCCGACAGTGGTTCGAATCCCAGTCCTTTGCTGCATGTCACATCCCCTCTCTCTCCCATGATTTCCTGTCTCGTGTTAAAAAAATATAGTTTTTAAAGTATTTAGTTTTTTTTTATTCCATTTCCACCTATCACAGTCTTCAAGTATCTCTGGTTATTTTTTCTATGTCTATTTTTAATCAGTAATTATGTTCAGGATAGGGTACAAATTTTCTAAGAGCTATTTCCTTGTAGTGGATTAAAGTCCTTGTGTCTTCACAAGTTAGATTAGAGTAGCAAAATTCAACTGCTCTTAAAGTGATGGTTCGGAGTAATTTCATCCTAGGCTGCTTTGCACTTTGACCTCGAGCCAAACACCGCCCCATTAGCTTTTTCCCCTTGTTACAACGTAGGTCGAGTTAGCGTTTTCAGCTAGTTAGCTTAGTGTAGGCGCTAATGGATCCAAAGTTGTATCTCGTAAATAACCCCACTAATAATGCGCGGATTGATACCAAACGCGTCCACACATACAAATAATAAAAATGTTATTTACTTATAAAACGAGGCATTAGAAAGTTTGTAACTACACCAGAAGTATATTTAAATAACACTTGCCTGATAGATTCTCCTCCACGGCTGCTATTGTGCGGAGATCCCGGCGAGATCCCGCCCGAGATCCGCGACAGAGCACAACATATATTGCCGGAAGAGACTACTGCTAAAGGAGAATCAAGAAGCGAGTGAACACGAACAGCAGAAGCAGCTACTGCAGCAGCGTGAGGCGATAGGACAAGATGCCACACAGTTGTATATATCCTGGCTGCGGTTTAAAAGCTAAAAAGTTCCATCCAGAGTCGTTCTATGATCTGCCGTTTCGATACAAAGACCCGGAGCTTCTACAACAGTGGCTTGTCGTTCTCAAAATGGACATCACAACGCCACTCGAGACACTAAAAAAGAAGCGCTACCGCGTGTCTGGCAGACATTTCCCTCTGGAACAGGTCTTCTCTTCCAGTTGATTTTGGGTACGTTAAAAAATGTCCGTACAACAGCGGGGTTTATTAGTGCAGGATAGTCATCCATTGCTGTGAGACAGCATGCCTCGGAGTTTTCGAGGCATTGGCGAAACACGTCCGACTCCCGACAACACAAACACTCTTCCTCTGTAGCCATGGGCTGACATTGTCCACAGCTACACCACCAGTCGCCTGCACATCTGTTAGGTGTGTCTGGGACCTCCGCGATCTCCGCCGCCTCTTCTGCAGCTCTCCGATTCTCCTCCATTACTTGTAGTTCCTCGTCTGTATATTCAGGCTCAATATATGTTGTGCTCTGTGCGTGATCTCGCGGGATCTCGCGGGATCTCGCGCAATAGCAGCCGTGAGGAGAATCTATCAGGCAAGTGTTATTTAAATATACTTCTGGTGTAGTTACAAACTTTCTAATGCCTCGTTTTAAAAGTAAATAACATATTTGTACTAGTGTAGACGTTTGGTATCAATCCGCGCGTTATTAGTGGGGTTATTTACGAGATACAACTTTGGATCCATTAGCGCCTGCACTAAGCTAACTAGCTGAAAACGCTAACTCGACCTACGTTGTAACAAGGGGAAAAAGCTAATGGGGCGGTGTTTGGCTCGAGGTCAAAGTGCAAAGCAGCCTAGGATGAAATTACTCCGAACCATCACTTTAACTCATCCTGTAGAATAACATTTATCAGTCATCAGCTCATCATCTGTGTCACCTGTATTGTTTCCTGTGTTTGCTTTACTAATTGAGGCACCATCTTGTGGTTACATAAAAACAGCAATCCAGGCAACAGAACAAACCAAAATGCTTAAAATATTAAAAAGTGTATCTGTAAGCAAAAGATAAACTAAGCTTGTAAGGAAAAAACAAAAATATTTGTTGTTCTTTACATGCTTAGTTTATGTTATTATTTAGCTTAGATATAATTTGTTGGAGATACTGGAATTTGAATTTTTTGGTTTGTTCTTTTCCAGGTGTGTTTTTATTTAACCACAATATGGCACTTAAATTAGTAAAGCAACTACTACTACTAACAATACAGGTAACACAGAGGATGCCTGATGACTGAATAATGTCATTCTATAAGATTCCTTGTGATGTATGAAAATGTGCAAAAAGTGTTTTTCAACACACAGTATTCATGTCCAAGGCCCTGATGAAGGTATAAATTGAAACGTTGGCTTTGATTCAGCATACATTAAGAAGTTTATTTAAATCAAACAGTTAAGACTTAGAATCATAAATGGTTTAGATGGTTCTTCATAAATTGACTTATGATAAATATATGTGACGGTCCTCTATGGATTAGTCTCAAAGTGTTGTGTATGTGGAGCTGCATCTGCACATGGGGAGCTGAATCAGGATAGGCATGTCGACATCACGGACAGAGACATAAACAGCCCACAGCAGTTACCAGGAGTTCTGCTTTTTTTTTAATTAAACTTATTCCACTGTGATCGTATAGTGGAATGGTTATTTTTAACAAAAGTATAGTGAGACATGTTTTACAATACTGTCTATTTCACAGTAAAATAAATTAAATCCTCAGCTTCTAAGGCATTTCTGCTATATAAAAATACAGTATATGAAACAGTACACTGTCTTCAACAAAGGAATATAGCTCTTATAGTATAAAATATAATAACATTATACATTTGTCACATAACAAAAGTCAACATCAAATTCAATAACAGTTACCTGCACATGGGGAAACCAAGCTGAATCAGGATTGGCATGTCGACATCACGGACAGAGACATAACCAGCCCTACACAACGCACAGTAAGTCAGACGGAGGAATAGCATTAGAAGCCATGCAAAATAAGCTACATTTAGCATTCAGCTCTGAGCCTAAAACTAATGACTCACTCGACACCAAACAAACGGCATTCATCTCTAAATTATATCACAACAAAATACAGTAAAATAAAACATTGTGTTGTGGGCTTTAAAGCATTTTGGCTAATATTGTCTCTGCAGCGTTTAACATGCGACTTACCACAGCAGTTATCAGGAGTTCTGCTGTGGATTCCCCATAATTCGTTACTTTTAGCGCCGTGGCGCAATGTGAAAGTGACGCCGGTAGACGGCGCTGTCCCCATTTAAGCAGCAATTTAACAGAACCTATATACAACCCGTTACATATACATAAACAATTGTAACAAAAACCAAACAAATCTTAACTCCAAACAAAGTATATACTATGAAGTAATGTTATGTAAACCTTCAAACTCTCATAAACAATAGAGGATTCTAATAATAGTAACAAAGTGCAATACAGGTAGCTAGTTTTTGCTTTTGCTCATTCTGCTGCTACAAAATGCTTTCACATAGGGCCATAAGACCACAAGACAAGACTTAAAGTCCAATGCAATGCCACCAGACCAAATATAACTTAAGGGTTAAGGTGCTTCTTCATAATGTAACTTGTGAAAATTGTACATAAACAGTTGTAACATAAACCAAGCAAACCTTAACTACAAAAAAACAAGACCATTAGA
This sequence comes from Perca fluviatilis, assembly GCF_010015445.1. Classification (NCBI taxonomy): domain Eukaryota; kingdom Metazoa; phylum Chordata; class Actinopteri; order Perciformes; family Percidae; genus Perca; species Perca fluviatilis. Next base: position 2,358,606 of record NC_053116.1, read on the forward strand.
CAAATTCTGGGTTCATCCATCTTACATCAGATGAATTCTCCTGTTTTGGTGATTGGTAGCAAAAAGTTTAATAAACTTGTCCATGTCAAGTGACTTTGCTCTTCTAGCCTCAATGCTGAGAACACCCAGGTTGCTCAGTCTGTCATCTGTCATTGTTGTGCGCAAATGGGTCTTGATGAGTTTAAGAGCTGAGAATCTGCGCTCACATGCGGCACTGCTTACCGGGAGGGCTATGTCTATCTTGCACAGACGAAAAAGCTTGTGAAAAATATCCTTATGAGGTTCAAGGAACACTGCAAGTTCCACAATACCGGACAAGTTCGGCATTCCACTTTGCTGTTTCCTTTGCAAAAGCCTCCTTGTCTGGTGGAGTTCATGACTGAGATCTTCAGAGTCACTTTCATAAATTTCTCCCAGGCGAAAGACTGCTTCCTCTTGAAGGAAACATCTGCTTTTGGGGTCCAAAGCTTGTATTCCTCTCATTATTTCACAATTGTATTTGGAGAAGCGCCTGTCTAACTCTCCAAGTATGGTGTCCACAATGGGGTAGAAGATTGTCCTCCTAAAGGAATCCTTGTCACCATCGTTACATTTGCGCTGACCCAATGTAGAGGTTATGACAGACCCACGAAGTCTGGAATTAACGTTTTGAGACCTCTTTTTCTCTGCATTTTCAATGGCTATATTGCACTTTGTGGCAGTGTCTACAATACTTTTCCACAGATTGTCAACAAATGTTTCACTTCTGTACTCCTGAAATGAGTCTTTGAGTGCACTTACTAAATCCACTGCCATGGCAAGGTCAAGTGAAGGAGATTGGAGGGTGTCAGACTGCACCTTTGCATCCCCAAGGAGCCTTCGAAAGGTTGCAAGAAGACTGACAAAGCTTAGGTCTAGCTGAGTCAGCAAACCTCGAGCATCTACAGATCTTTCCCCACTATTTTCTGTAGCAATGTCATGCAGAACACGAAGTACAGCAGGTAATCGGTCCATTAGATTCCTGCAGGCCAAGTATCTACATGCCCATCTCGTGCCACTGAGCTTCTGCAACTCCCTCGGCTGACCTTCATACATTTCCTTTTGCACATCCAGCCACTTCTGGTGAACATAGGACCCAGACATATACACATAAAGCTTCTGCAGTAGTGCAAAAAAGCAATCAGCCTCTGGGACTGCCTTCACGGTATCAATGAGTACCAAGTTCAGGCAATGTGCGTTACAGTGTACATAAACTGCATGTTTTGCGTCTGGCTGCCACTCCAGAGTGTTTCCCGCTCATTACTGATGCTCCGTCATAACCTTGTCCAACAAGATTGGATCTGTACTCAAGTCCATATCTTTCCAAACAGTGGATGATTTTGTCCTTGAGTCCTTCCGCATCTAATCATGTGGCTTGTTGAAAGTCAAGAAAACTTTCGTGCACTGCCCCATTGTAGTAGTACCTAAGTACCAGTGAGAGCTGCTCTTTCTTTTTCAGGTCTTTGGTTTCATCAGCAATCACAGAGAACACTTCACTTTCCTTCACTTCCTGAATTATCTTCTCACGGACCATATTTGCCAAGCATTCTAGGATTTCATTTTTAATTACACTGCTTTTGTACTTGGCATTCTGCTTTCCCTTCATTTTTTCTGTACCACTGGGTCATGCTTTGCAATCATTTCCAAAATTTCTAAAAAGTTTCCTCTGTTATCTGCCTCTTCTGTCTCACGGTGACCTCGTTGTGCAATGTTTTGTGTTGCCGTCAAAAGAAGTACTTCAGCCACTGTTTTAATATATTTTCGATTTCTCTTGGACTTTCTTGTTGTATGCTTCATTAAGGGCATCATGTATGGAAGAATCAGTTAATATTGCCTTCTTGTGCTCACCCCATGCAAACATGGCATTGACATGACCCTCTGACTTTTCATGTACTTTAAATCCACCATCTTTGTACATTGCCTTTTTCCAATGAGAAAATCCCAGTTGTGATGTGAATACAGATGCTGGGGTGTTTGGTAAAGAGAAGTGTCGACATGCAAAACAGTAAGCAGAGTTTTGGCTTTGGGAGTACTCAAGCCATGGGTGTTGTTTATACCACTCGCTGTTGAAGGACCTCTTCCTGTTGCCTTGAATGGTTCGCGGAAATACTTTAAGTTGAGGCTGTGTAGGACCTGCTGCTCTGGACTGTGAAACATCTGTAAATTATAAATAATCGTGATCAGTCCTTACTTCAGTTTTTATGAAGTTTCATTCAAAATTATTAATTACAAAGTGAATTTGTGGTCAGTATTACAACTTTCTTTGTAAATTGAAATTTGCACTTGTAGAAAATATTCACACACCTGTATTCTGAATGTGAAGTCCCAGAAAAAATATTCACATGTGTAGATTGATATTTGCATGAGTACAATGACAGCTGCAAACTTGTAATGCAACATTTACTCGTATACTCTTGTTTTTTAGTTTTTTTTACTCCGGTTCATTTTCCATCACAACCACAACTCAGTGATTACAACCTCTCAATTCTCTCACTACAACTTCACATATGTGCTCTCTCTCATCACAAAGTGGCGAATCTGCACCTCGACTTTTGCAACACTTCTTGAGATACATTTGGTGCAAAACTAATCTGTACCTGTGGACTACGGCTGTGGAGCTCTGAGCCAACAGAACGGGGAAAGCAGGGTTTCTATCGCCAGATGAGGGACAACTCTGTCCGGCTTATTTATGTAGCATGGAAGCTTGGTGGAATAGTAAGCTAGCGTTAGCTAACTAACCAACCAGCCTGCTTCTAAATAAATACCTTTTAATTATCTTAACACTTTTTAACAGTCAGACTGAAACACTGGCGGTGAGCTCCAGGTCCTGCAGCCGCAGCCGGACCGTCACCAGTGGGGATCGGCCAGCGTAGCAACATTGCTATTATCACCAGAAAGCTTCGCCGCTGACCTCGACCTACAGTCGGAGCTCCAGCGGGACACGGAGAGCCCCACACCCGGTAGCAGCGGCCCATCCCCCGGCCATGACCAGGGCTCTCATTTATAAAACTGTGCATAGGATCCTTACTATAAGTGTACTGGCGCCCAAAAGCCCAAATTGGCGTACCCCGAAAAAAAGTCAGATTTATAAACCGTGTGTACGCACACCTGTAAGCAAAGTTCCCTTTATAAATCACAGATTGTGTACGTAAGTGGATCTGCCTCTTATCCCGCCCTGTACACGCCCATTTTTAACCATAAATAGTCAATGCAAAGCACCTCATGAATGCTGATATGTATGTTAATGACCCTTGCAGTTGTTCTTTCGTTACACCGAATCATGCCGAATCATGACGACTGGCGGAGAAAAAGCAAAAAACCTCTCAGACGCTCGGGAATTGCTGCCAATTGAATTATATATCGCAAGAAGTGTTGCAAAAGTCGAGGCGCAGATTCGCCACTTTGTGATGCGAGAGAGCACATATGTGAAGTTGCAGTGACAGATTCCAGAGGTTGTAATCACTGAGTTGTGGTTCTGATGGAAAATGAACCTGAGTAAAAAAAAAATAATAAAAAGAGTATACGAGTAAATGTTGCATTACAACTTTGCAGCTGTCATTGTATTCATGCGAATACCAATCTACACATTTGTGAATATTTTTTTCTGCAACTTCACATTCAGAATACAGGTGTGTGAATATTTTCTACAAGTGCAAATTTCAATTTACAAGTTCAGATTTTTTTTACATTCTCTCATGTGTTTTTTTTCTTTGTACGACTTCAGATTCATATCACGTGTGTGGATATTTTTCACAAGTGCAAATTTTAACATGCAACTTCAGATTTTTTGTTCTGCAAGTTCTCCCATTGTATTCTACAAGCTCTCACCTTCTGCACCATATTTACCTTCATAGCTTTCAACTGTGAAGGTTCAAACTCCAGACAAAAAGCAGTAAGTGCAAGAACATTAGCTTTAAATAAGCAAAGCTACAAAGAGACATATGAAAGTGCAGTTTTTTTTTTTAATCCGAGGTGTAGTCGGAAGAGATGTTTTTTAGATTATTTACATGGAGTCTGGTGGGTTCAGCGATGGTGATTTCGGGGCTGTTTTCTAGATAAACAAAGGTTATTATTTAAAAGATATTCCCTTAGGACTGTATAGGTGATGGCTACATAGTAGTGATGTTCACCTTGGAACACAACTGCACAGTATTGTAACCACTGAGGCTTAGTGTATGTGTGTATGTGTGTCTATAACAAGAACAAATACAAGATACAAAAACATAATGAGAATTCAAGTAACCATATACTAGATATACAACTATATAATATATATTCCCTTAGGACTGTATAGGTGATTGTTACATAGTAGGGATGTTTGCCTTGGAACACAACAGCACAGTATTGTAACCAGGGAGGCTTAGAGTGTGTGAGTGTGTGAGTGTGTGAGTGTGTGTGTGAGAAACAAGAACAAATAGAAGATACAAAAACATAATGAGAATTCAAATAACCATATACTTAGCTTAAGTGGCTTATTTCTAGCAATGGTAGTCAATTTATCATTATCTGGAAAGAAATGACACTGCTTCTCCATTACGTTGCAATAAAAATACATCCATGCCATTTACATAGGAGAATGTTAATATTGTCCAAATACAACAGTCTTACTAGAACTAGGGAGGAACAGCTAAACTAGCAAGATTCAACAGGTTTACTGTCAAAGGCACAGTAAAGACAACTTACACCATGTAATGACAAGTTTGCTTTGCTAGTCTTCCTTACACAACGAATGAAATAAAGTTAAAAACAAACAATGAAAAAGTACTAAATAGTTTGAAAAAGTGATACAAAATGGAGATAAGAATATGGATAAAGTGCACTGTGCCTAGACAGCTCTGTATGTGGTGTGAGTCCACAAGTTTAGGGGAGGGGAGGATGGAGTGTGTGTGGGAGGATATTGCAGTGTTCAGGAGTTTAGGAGGGGAAAGTGGAGTGTGTGGGAACACAGGGCTCTAGAGTGCGACCAAAATTTGTAAGGGTGCGACTAAGATTTTTCCTAGGTCGCACCGGTGCACCTAATGTCCTCGCATCTCCTGCTTCTCCACGAACGAAGCAATGTCGTTTATATCGATATGGTTTAATGTTGCATGGCCAGAATATCATAGATCATAAAAATGCAGCGCAGCCAGGGACGATACAGACATTTCATAGCCTACACAAGACGTGTGTAACGCCGCTGACCTCCCAAAGCGCATTCGACCTGTGCTGGACCCATTCATAATGAGTCAGCCGTCACTCGTGACTAGCAACAGAGTAGTGACTCTGAAGATAATCACCATCACTCTCTTTCTCACCCACACACCCACACACACACACACACACACACACACACACACACACACACACACACCCACACACATACATGCATGCCGGCCCTGCTATTCTCTTGAAGAGATCGACTCATACACCAACGCACTAGTATATACTTCAGGCCATTTTCGTAGGCCTGAGCCCTGCGTCCTTGCCCCACACTGATGCAAAATTAAATTTGCCAGTGATTATCTTAACTGCATATTACTCCAGTGATGAAATACTGATTCTCCAAAGTTCAGTTAAAAACAAATTTAGAATAATGTGCAAATTAACTGTTAGATTAATCAATGACAAAAATAATCATTGGGGGCAGCCCTTAATCATTCTATTTTGTAGCTGGTTTTAGCAAGCTGACCTTAGCAAGCTATGCTATGTTACTTTGTATCAGTATGTTAGACTAAATTTGTAAGTTTTCATATCTATGACGATACAAACTACCTCTCATTATTATTATTGGTTTGAGTTTAGTTTGAATGGTGGTCAGTAATGTGTCTGTTTCATTCCGTTTCCTGCAGATGTTGAGCAGCTGTCGTTGGTTAAAGAAGAGGTTCCCCCTGAGCAGCAGGAGTGTAGCTCCAGTGTGGACCAGCAGGAGCCAGAGCCCCCCCCACACATTAAAGAGGAACAGGAGGAACTGTGGAGCAGTCAGGAGGGAGAGCAGCTTCAAGGGCTGGAGGAGGCTGATATCACCAAGTTCCCATTCACTCCTGTCCCTGTGAAAAGTGAAGATGATGAAGAGAAAGCTCAGTCCTCACAGCTTCATCAGAGACAAACTCAACACATGGAAACACAAGCTGATGGAGAGGACTGTGGAGGACCAGAACCAGCCAGGAACTCGCATCTACTTTCACAACCAGAGACTGGAGACTCTTCTGAACCTGAGACTGGTGACAGTGCTGATTGGAAGGAGACCAGAAAACCTCAGTCAGCTTTAAACTCTCTGAAACATGATTCAACATGTAAGAAAACATTCAGCTGCTCAATTTGTGATAAAATATTTGGCTTCAAGACACACCTGAAGGAACATATGAGAATCCACACAGGTGAAAAACCTTTCGGTTGCTCAGTTTGTAAGAAATATTTTACACATAGTGGAAATTTACATAAACACATGAGAGTCCACACAGGAGAAAAACCTTTTAGCTGCTCTGAGTGTGGTAAAGCTTTCTCTGATAGTGGAACCCTGAAGAAACACATGAGAACTCACACAGGAGAAAAACCTGTCAGTTGCTCAGTTTGTAAAAAATCTTTTACACAGAGAGGAAGTTTATGGTCACACGTGGCAGTCCACACAGGAGAGAAAAGATTCAGCTGCAGTGTTTGTAACAAAAGATTTGCCTGGCGTTCTGATGTCAAAACACATAAATGTGTTGGTCCGATGGATACAGAAGCTGATGGAGAGGACTGTGGAGGACCAGAAAAAGACCGGAGACAAACCTTTCAGCTGCTCTGAGTGTGGTGACGCTTTCAGTGAAAATGGACACTTGAAGAAACACATGAGAACTCATACTGCAGTGTTTGTGACAAAAGATTCAACTGGTGCACCAGACTCAGCAGTGTATAGGTCATCAATCCTCACAGCTTCATCAAAGACTCAAAAACTCAACTAATGGAAACAGAAGCTGATGGAGAGGACTGTGGAGGATCAGAACCAGCAAGGAACTCTCATCCACATCTACAACCAGAGACTGAAGACCATACTGGAGACTCTTCTGATCCTGAGACTGATGACAGTGCTGATTGGAAAGAGTTTCAGTCAGCAGTTGAACTGAACAGAGAAAAAAACATCTTATACGGGCAACAACATTATTTTTGGGTCTATTTTACAACTTATTGATAGGATTAAATCAGCATTGATAAGGTTAATCTAGGGCTGTGCAATTAATCAAAATTTAATCGTGATTATGATTTCGTCTCCCAACGATCACAAAAACAGAATAATCGAGAAAAACAATTATTTAGCTCATTGCGTTTTGCAAAGTAAACTCTTATTTTCTCTTTTGTGTTCTGAATGAAAAAATAAATAGGAAAAGTATTAAGGCAAATTTAAGTAAAAAATTTTTTTTTTTACTATTGATTTATTTTACGTTTTCCACAGTTTTTTAAGTTCAATAATTGCAACATCTTTCCAAAAGTCAAAGAGTAATCGTGTTAAATTACTGTGATTTCAATATTGACCGAAATAATCATGATTATATTTTTTTCCATAATCGAGCAGCCCTAGGTTAATCATGAACTTACTTAACTAAGTTCCTGTGGCTTTCAAGGTTCAGTTATTCATTGGTTACGTGAGTACTTAAGTAATCGGTAACCCAATCAAAAGTTCTCTTTTCACAAAGCAAACATTGTATCTGGGGTCCCACTGGGGTCAATCATAGGCCCTCTTATTTATATAAACGACCTAGTTTGCTTTTCTTTTCTTTTTGCACAGGATATGATAAGTGAGAAGCTCAGTAGTGTGTGTAAGAGCATTTCACTTGTGCATGTGTAAGGTAATTGGGAATAATGTCCCTGATGGCCCTTCATACTCCCTCAGTCATTTCCACCAGCTGACAGTTTGTAACATAGAAACAAAATGAGTCTGGATTTTTTTTTTTTTATAGTTTGTAGCTAAATTTACCAGCTGACTTCTCTATTGGCTGTTGAAACAGGAGACGTGAGTTATTGTTTTTTCACAGCTGGTATTGCACGTGTGTGGTGCCAGTGATGTTCTTAATCTATTCGATTTCAATTCACAAGGTCCAGATTCGATTACAATCAAAAATTTCAGTTCCAATACCAGCTGAGCTTGTATATAAAAGAGATTTTCAGAGAACTTCTGCTGTAAATTATACAAGCAAGAAGCAATGTTTTATATTAACCCTCAGATATTTTGTTTACATTAACAACTGAGCCCCCAAAAGTTTGTTTTAAAGTACTTCTACGTCCATGGTGAAAATTCAAATATTAAAAGATCCATTTTTCTGGATCAGCTGTGGTTAACCAGCATTAGCTAGTTCTGTTAGCCGACTCAGCCCCAGGGTGCAAAGGACCAAACCTGGAAAGAAAACCTCCTCCGTTTTGTTATGTATGTTGTATTTCAACTTATGTACTATTTCAGAGATTCTCATTTTTACTATGATTTGTAGGGGTGTAAGGAAAAAATCAATACACTTGAATATCGCGATATTTTATTTTGCAATAGTGTATTGATTTTCAAAAAGGCAATATTGATTTATTTAAAAAAAAAAAGAAAAACAGTGGTTCACGTTTATGTTGTGTTTAAACCACCTACTACTAGATGGCTATGCTGAGAGGCACCACTAGTGTCCTTGCCTAACAGTGCCTAACACGGCATGAGCGTGTCAGCTGCGTGGCGTGTCCGTTTATATTTTGGCTCCCATGTTAACAGGTTAGAGTTTACACTGAGCCGCGCCGAAAATGCGTGCCTGCTAGAAATAGAACCAATGCCTATTTTTCACGCGACACGCAAGCGTGTTGGAAGCGTTTCCAGGCAAAATAGAATAGGAAAAGATATTTATGTCATTTTGACACAAATACATATTAATAAATGACACGTTAATGTTTGAAAGTCTCTAGGTTTTTATATAAATGTAATTTAAAAAAGAAAATAGATTTTCTAATATTGCACCTGTCAGTACAGAACAAAATATTCTGTTGCCTATTTTGCCGTCAATACTGCCGACGTTGTCTTTGCTGTAATCAAATCAGTATATATATTTATGTTTAACATGGTATTTCATGTTTATGGGAAACATACATGTGTCCAGACAAGTCTAGCAGCAGCAGCACCGTCAGACACGTTTCTGGTGTGTAAAGAAATAGAAAAATCCACGCAACAGAAACGCCATGCACACGCCACGCAGGCAGTGTGTAACCAGCCTAACAATGCCTGACTTATTGCTAGAAGCTAACAATAAAACTATGGCTGATTTTTGGCCTACTTTAGCATATAAACCTGTGAACCACAATCCCAAACTGGCAGTTTGATTTTCTGTGTACTGAATTGTTTACCTAAAGTAATCTTCTTTGACTTTCATGAGCATCATGTCTTTTTTTAAATATTAGTTTTTCTAAAATTATACTTAAAAAAAATCCCAATATATCACCTTACGCACAGTATCAAAATATATTGCAATATATTGAATCGTGACCCATGTATCGTGATACATATCGTATTGAAGATGTGTTTTGTATGTTTGTGAGATAGATAGATTATACATTGCACTTACGGTAGGTTTCCACACAGCGAAATTTCGCTTTGCTCTCATTGAGGTTGAATGGAGACGAAATTCGCCCTGATTGAGCGAGATGATAGTGAATCGCTGAGGGGAGCGAAATAAGGTGGCCGAAAGTTTAACTTTATTCAAATGAGGACCACTCAAGAACCAATCAAGTCCGTGTGTTTGTGTTTGGAGGCGGGTATTACAAAAAAAGTCTGACCAAGATGGCGGAGGTTATCAGCGCCGTATCATGAAAATTTTGATGTGATTAAAATGTTTCTACACAAACATCGGTACTTCTATCAACTCGAATTGTGTTTTATATGACACACGAACTTAATTAGGGCACACACACCACCAAATAGACCACTGTAGATAGTTTTAAAGGGGTGATAGAATGCAAAACTGATTTTACCTTGTCATAGTTGAATAATGACAGTTTAGTGGGTAACTAGGACATACATAGAACCTCTAAATCCCATTGACACCTCTTTTCTCTGTAAATCTCACTATTTGAAACTGCCTCTGAAAACGGGCGAATCTCAACAAGCCCCATAGTTGACGTCAACTATTGCGGCTCCTCCTCATTTGGCTCTAGTCTGTGTTTGTCATGCCCCAACATTTGCATAGGCTACACAACTGACCTGAGATCAGTTAGTCTTCTGAATCTAGGTCGTGCAGATCTCAGAAATTGTATACATTGTTCATATGTTGTTCGGTGTATGTGAGTGAAAGCGCGGTGAGCGAGCTTGTTACGGCAGCATTCTCTTACCACAGGTTCCAGTTACTCTTTTAATGTGTGTAATTATAATGTGTTGAGTTATTTAAACAAACGATTGGGGAAATAAACGCTGATTGTCCGTGAGTCTCATTGATAGAGCCTGCGGCTGGATGGAGCTCTATCAATGAGAGCTAGCTAGCCTCCTCTTAGAATTCCTCTGGAATTCACAAAAATTCATTAACTTGAAATCGGACACCGTTGTTAGCTTAATAAAACATTTAGTTATAGATGTTGTATAAGTGGCGTGACGAAATTCATACTCGAATTACGACCAAAAATGAAGCTAACTAGCCGCAATCTGTACACATAGGATTGAAGGGACAGTCGCAGCTAACGAAACCCTTACAGCTCACAAATATTCATTAACTTGAAATCGGACACCGTTGTTAGCTTTATAAGACATTTAGGTATATGTTGTATAGCTAAGTGGCGTGACATGTGTGTAACATGTGGTAAGAGATTGCTGGTGTAACAAGCTCGCTGACCACGCTCTCACACACAGGCCATTTAGCTAGCAGGAAGAGAGGAGATGCAGGCCCTGGAGCTCTGTCAGGGCAGCGGCCTTTGGTAGTAGTCCATTAGCCCAAACGGTGACTTTGCGCGGGTATGAGGTGCTGTGGGCTGCAGCAGCCGTGCCGGAGCTCAATCGATCTCACAGCAGGCCGGGCGGCCAGGCAGCAACACAGGCAGCACCGCCCGCTGAACTCCCGACACACAGTCTTACCAAATTTGCAATTAGCCATCCATTTTCGTAAAACGGCCCATATTTGAGCTTTATATAGTTGATTTCTCGCATAAAAAAGTCTCAGAAGTGAATTTGGTAAGGAAACATTGCAGTGTCTGGAATATGAGATTCTGTTGCGTTTCTAATGTGTGTGTATTGGGGATTCGCTCAACCAATCAGCACGCAACCTCTAATGCGTGTGTATGGCGATTCGCTCAACCAATCAGCGCGCGTCTCTATGTGTGTGTACGGGGATAAGGATCAACCAAGCAGTGCGCAGCTCATCTAAATATTCATGACCATACCATATTTGGAAGAAAAGCTCTTGTTACAAATAGGGCCAAAACACAGGGATGCATAAGGGCCAATAAAATATCAACCAGGCCATTTTCAGCCCAACTAATGTTACATACCCCATTAGGAGACCATAAGGAACATTGTGAAATACCCTATATAGTCATTCTATCACCCCTTTAAACACTCAAAATGATTCAGCTAGCCGACAGGTCACCCGCTAGCATGTTCGGACATTGCATTTCATTGTAAGCATAGCAAGGCAGCTAGGCTACATAGCCAGGTTACCAGAGCATTTATGAGCTAACGTTTTACCGATGGTTTGCTGCTGTGCATTTTTACCGCCCTGTCTTCTGACAGCCCGGGACATTTAAAAAAATGTTGCGGTCTTGTGTGTTGTTTTCGCGACCATGCCCCCGAGGCAAACTTTCGCTGGCCGAAATTCGCGAGGTGTTTCGCTGTGTGGAACCCTACCGTTAGACAAAGTTTTTTTTAACTTTGTCGTTCAAAAGAGGAGAACGAGCAACAACGGGAGCTACTGGACGCTGTTTTCAACCCTCAGCTTTGGTTACACAGAGCAGGTTTGTTCATTAAACATTCAGTTGATCTTTCTCTCCTTCCTGTGATCTGTTCTCTCAGCAACAATAGGTCGTATGTAAATAAGCATTTATTCATAAACTCTATTGTAATCTCAGGGCTTAAAGTATTCCGGTGTTGCACTGAAAGCTGTGACCCATCAGGAACTGTGACCACAGAGGGCGCTGTTGCACATCGTCTGCTCGTGCGTGGTAGACAATGGAGGGCGAAGAAGAGCACCTACGCAAACGGCGTAAACATTAATACATTACATCCACGGATGCAAGCTCTAGGATTATTCGCGATTTGTTATTGCTTCCTAAGGAAATAAATATTTAATGGACCAGCACATTGGGTAAGTTGTCAGAATGTGTGACCCCATTGAAACTGCTTAATAAAGGAGTTAAACTTCAAAATATTGTTTGGGGTAGTTATTTCATCTCCTCACATTAATGTGGACACATATTTTCTTATTTTGAGTCATCAAAGAGCCAGTATCTCACAGGTCACCATATATGACAATTATCAGCCGTCAGAATGTGTGACCTCACTGTAACTGCTTAATTAAGGAGTCAAACTTCAAAATATTGTTTGGGGTAGTTATTTCATCTCTTCACACTAATGTGGACACATGATTTATTATTTTGAGTCATCAAAGAGCCAGTATCTCACAGGTCACCATATATGACAATTATCAGCCATCAGAATGTGTGACCTCACTGTAACTGCTTAATTAAGGAGTCAAACTTGATAGGCCTACTGTGAAATTATGTTACCCCACTATGAAGCTGCAGAAATTGACTCCTAACCACATAAAACTATTTCAAGATAAAATTACATTTAATTTACACACTTGTACATGCCACACAACTGAAGGTTTTGCTGCCTGGGTTTCCATGGTCCATGTGTTTAACACGTCATGTGGAACCACCGGTCACATGTGTCACATTGGACCTGTAACAACAAAGGTGAGGACAATAAGCAACCACTTGAGAGTAAATATTTGAAATACACTGTAAAATAGACGCTATAATTGAAGTATCATGATGGGATCCTTTAACCATTTGGTTATCTCCCCATCTTCAGAGAAACAGTTGTGTTCTCCACAATGGTGGCACAGCTCACGAAGGTCATCTGGTCATCAGTGCCAACAATAAGACTTGTCAACAATTGTGTCAATTCAATACAAATACAATAACACTTGTCAATATGTGTAGGAATACATGCATCATGATTATAGACCAGAATATAAGCTAAATTACCAGACTTCTTCAAAAGTGCCCTGGCCACCTCCTTCCTGTAGCGAGCCACTGCTGCTCTTTTATTGGAGAATATCAGTGGCTCATCTTTTAGTATCTTCTCAGTATACTAATGTGACAAAAACTTAATTAGCCATTAGGTCAACTGGTCAAATGTTCAACACTTTGTGTTGTTTCGAACCACACAGTCTACACAGAAACAACAAACTTAATTTCAGGACAAAGGCTCCGCAGGAGTTGCCATCCCCCTGCAGGGTGGGGTGTGTGGAACAGTGCCGGCTGTCCACCTCGACACATTGCACCCTTTCTTCCGGATGAATGCCCTGTTGGTACACCAACAACATGACATATGAGAAAACATTGTCAAATATGTGTTTTTAAGGGAAAGTTTTTTAACATAGTTTTTATGAGTTACCTTGTAGACTGCAAACATTGTTGGACCTTGCGTCCATCATTGCCCACCACAATACTGCGTCTTTCCTTGGGAAAGATCACCTAAATAATCATAAAGTCACATATGCTTACATTGTCTTCAACATATTTTGTCTGAATAAAGGTCTGAAAAATACGTTGGGTTTCCTCTGCAATTCTGAGGCGGCCCCCATTGGACCATGTGTGTCTTTCTGTGTGTGTGTGCATGCACAAGACCAAGTACTTGCACTTACAGTTAATATCCAGTGGCCTGGCTCATGGACAGCACCCATAATTAGGTTGTGTTGGGTGGGATCACACTACAAAAGACCAGGAGCATTTACAGAATCACTTACATGACATCATTAAAGTTGGAGTCTTTTTCTCTTTTTCTCTGCCTACCTTCAATCTTGACCCCTTTCCTTCCCAGATCCTAGTCATTTCAAAGGAATCGATGAAAAGGGCCTTCCCCCCCACCTCGTTTTTCTCTGTTACCATCTTGGACATCAGTGCGTTGATTACCTGAAGTGTAAGTACAGGGTTGGGAAATAATTGTAAGTCATGTGATGTATGAATTGTATCATTCATTTCTATTTCAATATTCTGATATGTAAACAGGAATTTCACAAAGTTAAATAGGCTAACATGATTACAGTTAGAGTTATTTTGTCCACCTACACTGCTCATGGAACTCAGGGTTTGAGGTTTGGTTGCACTGGGGGGAGGCGTCATCCTCATCCTCTCCCTCTCCCTCATCCTCATCCTCATCCTCATCCTCATCCTCATCCTCATCCTCATCCACGGTGGCTGGGGAGATGACAGGTTTTGAGGAGCCAACAGGGGGGGGCTGGGGAGGCGTCATCTTCATCATCATCCTCTCCCTCAACATCCTCTCCCTCATCCTCATCTTCATCCACGGTGGCTGGGGAGGTGACAGGTTTTGAGGAGCCAACAGGGGGTAGGGTTGGGGAGGCGTCATCCTCATCATCATCCTCTCCCTCATCCTCATCAACATCCACGGTGGCTGGTGGGGTGACAGGGTTCGAGAAGCCAACAGGGGGTGGGGCCCTTTTCAGTCTTTGTGGCATTCTTGGGACCTCCTCCAAATACATTTTCAAGTGGTCGATGCTGACCTTGGGGAAAGTGCGGCCATTGGTGTCGATCAGGTCCACACTTTTCCCCTCGACCTTGGCCACTGTAAAAGGTCCCAAGTACTCGGGGTCGAGTTTCCCCCCTTTCCTCTGCTGGCTCCTCACATTTCTTCGCCATACCAGGGCCCCCACTGTTAACACAAGACCCTTTTGTCTTGTCCTTGCCCTGATTCTGTCCTGCTGCTTCTTGGTGTTCTCCTCCACAATCCTCATGATCTCCTCGTGGCGCTGGATGTCAATGGCCACCTCTTCAGCCAGGAAATCGCTCTCCATGGAGTGCTGCATCTGTGGAGACATGTAAGTAAAGATGTAATGTACATGTCATAGCTGTCTGTAAATGTTATGCTTCACCTGAAAACGCTCAAGGACCTGAGACGGATAACATTACACAATAATGTCATAATTTTTAAGAAGTAAAACGTTTTGGATAAGTGTTTACTTCTTCCAACCATATGTTAAATTAAGAGTCAATGTAGATTTACATATTGCAATAATATCATAATCCTACAATGAATCATTGTGAAATCAAAACTTTTTTAACCCTGTCGGCTCTCTGCTGCTCAGTTCCCCCCCACGACTGACGCATGCACGCATGCGCGTGCACACGAGGACAGCTACACTTGTTATTGTAAGTGAAATGATAAATAAGTTAAAGTCCTTTATCAAATCGTATGAATGGGTGTCCCAGGCCAGGTTAGGAAATAAACCTTTTTTAAAAGGACTGTTTAATGTTTAATGCTATGTTACTGAGAGATGAGTCAATATTTTTTTCTGTTCATTAAACATGTAGGCCTATGTAACCAGCTATTCAATAGCTGGCCACTTATATATATGGATAACCACCCAAATTTGCCTGATAGTAATAAATATCCAAGGTATCTAGATGTTTGGAATTGGGCCAGGTCAGAAACTCATAGGTTTGCTCGCTGAAGCCAAAAGATTGAATTACATCAGTGGAAGAACAACACAAGGCACTGGAGAAAGTTTAACTGCATGTATTGAACACACAACAAGGTAAATAGCATCAATACAGTAACAATCTTATCTATCACAAATGTAGTAAAGTGGAAAAGTGGGATCCCATGTACAAAAGTAGAAAATTACAAAGTATCAAAATAATAAATGTTCATTTCAATTGCGAGTGCACTCAAAATACATTTCGACCCGGGTCTGTTAAAATAATGTTAAAATAAAGTCATCAATAGTGGATCGATGTGCAGGGTAATTGTCGTCCTCCAAGGAAAGCAAGTGTCAGTGTGCGCAAAGTTCTACCTGACCCCTTGGGCCAAGGGAGTAATAGATCAAGGTTCTCTGGCTTAAAGTTCCTAAGTTGCAACCTCCTGGCTACAACCGGGCTCTTTTTCAAGTGGGGCTTGGCTCGCCATCCAGTCTGGAAAAGTTTCTCCAAGGTCTCTGAGGATTTCCACCACCGGTCTAGACTCCAACAGACCGTGATCCCTCAACTCTGACTCTCCTAAAAGACCTGACCTATATGGAATAGGTCAACATAAAATTACCTTAGAGCTAACACTGTTGACATTGCTGTCATAGGCTAAGGCTGGTATCAATGAACTCAATTATCACTAATCACAGTATCATGTTTCTAGTTCAGTTGTACAACATTACATTTCTCACTATATCACAACAATCATTTTGAAATAAAGTGCATAATCATAATACATAGTCATCACTAAGGTGCATAATAACAATACATAGATGTAACACAATTACACAGAAATACATTCAAAATACGCTTAATAGCCCTAAATAAGTGTATGTAAGTCAGACCTCACTATCATTCACAAGTGTTAGTGTCTCAACAGGCCGCTAACAGAGCTTTAGCAAGGCTCCAGTGGGCCACTAGGCCGCAACAGTTAATACAGCAAGTTAACTTGATGTTAAACAAATATTAAACATAGCTTGACGGAGCAACTCCACTCACCAGCGGTAGTAGTAGCAGTAGAACACAGTAAAAGTCTCGTTTTATCGTTAACTCCATTTTAGCAATTTAACAAGAATAATACACTTCAGTTGTTAGCTTCAAATTAGCTGCAGCCACAGCCGCTAGCGCTGTTTACATTGAGAACAATGGGCACCCAATGGCGAACATTAGCATATAGGCTAGCGGAACATATCAACTCACCAGGGCAATGATACAGCTCACTAGCTTGAGTATTACCTCCGGATTGGACTCTCTCTAGTGTTTCACACTACTAGTTACAGACAACAGTTTGAATATATACACTTGAAGTTTATAATTAATGCACCGCTACGATGATTCAGCTAGCTACGCTAGTGTCACTTCCGGTCTCCCATACTAGCGCGAACGGCTGAGAGGCGGGTCTAAACACTCTATTGACTAGGGTGTAGTAACACTCAGACTTATAGGCTAATGCCACAATAACAATATGCCCTCGTATTGGATGATATCAATGTTACAAGCGATCCTTTCAACATAAAAGTATTTATTTATACTTCTAATCTAATTTTCATATGCATTGTATAATCACCTGTATATAATTACCAAAACATTTATTGCATATTTATTTAACTCAGGACTTATTTATTTATTCTATATTTGCCCAATTTATCTCTGGGTTACACCCTCCCCCATAGAATCCATGCACATCCTCGGGCATGGGTGTGGCTGTTTAGACACAACTTTGGAAGAAGAAAGGGGCCGCAGGTAAGGTTCAGTATCTCTAGTCTCGTGTAAGGCATCGGTGAAGGCTAAACTCAAGCCTTGGAACAGAGACTGCACAATAGATAGCAATGGCCCTCCCAGTCGAGTGTACTGTAGTCTCTCCG
This sequence comes from Perca fluviatilis, assembly GCF_010015445.1. NCBI lineage: Eukaryota > Metazoa > Chordata > Actinopteri > Perciformes > Percidae > Perca > Perca fluviatilis. Next base: position 2,376,164 of record NC_053116.1, read on the forward strand.
GAGGAACTCCGTGTCTTTCTGAATGTCTGGGAACATCCACTCCATCAGGTTCAGCGTGTTCCGCTGACCTGGAATCCGGGCTGTGATCCGTCTCCTGTTCAGATTCCTTTTCAGGATCATCCTCCAGTACAGGTATGTCGCTTTCAGGTACAGGGACAATTTCCAGTTCCGTTAAGTCATCCTCTTCACTCACCGGCGAGTCAGCAGTGGGTCCTGCTTCATCCACTGGAGCAACATCAGATGGCGCATCCTCCACCGATTTGTGTTCAGATGAGTTATTTGCATCTTCTAGACTATCTGGTGGTGAGTCAACACTCACAGTATGGTCAACAGGCAAGTTAACACCACCCACAGGCTCATCAACAGGCGGGTTTTCATTAGGGACATGGGTCTTGGAATCTCATACATTTTAGTGAATTTGTATGTCTCTCTTGTAGGTGGGGCTGAGGACAAGTTAACAACAATATTATCCTCCACATCAGAATAAGCAAGCATATCTTCCTCAGGGTCGGGAGCCTTAGATTGTCGCGTCCTCTATTTTCGTGGTGTTGGTAGTGCCAACTGCTCTGTCTCTACGGCACCTGGAAGGAACCCACAAGGAAGTAGAAGGTCACGATGGACTGTTCTTAAGGGACCCTCCTTGTTCTCTGGCTGGATGGTATACACAGGAAGATCTCCAGCTTGCTGCACTACAACATGGATATTTGTCTCCCACTTATCGGCCAGTTTGTGTTTGCCTCTGAGGCGAACTGCTCTGACTAACACCCTGTCCCCAATCTCCAGAACAGAGGGAGTGACACGCTGGTCAAACCTGGCTTTGTTTTTGTCCGCCATTTTCTTAGAATTTTGGGATGCTAATCGGTAGCTTTCTTCTAGATGTGACTTCAATTTCTGAACATACTCTGAGTGTGTTTTGTTGTCACTACCTTTTAGAGGTAAGCCAAATGCTAAGTCGACCGGTAGTCTTGGTTGACGGCCGAACATCAACTCATAGGGTGAGAACCCTGTCACATCACTCTTTGTGCAGTTATACGCATGTACCAAAGGTTTGACAAAGTTATGCCACTGTGTCTTGTCTTTTGCTGTCAACGTTCCAAGCATGCTCAGAAGCGTTCTGTTGAAACGCTCTACAGGATTTCCCCTGGGATGGTAGGGTGTGGTATGGACTTTGTGTATGCCCATTATCTTACACAGCTCTTTGATAATATGTGACTCAAAGTCCGGACCTTGGTCACTGTGCAAGCGTTCTGGAATACCATAATGCACTATGAAGTTGTCCCATAGGCATTTTGCAACAGTTTGGGCTCTCTGGTTAGACGTTGGCACAGCAATGGCATATTTAGTAAAATGATCAGTCAAGACAAGCACATCCTTAGTGTTACTTCTGTCCGGCTCAATAGACAAGAAGTCCATGCACTCGAGTTCAAGTGGTCTGGTGGTCTTGATATTCACCAAGGGGCTGCTCGTTCTGGGGCTGTCTTTCTCCTAACACATCTGTCGTAAGTCTTTATGTGTTTCTCCACGTCAGCGGCCATCCTCGGCCAGTAGAACCGAGTTCTGATAAGATCAATTGTACGCTCTGTACCAAGATGACCCATGTCGTTATGTAGACTTTGCAAAACAACAGGCCTGGATGGCTCAGGGAGAACAAGTTGGTACGTCTTTTGAGCGCCCTCGTGGCGGGTTCTGTAGAGAATCTGATCATGTAGTTCGAGGTGAATCAACTCTCTGAGCAACAAATGGATGTCAGGAAGCTCCATCCGGACTCTTGGAGGAAGCTTCTCGCCAGTTTCAAGCTGAGCTGTCACTTCCCTGATACCACGGTCAACACGTTGTTGATCTCTAATCTGCTCTGCTGACAAGGAAGGAACTATAGGAAGACCGCCGCATTGATCTTCATTCACAAACCCCTCAGGTAAGGCTTTAGCAGATATCGCTAATGACTGCACCAATGTCAAGGGAGCATCACTATCAAGGTTGTCATCTGCTTGGTTGCAAAACCAGATGTTTTTCACAGATGGCACTCACGACATCCGGGCCAAGGTGGGTTTCTGATTCAGTCAGGTGGGTTTGAGTAAACTGATGGATGCGATCTTGCTCTTGTTGGGATATGGTGTCCATGATAAGTCCTCCATGCGGTCGTCTGGAAAGACTATCTGCATCAGAGTTTAACTTCCCTGCTCGATACTGAAGTTTGAAGTTGAAGGTGGATAGGGCTGCAAGCCACCTGTAGCTCATGGCATCCATCTTGGCTGTGGTCAATATGTAGGTCAGAGGGTTACTGTCAGTGACTACAGTGAACTGGGTGCCATACAAGTAGTCACTAAACTTCTCAGTCACTGCCCACTTCAAGGCAAGGAACTCTAGCTTGTGGGCTGGGTAACGTGATTCACTTCTGGACAAGCCTCTACTAGCATAAGCAATTACTCTCATTTGACCCTGTTGTTCTTGATATAGGACTGCCCCTAAGCCTGTTGTACTGGCGTCAGTATGGAGAGTGTACTGCAACTTGGGGTCAGCAAAGCCCAAAACGGGAGCAGTAGTGAGCTTCTCTATAATGGTCTTAAAAGCGTGCTCACAGTCAGGCGTCCAGCGCTCACCAAACGGGTTCTTGGGACCGTAGTATTGCTGAGGCTTTGTCTTTGGTTTGGCACTCTTGCGCTGAGGTGGATAACCTGCAGTGAGGTCAGTGAGAGGCTTCACGATACTTGAGTAACCTTTAATAAATCGTCTATAGTACCCTGATGTGCCCATGAAAGTCCTCAGTTGTTTCAAGTCACAAGGTACTGGCCAGGTTTTAAGGGCTTTCACCTTGTCAGGATCGGTCTCAACCCCATTCTGAGATACTATATGGCCTAAGTATTTCACTGAGGTCTGGAAAAACCTGCATTTCTCTGGTGAAAGTTTCAGCCCATACTCTTTCAAGCGGTTCAAGACTTTCATCAACCTAGTCTCATGTTCTTCAAGTGTCTTGGAGAACACAATGATATCGTCAAGGAAAACAATGACCTCCTTAAGATTCATGTCTCCCATGAACTTTTCCATAAGCCGCTGGAAGGTGCTTGGGGCATTTGTAATACCCTGCGGCATACGATTGAACTCCCAGAAACCTATGGGGCAGACGAATGCGGTCTTAGGTTTGTCTGACTCTTCAACCTCAATCTGGTAATAACCAGACTTTAAGTCAAGAACCGAGAATCACTTGGATCCATGTAAGGTGGTAAAGGTCTCTTCCAGATTTGGGAGCGCGTAAGCATCCTTAATAGTCTGGAGGTTAAGCTTCCTGTAATCGATACAGAGATGGACATCCCCATTTTTTTTCCTCACTACCACAATCGGAGAAGAAAAGGGTGAAGATGACTCACGAATAACTCCAGCTTGTTGTAGCTCTTGCAGGTGACTACGGACTGCCTCCAGGTCATTAGGATGGATAGGTCTAGCTCTGTGTTTGAAAGTTGTCTCATCAGAAAGTTTAATCTGGTGTTTAACTTTATCAGTCCTCCCAAAGTCAATGTCGTTCTGTGCAAAGACCTCAGGCATGTTTTGGAACCTCTGCACGATTCTCTCTTTCCATTCTGCATCGATTTGAGAGCCGTCAAAGTTGAAGCTCAAGTTAGGCTCTAGATTAGTGCTGGATTTCTGTGTATTCACACTCTGTTCCTTTGAAAGGACTCTCTGGAAGGCACTAATCTCCCCGATGACACATTTCTGGGGGATGATGACATCACGTTCAGTTTCATTGGTAAGTACCACTGGGATCTTATAAGGTGCTCTAGCAGGTAAGTCAATGAGACAGGTTTTTACAAGCAATCCGCTTGGTAAGGATGATACAGACGGATGTTCCAGCACAGCAGACTTCTCAGTCATTAAGCCAGTTACAGTGACAGAACCATCTAGCACTACTGTCTGACCGGCTGGAACAAGGTGGGGATTTTTGCCATGCATAGTAACCCATCCCATACTGCTATCTCTGCCTTGTTGGTGTCTCAGTTCAAGGACTTTCAGCACTGCGGCGTAGCCATGGGATGTTGACGGCTGTACTTCAGCAGTGGTCTCACCAAAGGTCTCATACAGTACATCCAGTGTGTTAGTCCCAATTAACACCAGGGACTGCAAAGCTGCACGCACATCTGGAACTACCAGTGCAAGGGTTGGCACTTCAGCTTCAACTCCAAGGAACTCTCTGGGGAAAGTGACATTAAGCTCAATGTATCCTAGGTAGGGTACGGATTGACCATTGGCTCCTTCGACCTCTAGCAGCTCAAAGAGTGGTTTTATTTCATGCTTTGACAGATGACTTTGGTAAAATGAGTGGGGTACAGTGGTGACTTGGGAGCCTGTGTCTAACAAACAACTGATATCCTGATACTGATAGCAGCATTAGTAGTTCTGCAAACGGTGGGGGTTTGTCTTTCCTTCGCTCCAGCTGGAGGTAAGCAAGCAGATTCTCATCCCAACAGCCCCTGCAGAATTGTTTAAGAAGATGTCGGCCCACCTCCTCCACTGGCACTCCCCCTCTTCGTACAGTGAGGTTCAAGGCCACTTGAAGCCGCTGCAGGTAGGCAGAAGGTTTCTCTCCTTGATCTTGAAAAGTGTTCATGAAGCGAACGAACAGTTCCTCTCCATCTTCCACGGTTCCGAAGGCAGTCCAATAACTGCAGGTAAGTTGTAGGGGGAGCTGCAGGATCAAGGTGTCGGACAATGTCAGAGGCTGGAGTAAGAAGACCTTCGAGTATCTTTCTTGTCTTTTCGAGGTCAGAGACTGAAGCATCCTTCATGAGCAAGTCCACGTGAGAACGCCAAGTGTCAAAGTCTGTCTCGCTGTGCTGTCTGGGTGTCTTCCCAGAAAAGGATCTTAATCTTAAAGAGGAATGGGCATGACTGTTTTTGCCCTCACTTTTAACAATGTGCTCTACTACAATCTTCTGCACCTCTGGTGGATTGAGGTCACTAGGACTTAAAGCCAGTGGTGTCTTTGGCATGGAGCTGGGAAGTGTTAAGGGGTGGTCGCTGTCAAGTGAAGTGGCTCTAGTTGGAGAAGAAAATTCACCAGCAGGCTGCAGGGAATCAGCACTGTGATGGGGTTTCTCAGTGGTGTGAAGACTGGAAAGTGTGCTAGGCTCAATAGCCGCAATGGAGATCTCTATCTTTGACATGACTTCTCTAAGCACTTCCTCAAAGCCCTTCCCCTTTAGCTCATTCAGATAGTAGTCAGTGACATCACCTCCTGCCTTCTGTGCATAGACATCAGCTAGTACCCGCACACAATACTTAACCTCTGGATCGTCAGGTAGAGTATGAGCATAAGGACACAGGGGTCCTAAGGTTTGTAGGGCTACCCCCGAGTTGTACTCTACTATAAGGCTCTTGTGAAACTCAGAGGTGTCATCATCTACAGTTAGGGTTCTATTGATTGAGCCATACTGTTTTAGTATATTAAGTACGGACTCATCTCTATCTGATCCTGTCAATCCACTCACTATCACAGCGTTGGGTACCTTAACAAGGTTTTGTTTCCAGATTTGTGTGCATGGTGACTTATGATGGGGGGAGGGGTCTGGGGGTCCACCCCATGAACATTTTGAGCATTAAATACTTAATTTCCTGCATTCTGGTGAATTCTTATGCACTTATTTTTGTTTACCTTTTTCTGAAACAATTTATACTGGAAACATCTTTATCTAAAAGGAAACATAGATTACAATCCAAATATAAAAACATAATGGAATATATTGCAGTAATGCTCTCAGGCATTCTGTATTGCTTTTAACTATTTATTCTCCTGTAGATTGACTTTTCTAAATATATCTGAGTCACAACACATGTAGCCTAGGCATCATTTACTCTTCCCACTTTTGCTTCTTTTGTTGAGGAAGTAACCTCCTTAAATGTGCATATTAAAATTATTCACCTGAATGATACATGAATTCATTTTAATGAATTAATAAACTCCTGGACTGTAATATTTCAGATGTGTTTGAGCAAGATTTCTGCTCATGTTCAAAACTTTGTGCACATTCAAAATATATCTCATCTGTGTTCTCTGAGGTTTGGAGGAGTTGTGATATTTTGAGAAAAATAAAGTGATAAAACAATAGACTATTACAAGAATAAAGTCACTATATTTCAGAAAATAATCCACCTGCACCATAGCCTGCTGTGCATTACGTGATTGCTCTGCTGATACGGTAGATGTCAGACCTCCTGACAGACACAGAGCCCTGTTTGGGACGCTGGTCTCTTAATGAGACAGTTTAGGGAAGTGGCTGTAGGCTACGCTGCTCTACATCGGAGGTAGAAACACAAAACTACACAGAAATAGGGACACATCTGCCGCAGCATGCCCACAGCAGAGCGCGTCCATAGTCCTGGATCCTCTGGCAAAAACTGGTCTGCACTGCTCTGCCTACTTTCCAGTTCCTCATCTCTTATTTCCACACTGTGCTCAGAGCTCCCTGCTGTCTTCACTCCCATCATCCTCAATCACATCGTCTCTATCATCTTTCTCTATGAAGGCTACATCTGATATTAACCTCTTATCCTAATTGTAACCTAATATAATAAAACACACTAACATGTTAGTGTTACTTAACACCTTTCAGTCAAAATGGCTAAACATGGTTTGCTTTAATTTTGATATAAGCTCACCTTGTCTCAAATCCAAAGAGGAGGCTGAGGGGTCTGTTGCTACACCACTCCCTGGTGTGATAGTTTCTGAAACTAAGGGCCATGTGTTCCACAATGTTAACATCTGCTTCTACTGACATATCTGACATAACTATAATGTTGACAATGATATGTATCTACCGATGAGCTACCAAGCTACCTATGACACTGATTAGCCTATTATTGCTAATTATAGACATTATAGCCTAAAATTAAACATGTTTTAAATGAGGCTATTACAATGGTGTGTTGTATGCAAACAGCATTGTTAGTGTTTATGTATTTAGTCTTTACCTCAGATTACATGTTTAACCAAATGATCAAGTGTATGTTCTGCTCTTTCAATGGGTTGTCTCAGTTCGTTTTTAGCACTAACAGTCACGGAGATATTCACGCAGTTCAGCACCATGGATTTCGTTTTCTAGTTTGTGCTCACCTTTCTTTGAAAAGAAGTCAGTTACCAATTGTTTCCCCTCCTTTTGTTTTCTCTCCTTCTCCTGTCTTTCTTTTCTTTTTTGGTAGCATGATTTGGCTTTCTTTGAGAAAGACATTTCTACAGCAGAAGTTTGCGCTCCACCAGACGCTCTCAACTGATCTAGCTAACGTAATGCGTGCAGGTGGACTAAACCATTTGGCACATTAGCAAGGGGTGTGAGACCTTTTTGTATACAAAATGTAGTCAGTCAATCAACCAAGTTATTCAACCAATACACTAACTTTACATTTCATCTGAGTTGCATTATGAAATGTTATTAGGAAATAAAAATATCCAGGTAAAATAAAATATATTCCAGACTTTTCAAGGGCCCTCTCTCCCCTTGGGCCCTGGTAATCAGTATTGGGTTTACCCCCGGTCCGATGCCCCTGGTGTCTGTGCCGCTGCTCGTCTCTATTTCTACAGAGAGAGTGGACACTAAGCGACGCACAGCTCTGCTTCAGAGCTCCGTGTGTTTGAGTCCGACCCGTAGACTGGAAACGTTGCGTAATGAAAGGTTGACAAGTAAACGTGTGGCTGAGGGGGCGCCCTAGGATGATCATGTTTAATAAACACGTTTTATTTTGCTGGTTTTTTAATCAGGCTTTGCGACAAAGGTAAAATGTGCATTCCATGATTCATTCCCAGTCTCCTAGAGCTCAATCACTGAGCATAGTGACATGACTACAGTGGCCTTTCTTTGGTCTTGCTCATCCAACATTGTCTGGTGGAATGGAGACAGAGGCTCCACTGTACAGTTTTTTAAGAGAAGTCTTTCTGCTGACACGAAAACACTGGGCTTCACATAAAGCATATCAGCTTTGTCATTGCATGACAAGGTCCCAACCATTTGTCTTCTTAAAATACTGGCAAATTCAACACCATATTCACATGTCCATGGCATATGAAGCTGTTGGCTCTGCTGAAATGGCCTCATAATCTAGACTTCAATTGTCCTATTGTTATTAAACTTTCCCAGTATTCCATTAAATCTCACTGTAATTCACCTCCACACCAGTGTGTGCGCTGTTCGCGCCCTGCTGGTTAATCCGACCCTCTTTGTCTTTCTCTATCACTCTGCCCCGCCCCTTCCCCCCACCTTCACTGCTTCAATTTGAAAAATAGCAGCGGAAGATCTTAAGTTAAGAATAAGAGTTAGTTATAAGAGTTAAGAGTTAACATGTAGGTTCGGGAGTGTACATACCTGGGGGGGTATAACTCTCCTGAGTTTAATGTAGTTATGTGTAAAAAACTCAATGATAAATTATCTGTGTATACAGCAGAAATGGTTGCTATTGTTTTAGGGTTACAGTGGATAGAGGAGGTGAGGCCAGAGAGAGTTGTCATTTGTTCGGACCCTACTGCAGCCCTACATAGTTTGAATTCCAAACAAACGGTGAGAGATGATTTATTGATTGAAATGTGTACAATACTGTTAGAATACAAAGAGCTGGAGTTGATGTGAGATTTGTTTGGGTCCCTGCTCATGTTGGTGTTGAGGGGAATGAGACAGCAGATGGGATTGCTAAAACAGCGTTGACATTAAAGGATGATGATATACTGAATGTTCGCCTTGGTAAAGGAGAGGCCAAGTCATTGATTAGAAAAGCAGTGAGTGATGTATGGCAGAAGAAGTGGGACACAGATACTAAAGGGAGACACTTTTACAGCATACAGAAATCAATTAAGGTGAAGGGTTACAAAGGGAAATGTTGAAGAGATGAAGTACTTTTTTCAAGATTGAGGTTTGGACATACTTAAAATCAACGCTTTATATAATGGCAAAATGTATGTCTGATAAGTGTGAGGTCTGAAATGTTCCTGAGAATGTTGAGCATGTCCTCCTGAAGTGTAGTAAATATGATTCAGAGAGGAACATCTTACGTGATAAGATATATGAATTAGGACGGGGATGGAATGTAGCAGGGATTTTAGGGATGGGTGAGGACTCAAGCGAGTGCTGCAAAGCTCTATTTAGTTTTCTTAAGTCTACAGGATTAGATCGTAAAGAATAGTTTTTTTTTATTATTATTTTAAGACCGTAACCTGAAGTACTTAAGCCTTGATATTACACACTCTGGTACAGTAGGTGGCGGTATGCACCTAAACAAGTTGGTTGCGACCCGCCATTAAACGCAGAAAAGAAAGAAAGAAAGATTCCGAGAGTTAGAGCAAAAGCTTCCAAAGTATGGGAGAATTTTAGGCCAACTTGTAAAAGAGTTGTCTGTACACTCTGTCAAACTTCACTTGGAAACACACAGGAGTTGTTTTTTCTCCTCCGGGGCTCCATAAAGATGCGCTCACAGAAAAGGAAAAGACAACGTAAGTATATGATTATTAATGAAACGGCGAGCTAGTCTGTACTGTTTATTAACTCTTGAGAAGTACAATGACTGTCTTTGGATGTTAAACAGGCTACTTAGACTTGGCAGTAATGTTTTAATCCTGCAAGTTTAAACGCGAGCAGCTCAGCTGTGTGTCTGGCTGCTTTCAGCGCCATTCATTAGCAGAGCTAAGCGGGTGAGTTGCTTTATGAAAGTGTATTTTTCTGGTCTTGTAATTTACAGGAAGCAGTACGCCATCTTCACAACTTGGAGATAAATTGTAGCAGGCACTACGAACCGGAGCAAGGGTAAGATTTAAAGAATATGCTTTCATTAAATGAATTTCATTCATTATTCTGTATAAGGACATAGATACGTTAATAAATACCGATCTTAACCGTACATTTTTTTATTTTATTTTTTTTTTACAGACTAACTTCGCCTCATAACGAGTCCGTGACCTATATTTGCTCAGAGCTGTCTGCAGGTCCAGATTTACATGATGCTGATAATGACGCCGTTGTGTGTAAGTATTTTTTACTTTTTCATCTTTCCTTGTTTAATTTCTCTGTGACTTATGTTTTTGTTTTGTTTTCATACCACTCTCGTTTAATTGTTTTCCAGCTGCCTGTAAACTATGAGACAGCACGCAGGAGCTTCAGCTAGAAACAACCAGATGTTGCGTCGCTGGCAGAAGCTGTGAAGAGTTCAGCTCGGAGTCGGTCGAGAAGAAAAGAGAGTAAGATTAGATCCATTTGTGGTTAATGTGAATATTTTTCAGGTGCATTCATAGATGTGATGTGTCCATAAGCAGTGAATTGCGCAGTACTGATTGTCTTTATTGATTGATTTTACAGCTGCTGGAAGCAAGACAGAGTGTGCTGGCTGCAGGTGAGGTGGACATTTGGAAGTGCGCCACCATAGACCTGATGATCCAAAACACAGGACAACGCACCACAGACGTCTGCAAAATGGACCGAATTCAGACCGAATGCTGCCGGTTACCAACAGCTCCGAGCCAGCCGTGGGTTAGGGGTTGACGGTGGTGCTTCTCGAGAGCGAGGGATATTTGTTGTGTGTGCTGTGTGTCTCCGATGCTTTGTACACAGTTTTTTTCTGATTGCGTTTGTGTTTTGTGTCAATAAAGCTCTATCTTTGAATAAACAACACGTTCCTGGCAAATCATTTTCCTTAGGATAACAATGACATGAATATACAACAGCATATATGAAATAAATATATATATATTATATATATATATATATATATATATATAATAAATAAATAAATATATATATATATATATATATATACATATATATAATTTTATTATTATAATTATAATAATAATGGCCCAGGGTGACCAATAGCCTAACCCGTGACAGACCTGCCAACCAATCACGAGAGATTTTTCTTGTTTAAAAGTAGTGGTTTCATCCAATCCTGAGTGAGGAAATTCCAGCCAGGTCAGACGTTCTCTGGCCATGCGCCTATTCATATTCTAATTAGATCATTAACACCTCCGCGGGAGCTCTCCACATACGTCATGGTTCTTTTCCGACAATATGTGGCACAGACGAACGTGACGTTCACAGCCTCTAAATTGTCAATAACTGCCGAAAATTAGGGGGATTTCCGGGCGTTTCCAGGCGTTTACGGGGGAGGAAATCCCACTTTTCATGCAGTGTTCCGCAAAGCACACTGGTTCAAAACAGTGTTGGAGCTTGTATCAAATTGAAATAAGGACGTGACTGATGACGTCCAAAGCTTCAAACTTCACTGAAACTCCGGAAGGGTTTGCTGGATTCGAATTTTTGCCGCTGCACCGATACTACTCCGGGGTGAGACGGGAGAGATGGGAGAGACGCGGCGCACACCCAGAAAAGTTTTGTTGTGTTTCATCGAATAGACTTCCCTATTTCAGAGCCGTTTATTCAAAATACAACATGGACAACAGTACAAACGTAAGGAAGCATTCAAGGGTGTGGGAACATTTTGACCTACTATCCCTGAATAAGGTAAATGGCTATGTTTTATGGACTGTTGTATTATTAGGCCTATTTATTATTATTATTATTATTATTATAATTCGTCCCGTCATTGTCATTCAGACAACATTATCTGCTAAATAAAGTAGCCTAGATGCATTAACTACCTAGTAATTCAGATTAAATTGGCTATTCTAACAGGCCAGTCCAGGTTTTTATTTCTAAACAGTCACACTCTTTGCATTGTTTTAAGGTTTGGTGTTTACTGTGCCCACAAGAACTGGCATACAACAATAATACCTCTTCAATGTTGAGGCACCTCTGTGCAAAACACAAAGCAGCAGCAGCTGCAACATCCAATGCTCCACCCAGCGACAACATTCAAGGCAATGTTCATTCTGGTCCTTCGTTTGGTTTGTTTAATTTTGTTTCATTATTGTGATCATTATACAACACATAGCCTATTAATCTTGTCTCACCCCACCAGGAAGGAACACGCACCAAGCTGGGCGAAAGGATATCACTAGCACTCCTCACTCCTTGCAGAAATCACCTTGATCGCCACCCTTGATCGCTTTATATCCTTTAAAATGTCACCTAATTTAAACACAATGCTCACTTCACTTTTTAGTTGTGGTTTCTTTCTTAAAACATTATGCTAGGCCTACTTCATGGCTACATAGTTTATCCCAAACACTGGCAGAATGCTTTTCCTTTGATAAGGCTCAGAATTCACATTTAAAACATGCAAACACACAAAAAGCAACTATTTTTATATCCATACACATTTGCTGCATAATAATGAAGTAATGAATAATTAATATTGTCATTTATATGATTATTGGCAGTAACATGCCACTATGTCACTGAAGAGGCCAAGCTTTCCACTGTGCTTTTAGGATTGAGGAAGTTCCCTGACACGCACACAGCCGCTAACATCGCTGAAGCAAAGTCAGCTCTAATGACAGACTGGGGAATTACAGGGAAGGTAACAAGCTTGGTGACCCACTGTGCGTCAAACATGATTCCATGTGCTAATCTGTTACATCTCCATCATCATTTTAAATCTTGTGGTGAAGCGATCCCTTGCTCTAACCCCTGAGCTGGAAGAAATGCGGTCTTGTGCACGCCGCATTGTACATCTTTTTAAATGCAGCACAACTGCCAAAGAAAAACTGTGTGAAATCCAGCTACAGATGTGTAGACCTTTGCTGAAGCCAATCCAAGAGGTGGATACAAGGTGGAATAGCACTTATGCCATGCTGCAGAGGATTCATGACCTGCGAGAGCCTTTGGGAGCAACTTTGGCTAATCTGACCAATGACATCACTCCATTTTCCGCAGAAGAATACGACTCCATCCAGCAGTGTCTGCTGGTTCTGAAGCCATTCAATCTAGCCACTGTCAAACTGTCTGATAAAAAACAAGTGTCTGGCTCCAAAGTCATTCTCATGGTTAAGATTTTAAGACATCGTACTGGCAGACTTTGTACAACAATGGCAAACCCGTTGGTGCAGAAACTGGCCAGTAATGTGCAAAGCACTCTAAGGCCACGTCCACACGTACTAAAACGATCTTTTTTTTACCCGTTTTCCCTGGATTCGTTTCAAGAATAGTTGCGTCCAAACGAATCCATATGTAAATGACTCAACGCGCTACTTCATACTCCAGGCCTATAGGCGGCGCTGGTTGCTACAGAAATTCACCCAAAAACGGAGAAGAAAGGAAGTTGCACGTTGTATACAGAGAGGAAGAGGAAGTGGCGCGCTGTATACAAAACAGACAAGTAGAAGAGGAGACCATAACACAAGACGAAGTCGACGAAAATGGCTAGTTCAAGGAAACCAGAATCCTTTGTGTGGACCGATAGTGAAGTCGAACTGCTGCTGCGACTCACACTCGACTACAAGGCGAGCAAATTACAAGAAAATGTTGACTGGGAGTCGTGCCAGTCAAAATATATGGATTTGACCAACGCGTTTCAGGCACAGTGTCCGGCGGAGGCAACCGAGGACTTCCCTCACGAGGCCACTGCACTCTCGAAAGCACAGGTGACCACGAAGCTAAAGAATATTCGTGGAAAATACAGACGGGCCGTGGACACAGGACGTCGAAGTGGCCAAGGACGGGTGGTAATGATATTTTACGAACTTTGCCAGGAGATCTGGGGTGGGTCGCCCGCTACACGCTCTATCGCCTCAAGCATCGAGACGGGTGACCTGGTGGAGTTGTCGTCAGAGTCATCAACAACGACAGAGGAGATGCCTGCATCCCCAAAGTCAACAGAGTCACCCAACTGTCTTCCTCCTGCAGTGTTGAAACAGCGCCGGGATTTGCTCCAGGTATGCTCATGATTTCAAGCTTAGCTAGCTATCTATGCTACAGTGCCGTGTCGTTGTGTTTATGTAGGTGTGTTAGCATCAGTATTCACAATATAGTTTTATATTAACTTGCCCAATACTAATGCTATGCTTTGCTTATTTCTAGGCCAAGCTGGACAGCCACAGAAGGGATCGATTAAAGAGGAAAGCACACACTGACCCAGCAGAGGAGGATCTTAAAATAAAGAGGAGGATGTTGGAGCTGTCTGAGGAGTCGGCAAGAAGTCACGCTGAAAACATGGCTCAAATAAACACAAACATTGCAAATATAACGAGCACAATACAGGATGGCTTTTCCCTGATGAGGGAATTGCTTATCAGACCCCAGTTCGTACCCCCCCACAGCAGCAGCGGACAATACCATGGCTACCCTCCATCATATATTCATTCCACACCACACCCAGTCTTTCGGCAGACAGCTACACCCAATCAACCTGGACAATACACACCCACACCAAGACACAGCCCAGAGAATGAGCGGTATTCATTCAGAAGAGCACTGCTGCAAGACCATGTGGAGTGACTTGACTTGGAGTGATTTATAGTTGCACATTTTTAAAACTGTACTTTTTAATAAAAAAAAGATTTCTGGAAGTGATTGCAGTCATTTGTTTATTTTCACTAGACACACATTATTCACAATACTTTTCAAAATGACAATCAGTACACTATACTGCCAGAATCATGTTATGACCTACTGGAGTTTAGAAACATTGAGCAGCAGGTAGGAACTGATGACATTTTTGTGGGAAGACTCAAAATATGTTTCTCACTATCTGGTAACAATTTGTATTTTGTAGCGACAGTTAAGTGAGCAACATAGGTCAAACACAGCGTTCATGGTAAACATGAACGACACTGTCTTCATAATCTTTTTAAATATACAGTCTGTACACTTATGCATGTCTCAATGCTTCAATTTACATGTAGGCACCCTCATTATGCTACCATTGAAGTTAGTACATATGTTAATAACCCCTAGGTTCATGTTGCGTTATAAGACCAAGAGCTAACTTATATTTAAGTAGCAAGATTAAACTTTAGTCTTTTGTTAAGGGTCAAGGTACTTTGTGAGTACTCTTCTCACTCTCTTTCCTTCCCCCTCGTTACAGTCTGTGATGTAGTTGTTGCGTTGTAGTGGTGGCTGCAGGTCGTTATCACATTGTATTGTTCCCGACACAGAATGATCAGCCACAGTCTCCTTACTGTCCTCACAAAAGTTATGGAGAACAAAGCAAGCGTAAATTACATGGGGCAGGTCCTGCAAATTGATATCCATAGGCCTTCTCAGTGCAGCAAATCTGGCTTTAAGGCGACCAAAAGCACACTCGATAACCATGCGTGCCCTACACAAACATAGGCCAAAGTATTGTTCTTGTGGTGTGGAGCCACCACTGGAATATTCCTTCATCAAGTAAGGAAGCAGAGGGTAGGCTGGGTCACCCAGAAGGAAAATGGGTATGGCCTCCTCATCGTCCACAATCTGCTTTTCCAGAGCAGGGATCTTGCCAGTCTTAAAGTAGGAGTTGAGCTTTGAATTAGCAAAAACTCGCGCATCATGTACACTCCCAGGCCACTTTATCACGACGTCCATGAATTTAAACTTGTAGTCACAGACAGTCTGTATATTAAGGGAATTCTTGCCTTTCCTGTTGATGTAGTCCATGGAGTTGGTAGATGGCTGCTTTATTTCGATGTGGGTACCGTCGACCGCTCCCAAACACTGTGGCATGCCATGAGCGCGATGGAAACCCAAAACCAAATCCTCAGCCTCGGGCTCCGTAAAAGGCAGCTTTACATATTTTGGACCAAGGTGGATAGCGATCGCTTTGCAGGTCTGCCTGACAACGACGGACACAGCCTGTCGTGACACGCCAAAGGCGTTAGCAGTTTTTCGTAGCCGTCCTTCGTCGCTCAAATAGTAGAGCGTCAACGCAACCTTTTTCACCAGTTCAATTGGGGCACGCATGGCTGTTGTTTGCCCATCGATGTATGGACGGAGTTCTTCGCTCAGGGCGAGGAGAGATGTCCTGGACATGCGGAAGTTCTCCCTCCATTCTTCGTCCACAGCAATGCCATTAACGACGTTGTCCCACCAACTGCTGGTTCTACCTGGTCTAACCCAAAATCTTCTCCTGGCTGCCCTCCTAGTAGCCCTTTGCGGTGGATTTAAAATTATGTGGCGTATGCGGTTGTCCATAAGATGTTTTTGCTCAGCGTGGTGGCACAGGAGCATAATATTTTGCCCTAGTAATCCTAATAGGGTCAATATCTTCTCCAACAGAAACACAAGCATGTAGTCCGCCATTGTTGTTATGAGGAGGGGGGAGCCGAGGTCGGAGGCTATGAGGTTAAGGGGTGTGGCGATGACATCATCGATACGGGGTCGTATCCGTATTCACCATCCATACGAAGCCAAACGAGAGCCGTTTTCGATTTTTTTCACCCTGAGACCTGGTTTCAAAAAAGTGCGTTTTCAGGCAGTGCGTTTGCAGGATTCGTCTGGACGGTCGGCCCAAACGATGCAAAACATGTGCGTTTGCACAAAAAAACGTTTCCGTGTGGACAGCCCCTAAATGATAAGTTTGCCATTATTGAAAAAATGACTGCTCTCAGTGTGGCAACTCTTGTGGACCCCAGGTAAAGTACTCAATGATAAATTTGGCATTGTCGCAAAAATGACTCTGTGTGGAAATTATTTTGGACGCCCAGGTACAAGGAGATGGGGTTCTGCAGTGCAAACTCGTCTCAGGCTACAGTGGAGAGACTCACCAGGGAATGTGCAAACATCATTCCACCACCACCACCACCACCACCACCATCCTCACAGGAGTCTTCAGAGCAGGAGGACAATCTCTGGGGGCTGCTTAACAGCCACATTGGCACACAACATGTTTCCAACGCAACAGCCAGTGCCATTGCAGAGGTCCAGAGGTAAATTGTTGTGATTGGTGGTTTTCCTACAGACATAAAAAAATATATATAATGAAATAAATTGTATTTTCCTTCTGCTTATAGGTATTTGAAAGATGCACATTTGCCTAGGTCAGAGGACCCTCTTAAATACTGGGAAAGGCACCAACTTGTCTTTCCAAATGTCTCTCAAATAGCCATGGGCTATCTGTGCACTCCAGCATCCTCAGTGCCATGTGAGAGGGTCTTCTCCAAGGCTGGAGAAGTAGTCAGCAGCCAACGAAACTGCCTCAAACCAAGCACCATAGAACACATTTTGTTTCTCAATAAAAATCTGGAAAGGAAAACAAGTACACAATAAGCATTCCACAAACTGTCATTCACCTTCCCCAAACCTCCTTTGTACACAAGCACTTACACACAAACAACCTCTTGTATTCCACATAGACCTGTAGCACAAGCACTTTCCCAGAACCCCTTTATGCTTTCTGAATTGTAGCTACCCTGTATATAGCCTATGCCTCTGCTGCAACTGCATTCTATTTTAGGTTACTGCTCAAAACGTGTCTAGGTTCAGAGCCGGCCCGAGGCATAAGCGAACTAAGCGGCTGCTTGGGGCCCCCTGGCCACTAGGGGGCCCCCAACCGAGTGTTGTTTTTCCCTCTTAACATTCGCCGACGGTCCCATCTGGGCTCCCGTAGTTCCAAATGGGCCCAGCCCTCCGCCGCACGTTTGCCATGGTGATACACAAACAACATGGCAGTGACAGCGGCTAACATTAGTTATTTTCTTAACTACTCGTTTCATTACTTACTTAACTGTAATATCCGCCAAAATGACCGGCAGCTCATTGTGCTCTGTACCCAGCTCAAAGTCACCTATTTTCGGATTACTGAACTACCGCCTACCTGACGGAGCACCATGGGGCACCGGACCCGGTGCTGAGGAACTCTGATGCGGCTCAACACATCTACTAGCTAAAAGCCGCTGATACGACCGAGCTGTGACGGAGGTCTGCAGCGGCTTACAACAACTAGCAATCGCCACTCTGTAGCATGGAGCTCCTCTTCGACGTTTGTTTTTACCGCTAGTTACTACGAAGGAGCTTGCTACAGGTATGCTACACTCATGAGACCACGGCATGTTAATGTACGTTACTCAGCAACAGGTGAAAATAGGGGCAAGGTTGCGCAACTAAAGTTTAAATGAATTGAACTTTTACTGAGGAACGAGAAGTGAATTACCTGTATGTGTGAAAACAGCTTTATCTCACGCATCCGTTTAGTGTTGTTGAATATATAGATCCGTTTAGTGTTGTTGAATATATAGCATTATTATATAATTTGTTCAATATATAGCATAATATCATTTTTTCACTCTTTCACAGAGGGCGCCCCCCCAATACGATAGGGAAAACACTCAAACCAATATTTACATAAAATTGGCATGAATAATCATAATGGTATACATGCCCCGTGTGTGTGTGTGTGTGTGTGTGTGTGTGTGTGTGAGATCTTGTCATTTGTCATCTGCAGATTAATTTTAAGTGTGGGGGGGGGGGGATCAATATAAATCATGAATCAGATTCTTTGAGGCCATATCGCCCAGCCTATGGAGCTAAATCAGGGCCAAATGTTTTGTTAATTTGAAAAAAATATATATAGTTGAAAAACTAAAGCTTGAAATTGAAAATTTAAGTTTTGGTCAAAACTTGGAAAAAATAAAACCATGTATTCAAACTAAAAATAAGTGTACCAATTTTTCTTTCAGTTTGAATAAAATTTAGATTAAATTCTGGAATTATTTTGAATAAATTATAAATTTTCATTTTTCACTTTTATATTTGTTTTCAGTTCCACATTTCATGTTTTCAGATTCAAAACTTATTTTTTTTTACAGCTTCAACTCATTTTTTTTTGGTTTCAGACTTTTGGCCCTGATTTTGCGTAGGGGGCGTGGCTTCAACTCAGAGGGGCGTGGCATTATGAGTGACAGCCTAACAAAGAAGGCAGAAGACTCCTCTGTCATGTTGCCTTCAGGAAATGGTGTTACTGTGAGAACTATGACTGAATGCTTTCTATCCACTATATACATGTGCTTTTTACTTAACAAACTGATGCCAGTGACAAAGATCCATTTAAAAAGTTGTTTTGGACAACACATGGTACCAATTACACTATAAGAGCAATAAACTGTGCCAGATTGTGCAGTTCGGCAGGAACAATGACTTCTCCCACTTCCATGTACGACTTTGAATGTAGCACCACAGTATTCACTCGGCAGTCAGCATAGCGTCCGCTCCGCCAAGGCAACCTGCTGGCGCAGCCCACAGGTAAGACATGTGAAAGATATTAGCCTTTTTGAATAGATACTTTGGGACATTATCCCCGCAGTGGCATTTTTTTTGTCATTAACACATAAAGGGAAAATAGGTGGACAGCTGGAAATGAAGAATCTCTAGCACTAAAGTTAGCATTAACTAACGTTAGCTTCACACTAGCTGGTGTGACACTAATTTCAGTGTCCAGCTCAAGTTTTTTTACTTGAACGTAGTAGTCGTTTTGTTAAACCCTGTGTTTCGCAAATGACCATAACTCGACAGTGGCTGCCTGCAGCCGTACAGCCTTATAAATGTAAAACATTATAGATATATAACATTGCTAGTGTTACCTTTTCATGGTTAGTTTAAACAACATAACTTGTCCTGGTCCGCTTTGTTAATCAATCAATCAAAGCTTTTATTATGGACACACACGGTCCAGAAAACAGACAGTAAGACATACAAATACAAAAAGACAAGTTAGTGTATTCTGATACAGTTAGGCTGTGGTAGAAGCCTTCAAAGTTTGCCCACTTGGCATATTTTGTAAGGCATAACTGTCATGCCTTACAAAACGTTATAGTTATAGTTATAGTGTAAAACGTAATTTATCAGGCCAGAGCATTATGTAAAGTCATATTTGTCTACTCTGTGAAAAGAGACCTTCTTCACTGCAGCCACTGTCGAGTTATGGTCATTCTGACAAACAGAGGTTAACAAAGACCACTACACGTTAAAGTCAAAAAAACTTGAGCTGGACACTGAAATTAGTGTAAAAACACCAGCTAGTGTGAAGCTAACGTTAGTTAATGCTAACTTTAGTGCCAGCGATGCTTGATTGCCAGCTTTGTCCAGCTGTCCACCTATTTTCCCTTTATGTGTTAATCACAAAAAAAATGCCACTGCGGGGATAACGTCGCAAAGTATCTATTCAAAAATGCTAATATCTTTCACATGTCTTACCTGTGGGCTGGTGCCACTGAATACTGTGGTGCTATATGTCATACATGGAAGTGGGAGAAGTCATTGTTCCTGCTGAGCTAAACAATCTGGCACAGTTTATTGCTCTTATAGTGTAATGGTACCATGTGTTGTCCAAAACAATTTTTTAAATGGAACTTTGTCACTGGTATCAGTTTGTTAAGTAAAAAGCACATGTATATAGTGGATAGAAAGCATTCAGTCATAGTTCTCACAGTAACACCATTTCCTGAAGGCAACATTACAGAGGAGTCTTCTGCCTTCTTTGTTAGGCTGTCACTCAAAATGCCACGCCCCTCTGAGTTGAAGCCACGCCCCCTACGAAAAAATCAGGGCCAAAAGTCTGAAACCGAAAAAAAAAGATCTGAAAGTGAAAAACAGATCTGAAACCGAAAAAAAAAAGATTTGAAACCGAAAAAAATGATTTGAAGCCGTAAAAAAAATAAGTTTTGAATCTGAAAACATTAAATGTGGAACTGAAAACAAATATAAAAGTGAAAAATGAAAATTTATAATTTATTCTAAATAATTCCAGAATTTAATCTATATTTTATTCAAACTGAAAGAAAAATTGGTACACTTATTTTTAGTTTGAATACATGGTTTTATTTTTTCCAAGTTTTGACCAAAACTTAAATTTTCAATTTCAAGCTTTAGTTTTTCAACTATATATATTTTTTTCAAATTAACAAAACATTTGGCCCTGATTTAGCTCCATACCAGCCCTACTTCCTACTAACACAGAGTATGTCAGTATTGTTTGGCCCTGAAGCCCAAGTAGTTGGGTGAAGTCACTACCTTAATAAATCAGAAAGCAAAAGGCTATGAATCTGAACAAATTTAGGTATTGCCCTTCTCCAGCTGACCATCCCCAAAATGCACCAGAATACAGGAAATCACATCTACCAAATTCAAAATTTTCTGGGGGAGCAATAATCATCAATGTCAATAATCGTCAAGCACAGGTGACTCCGCGTGGTGGGAGGGGGGGCCCCCAAATCAAATTCTGCTTAGGGCCCCCAAAAGGCTCGGGCCGGCGCTGTCTAGGTTACTCAGCAATAATTGTTGTAAAATAACTTTGTTGCAACAATTATAGCGGAATAAACTAGACACGTGTTTTTCATACAGCTATAATAAGCATGATACACATGCTCCACATGTAACGGTAGTGGGAATCATACCTCAGGCATCAGATTGACAGTCCATAGCGTTGCCTTTCCTCCAACGTAGGCTATGTTGCGAGACGAGATTAAATTAAAGTATGTGTAGTAGGCTAAGCATTCACAAGCTTCGCTTCATGTCGCTGCGTGCTTACCAATGGCCCGTTAAAATTCACTGGAACATCGCTGGGTATATGAGTGGCTTGCAATGTATTTGATTAACCTATTAATTAGCCTACTTACATACACCTGTATGTAAGCCGCTGTCATTTCTGCTGACCACCGGATGTAACTGTGTTGTCTTCGATGCTTTGGATCATTTTGCAATACAATCAGGATGAAGCTTCAGAGGCTTCACAAGGCTTCGTTCGCCCATCACTAATTTTACCTCTTTCTCAACACAACAAAGAGACTCTGCTAACACACCTTTCTGCTTGATGCCATCTTGTTCAAAGTGTAAAGTTAGCCGCAGTGAAGACTACAGTTTTCGGTGCAGATCAGTTGCTGAGCTTCAAAATAAAAGTCCGGAAGTGTTCAAGACTTACTCAGAAATACACACAAAGAAGATTAATGATTAAAATACACTTTGGAAGAAAGTCAAATACTTTTCAGAGCAATGAAAAAAGTTTTAATATAATAAATGTACATTTTATTATATTATTTAAGCCTTACAGATGACATTACAAAAACAAAGAGGGACTCAAGATTTCACAATTTGTAATTCCTCACAGGGTTTGTCCAGCCAATACCAGGAGATAAAACCCTCCCAGAGTCACTGCAGTACCTCTGAAACACCTTCGAGCCTTGTTGGGTTTAGGGTGGGGTTGGGTACCGAAATGAGGTACTTTTTAGGGTACCAACCGGATAATATCACATAATATCAATCGTGCCAAATTTCAGTACCTGAGAGCTCATACGTAAGGGCAATATTCTTATTCCTTTCGTCATATTTCACAGATAGCAGGGCTCAGCTCTGACACTATGGAGGGAATATTTATTCATAATTCAAACTGAAAGTCCAAAGATAAAATAAAGCAAGATAAAATTAAAAATAATATTATTTTAATTAAAAATAATTCTAATTGAAAGTCCAAAGAGAAAATGAAGCAAGACCAAATAAAAAATAGTATAATTTTAATTAAAAATAGTATTATTTTACTACACTACTAGGAAAAATCATGCCATAATTAAATGTGAAATGGAAATGCTTAAATGGAAATACTTAAATTAAAATCTCAAATAGATTTTCAATTTGACATTTTATCTTTTGAATTTTGTTTTACATTTGACATTGACCTTTTAAGATTCCCCTTTTAGATTTCGATTTAACATTAAGCTTTTCATTTAGAAGTGAAGGGGGTCAATTTAAATGAGGAGACGTGGCCCAACGGCTGGTGGGAGGGTCTGAAACCACTTCCAGCTGACAGCGGGGGCTGTGAGTATTACTGGCCGCCGGTAAGCAAGCGATTCCGGCCACCACCAGCTGGCTGTCACCTAAGACTGGAGCTTCCAAGTCCGACAACATATCGGAGAAAATGTGCAATTGGCCATACATTTTTGAAAACTGTCCATATTCAAACTGTACACAGTTAATTTATCGTGTAAAACAGTCTCAGAAATGAATTTAGTGGTACCGCGTTGAAATAATAATCAATTCTAGAATCTCGCGGCTCGGCTGCGGCTCATAGAGATTCAGCGTGTCCCCTTTTTTTTCGTCTAGCTGTCACACATCCAGGTAGCGATGTGAGCGGGGAAGGGAGGAAGGGAGGGAGCCCGGTTCAGCCTGCTGGAGAAGCCTTTCTCCTTCCCTCGCCCGGGGCCGGGGCACATCACTACGGGCTGTAGCGGCGATGATGCCGAATCTCTAGATGAGCCGCAGCTGAGCCTCGCATGATTGGACCGCGCTTATAGTTAGATAACGTTGTGGGGAAATGAGGAGTGAAATAGCAGACGAAAATTGTAAAAGGTTTCCTGTTGTTGCCTGCTGCTACTACGGCAAACTCCCGATCAAGATTCTAGAATTGATTGCTTTTTTCGTCTGATATTTCACCACTAAATTCATTTCTGAGACTGTTTTAGGCGAGAATTCAACTGTGTACAGTTTGAATATGGGCAGTTTTACAAAAATGTATGGACAATTGCACATTTTCTCCGATATGTTGTCGGACTTAGGTGACAGCCAGCTGGCGGTGGCCGGGATCGCTTGCTTACCGGCGGCCAGTAATACTCACAGCCCCCGCTGTCAGCTGGAAGTGGTTTCAGACCCTCCCACCAGCCGTTGGGCCACGTCTCCTCATTTAAATTGACACCTGTCACTTCTAAATGAAAAGCTTAATGTTAAATTGAAATCTAAAATGTGAATCTTAAAATTTCAATGTCAAATGTAAAATATAAAATTCAAAAGATAAAATGTCAAATTGAAAATTATAAAGGGGAAAGGCTAAAATAAAATTATAAATTTTTTTCTATTCATTTAAATAAATCCATCCATTTAAGCTTTTACATTTCACATTTAATTTTGGCATGATTTTTCCAAGTATCATAGTAAAATAATACTATTTTTAATTAAAATAATACTATTTTTAATTTGATCTTGCTTCGTTTTCTTTTTGGACTTTAAATTTGAATTATGAATAGATATTCCCTCCGTATGACACACATACTCACACATAGCAGATGGAGCAAACTAGGTCACCTCTGCAGCTTGTTCAAGTCGCAGCGAGTCACATAAATACCAATAAAGCCGTCCCAAGTGTGGTTAAACTTTTCAAAACGCCACGCTGACAGCGTCCGCTGCAATACAATATAACAACACATTTTCCCTCCCATCGCGTCAAATACAGACGCTTGGTCAGCTGTCTTTGGTGTTTGTTATTGACGCTAAATGTCTTGATCTTGGTCGGGAGTTTTGCGTCACTTTTTGACGCCCCCCACCCCCAACGCGGCATTTTGGGCTTTCATACTACTCTCTACTGTTGTCTCTCTTAATACTACCTCATCTTACAGCGCCGCAGAGCTGCTGCTCTGCCCGGTGCGAAGGATGCTTATTGCGTCGTATATGACCAAGCGTCCGTATTTGACGAGTTGGGAGTGAGAATGGGTCTAAAGCAGCCATGCCCTGGCTATGCCCTGGTGACTGACTGACAGGCTGCAGGTTATAGGGAAAATAAACTTTATTTCTATAGCACATTTCAGCAACAAGGCAATTCAAAACGCTTTACACAAAACATTAAAGAGCAGTTAAAAACTTTCATGAAAGAGATAAAAAAAAAAAAGAACAGGCTACAATGGAATAAGATACAAATACAAGAATAACAGCTGCAGTGTAAGAAATTAATAATTATTTGATTTGATAAGATAGACTTATTGGGATCGGGCTGTACTGGCCTGCCTCCCTCTACTCTCAATATATTTTTAATTACAGTATATGACAGATGGATCTGATGACTATGAAGAGAAGCAGAGATAAGCAGGGGTGCTGTGTCTACAGCTATACACCCTGCCCCGCCTATCCAGGCATACGTTGCAACTCCTCACTCCATAACTATAAACTTTATTAAAGAGGAGGTTTTAAGTTTTTCTTAAATGTGGTGACGGTGTCTGCCCCCCGAACCCAGATTGGGAGCTGGTTCCACAGGATAGGAGCCTGGTAGTTGAAGGCTCTGGCTCCCATTCAACTTTTAGAGACTCTAGGAACCACAGGTAGCTCTAAATTCTGGGAGCGCAGTGCTCTAGTGGGACAATAAGGTACTAGGAGCTCTTCTAGATATGATGGTGCTTGACCATTTAGAGCTTTGTAGGTCAGGAGGATTTTAAAATCAATCCTGGTTTTTACAGGAAGCCAATGCAGAGAAGCTAGTACAGGAGATATATGATCTCTTTTCTTAGTTCTTGTCAGAACACGCGCTGCAGCATTCTGGATCAGCTGGAGAGTCTTAAGGGACTTATTTGAGCAACCTGATAATAAGGAATTACAATAGTCCAGCCTGGAAGTAACGAATGCATGGACAAGTTTTTCAGCATCGTTTTGCGACAGGATGCTTCCAATTTTGGCAATGTTACGAAGATGAAAAAAGGCTGTTCTTGAGGTTTGTTTTAGGTGGGTGTTAAAGGATATATCCTGATCAAAAATAACTCCTAGATTTCTGACAGTAGTGCTGGAGGCTAGGGCAATGCCATCCACGGTAGTTATATCTTTAGATAATGAAGTTCGGAGGTGCTTGGGGCCCAGCACAATAACTTCGGTTAGTTGTCAACTTTTAAATGAATCGCCAACTATTTTGATAATCGATTAGTCGGTTAAAGAATTTTTTTACTTTTGTCTTAAAAAATTACTTAGATTCCAGCTTGTTAAATGTGAACAAAAACGTTTAAAAAACGTTTCAGAGCTAGTCACAGGCACTCTTCTGACGGCGCTTTACTGTGGCTTTACTAATATGCTCTGCATCCCCAATGTTGTAAAGAAAACTGCTGTTTGCAAAACAATTAATGTGTCAGAAATAATCTGCTGGGAGAGCATGTCCAAGATGGGTGACGTTAGTGATATGAGGTTATGTAGCCTAGGCTGCATTACAGACTGGGAAGAAAAACGATACTGCTCAAATACGAAGTTATCTGAAAATTAAAATGTCGGGGTTCAATATCATCTCCCAACATATAACACCCTGCAAAGTAAAGTAAAGCAGCTTCTTCATCAACGGGATCGTCGTCACAAGGAAATGCCATGTTTTAGAAAAAGAAAAAAAAAACGTTTTATAGTCTGCCTAACATGGTTAATAAACTAACCCTGTTTTTTTTTATTCATGCCGATAACCAACTGCGCTAAAATGCGCCTGATACAGACTGAATGAATGAATGAGGAAATGAAAGAGCGCTGTGTCAGAGGGAGGAGACTGAGAGAAACTCAAGGTTTATTGAAGAAAACCTGCTCCTGACCAGGTTAGGTTCACAGGCTCTGTTACCATAGTTACTGACTCTGATGTGAAGTTACCTCTCTTTCTGAAACAGAAAACCCAGAGTTTCCCTCATCTCAGGGTTAACAAACTCAGAGTTTTCACTAAACCTGCTTTCTGAAATAGGGCTCTGGTATGATGCGTGGGATTAGGTGACTGCCGGGGCGGACTGATTATGCTCCAGATGTGGGCTGCACACTGGATCACAGGTGTCCTCCTGTGTCGGGCGGTGGCACAACGGCCTGGGGGGGTTAAAGAACACAACAGGACGTCACACAGATGGGACAATTAATGACACTCCCTCCGCCGCACAACCCTGCGGAGAATCACTCCTCATTTCCACCAGGCTGCTCTACCAACTGAGCTATCCGGGCGCCCGTGTGAATGCACACTTAAGCTGCTATGAGATACACAGTTACGCAGGTGTTTAGGGGTGCATACCTACTCACCGCAGGAGGTGGCGGTACTCATGGGGACAACAGAAGTGCCGGTACTCAGTACTGGTGAGTTCCGACCCATTTCCGGCGGTGGAATTTCGTATCCAGACTGGAGCTGAGTTTGGCAAATACTGCTTGACTTATCTTAGCTACCAGACCATCATCTATCTCCTCGTCTTCCACCATTTTGTCAGGTCCGCTGGTCCGGGCTGAGTTTTTTCAGATTTGGGTCACAGGACTTGTTTGTTTTCAGGTGCACGAACACAGAAGGCTTGCATTATGTGGACCAGGGTGGGAAATTAGCACCCGCCACCAGCCAATGGTGGGTATTTTTTCAAAGTGGCGGGTGACTTTGCCTTGTATACTAGCCTCAGTGTCGGGTGGATTGTAAAACATTCCTTATAACGGAGTGGACAGTTTTTGTCAAAGAATGCTGTTGCTAAGTCACAATGCTTATAGGAGTCGTATGTTACTGTTAATGAATCCCCATTTCTGGATTTTGCTGCTTCATAATAAAAACATTTAAATACCAAACTAACTGAGGACTTTTATTGTGAAGAACTTATAGGAAATGAAACTGTTCACAGCCGGGGCTTTGACATTAATTTTTTTTTTTTTTTTTTTTTCTATTTTTTTCTTTTTTTCTTTTTTTTTTTTACGAAAATTTCCCTCAACTCCTTTTTTTTTTTTCTTTTTTTCCAAACGATGTTAGGAGGCCCTACGCGGAGTCAGCAGTAGCTATGACTGTACAAACTGTTGAGGGTGAAGTAAAGAAAAAGAGAAGGTACTTTTCGAACAAGTGGCGCATTGACAAAACAAACAGCGAAAAATCGTGAAAAACATTTCAGACCATCAACCTGTATTAAACTTCAATGTATGCTGTAACGATTTTTCAGTCGCTGAAAGCTGCTGTTGTTTTAACCCTGTCGGCTCTCTGCTGCTCAGTTCCCCCCCACGATTGACGCACGCACGCACGTCTTAAATCCACCAGACATTTTCATATTATACCAACATCTACAGCATCCTGAGCCTTTTTGGAAAGGTTACTAGGATAACTCAGCCCAGAGTAATTTTATTCTCTCCGTTTCCTTTTTATTTTTAAAGAACTATACAAAAAAGCAACTTTCACTGTCTCTCGCAACTTCATTGCAACAAAAATACAAAAGGCATCGCAAATTTTATAGCAATTTCTTTACAAAAGCTCCCGCATACAGGCATTTTGGGCCTCAACAATCTCAAAAAAAGGCCGCAAAATCCCGGAGGGACTGTTTAATACTATGTTACTGAGAGATGAGTCAATATTTTTTTCTGTTCATTAAACATGTAGGCCTAGCACATCTTCCTTTTTTAAGAATGATTTCTGTGCCGTTCTTTGTTCTTTTCTCAAAGAGAAGCTGAACTCCAAGTCTTCCAGAAGACCGCTGTTCCCAGCAGCCATAATCCCCGCCCACCGACTCTATACACAATGTGATTGGCCTGACCAAAATTTGGTTTTTCCAGCTCGCAAGCCAACGGAGAGTGCCTAGACCCCCCTGGCTGCAACGAAATGTTGTGATGACGCAAACAGAAACCGCGACCAGCATGTGTGTTAGAGTTGTGCCGATGGACGATATCATCGCCGATGGACAATATCATCGTCCATCGTGATGGCTGGCCGACATCACGATGGAGAGCCACCATCGTGATGCCTCCCCCCCACCCTGTCAAACACAGTAATCCTAGTCACGGGCGCTGGACGGGAAATTGACAAGTGCGTCGGTCTTAAACTAGCAAAGACACAAAGACAAGACATAGGGCTCCTTAAGTGGAAGCTACATTTTCCCCCTTTATGTGCAACCTATTTGTGAATCATCGAACCATGGCTTTGAGCAGACTGGATTGGCCTTAGTGATACTCTCTCTCTCTCTCTCCCTGTCAGTTGTAGCTCGCTCTACCTTCTAGTAACGTTGGACGCAGCGGTCTCGAGTGAGAGAGAAAGAAGCGTTAACCTGGAACGCTATCACACTTTCCTTTCTCCCCTCATTGGACTAAGTTTGTCGACACTACTCTGTGCGTGCATCAATAAGTAAGTCTGAGGTCCTGCAGGTACGGGACGATGTTATGCAGGATTTATGAATGTACGTTAGCAACAGTAGGCTAATTCACGAGGGTGCTATTTTATGTGAGCTAATATTGCGCATCTGTTAATATGCGCTGCAAGAGTTATGTTTCTGTTTATTGAATGCGTTATTCAGTGCGAACATAACCGAGAATGTAGTTTCAACTCAGTAATGATGGTATATTAGGTTATTACTGTCGCTCTGTTGAAGGCAAACGTCCCACTGTACTGTCGTTACGCAGATCGCGGACATCTGATTTACTTTACTGCAAGTGAAACCTACCAGCAGGGCACCATTTAGAGAGGGCATTTAAATGTATGTCTAATCGTTTCAATGTTAACTGTTGGCCCATAGTAGTAGAAAAAAATATTTATGTAAAGAGATATGAGCTACCCCCCCCCCGCCCCGACGACGATATCATCGTCCATCACGATGTTTTACTGTAAACATCGTCAACTGCCAATTTAGGGGACATCGCCCAACCCTAATGTGTGTCAGTACCCGATCCGTTCCACCTGCACGATCCGTTCTGCGCATGCGCTGTGGTACAAGGATTTATGACACTACCCGACAACATGTCTGCGGTGTGGACGTATTTCAGTGTATCTGAGAAAGACCCACGGACAGTGATTTGCAAATCATGTAATGCCGAAATTTCAAGAGGGGGTGCATCTGCAAAGACTTTCTCCACGTCGGGTTTAATTTATCATCTTAAATCCAAACATTCCGATCGCTATGTTGAATATGAGAGGAACGCGGCACAGAAAAAGAAAACGCCTCAATGTCGTTGCAACTCATGTCCATGAGCATATAGCTGCAGATATTTCAGCAATCAGTTTCACGACAGACATATGGAGCTCAGACGTCAGCATTAGCAGTATGCTCAGTCTAACCGCACAATGGATCAAGGCTGATTTCCAGCTGCAAAAGATTCTGCTCCATTCGCAAGAGTTTCGAGGGTTACATACAGCAGCAGCCATTTCTGGTGCATTCGCCAATATGTTTGACACCTGGCATATCGACCAATCTAAAAGTGCATGTCATTGTCAGTGACAATGCAAGAAATATGACAAAAGCGATAGAAGACAGCCAGCTGAAGGGAATACGGTGCATGGCCCACACACTACATCTGGCTGTGAATGAGGGAGTGTTGTCTCAACGCAGCGTAAAAGACGTACTGGCTATAGGCAGACGAATTGTTGGCCACTTTAAACATTCTCAGCTGGCCTATTCCCGCTTGCAGTCTATGGAAGATCAGTTTGGAACACCAATAAAACGGTTCCAGCAAGACGTGAGTATGCGGTGGAACAGCACTTTTTACATGTTGCAAAGCCTCTTTGCGCAAAAGAGTGTCTTGGCTGCATATATCGCAGACCAAGAGCTCCCCACGACATTCACTTCACACATGTGGGTCTTAATAGAGAACATTATCTCTCTAATGATCCAGGCCGCGATGGATGCGGAGAACCCGCGTGGAGACGGAAACGGAGCAGCCCACGGAGCAGGAGGAGATCAGAGCGCAGTGCTATAGCGCCACCTGGTGGTGGAAATGGGTGAATGTTTGCGCCTGAGGTCCTTGCGGGGTTTTGGACCAGTCCTGAAAAGGGCAACCCCCCACCATGTACGGTTTAGGTTGCAGTCGGAGTTTTACACGGAGAAGAAGAAGAAGAAGAAGAATAATAAAAAAAATCCTTAGAAAAACAATAGGGTTCCACGCTCCGCTGGAGTGTGAACCGCGTTGCCTTGCAACATGCGGTTCCCTTGCCCCCTCGGGCTTGGACCCCTAATAATAATAATAATAACAATAGGTAAGCTATTCTGATTTTAGGCTACTATATACTGTATGTGACTATCAGATTGTAGCCATATTTCTGCTAGATATTTTTTTAATTTGATAAAAATGTTTATTTATGCACCGGCCCTATTTAAATACACTCTCAAATCTTTCTCAAATGTCAGGCAGATGACAAGCTCAACCGCTCAACAGCTAGATGGTTATCGGTCTGAAGTCCCCATCCCTAGAAGTGATAACCCTCTTGCTTACTGGAGAAGTAATCACGGCCGCTTTCCTGACCTGGCAAAGATGGCACGCAAGTACTTGTCTGCTCCGCGCACAAGCACTGACAGCGAGAGACTGTTCAGTGCAGCAGCACATGTTCTCGATGAGAAGAGGAACAGACTTCACTGTGATAAAGCAGAGAAGCTACTCTTCATCAAGAAAAAACTGCCACTTTATCTCAAGAAGTAGAATGGGCTTGTCTAGTGTTTAAATATTTATTATCCACTTTGCACATCTGCAATTGAGCAATTCTTGGTGCATTTGTTGTTAAAGTTCTACAGTTAACATATGGGCTATGGCAGTCTTTGTTTTGATGCACTATTATGTTGAAGGCCTACAGAGAAAATATTGTATCTTTAAGCAGTTACATTTGTTCTGAATGCACTTTCTTGTAGTAGTACAGAGAAAAATTTAAAATGCACTTGACCTAAATGCACTGTTTTTTATAATAGAACATTTAATTTTAAAACCTTTCTGCAGGCCAGTAGGCCTGTACATTATTATTTAATGTACACATGAGTGGGATCAAGTTAAACATTTAAGTTTGAATTTTATTTTATACTGTGCATTGTTGCAATGTGCTAAATAAATATTTGCATAATTTGTAATAATTTATTCTTTGAAACTTTAATATTAATTTATACAATTGCAATGCCTTGATTTTAGTAAAGTTAGTACACAGTCATAGCCATAAATGCAATGGTACTAATAATTGGCATAATTTCTTGCGGTGTTTCGGTTTTCGGTCTTGGTTTCCTCTTTTTCGGTTTTCGGTTTCGGCCAAGAATTTTCATTTCGGTGCATCCCTACTGTAAATTATGATTTAACAAACACAATTTAACCATGGTTTAACAGGCTTTTTTTCACATCACTTTTTATTTGCCTATATTAATAACATATGTATTAATAATAAAAAATTATGTATTGAAGCAATTCAAAATATGCTAGTGCACTTTCTTTTATAAATTTGAATTCCGGAAAAAGTGTCTGGTAAAAAAAATAAGTGGCTGGTAAAATTGGCTGGTGGATGCCTAATTTTCCACCCTGATGTGGATGCGTTGACAGTGTTGTTGTCATTACTTAGAATTCCTCATGGGGGAGACAGAAACTACACACTATAGCAGGGATTCTCAAACTTTATATTCAAAAGGTCCAAATGTGATTTATATACAAGTCAAAGGTCTGTAACGATTGGTGATAAGCAATTTACTTTTATTAAACTTGCTTATAACGTACAAGAAATAAGTTTGTTAGGTTAATTCAAGTTTAAGGCAGTCAGATAAAAATTACATTCAAGCCTAGTGGAAAAAATGTTTGACTGCAATCTGTTGACTAAATTAAAGCAACTCTATCTTTAAAAGCAACTGTAGTGGCGATTTGTCCTCAGATTGAACAAAACTAATTCAAAGTCAAACAGCCACTGAGACACCGAATAAGTGAATCTTACGCAGAGATAAAAACGTTCATTGTCCAGGCAGAGGTGGCATTTTGTGAGGTTTATTTATCCAGTTCTCGGATTAAACACGGTTTAAATGCTGACAGCGAAACGGTTTAAAAGTGTGACTGTATTTTAAGGCTGTGCAATTAAAGGGATACTTCACCGATTCAGCATTCAGCTTTGTATCAGTAGAAACCCGATAGTATTTTTTAATGACCGTGCTTCCCTCCCTCATGTCCCCCTGAGACGAGAGATCTCTGCATTGGGGGTCTGGAAAAAAATCTTCCGATGACGTAAAATTATGATTTTTGCGTCATCGGAGGATATTTTGGCCACAAGCAAAGGACTACAGCCATTGAAGTATACAACCAGTAGTAGGATCTACTTCCGCATGTTTTCAACCCCGCCCACAGGGGGTTGGACTGCAGAGTCTGGCGGAGGTATTCCTAATGAAAACGACTGTCAGCCATCTTGAAGCTTCGCTAAACAGGCTCTATGTTTTCAGCAGAAAACATTTAACAATTATGTGCATTCAAACTACCGGACGTGTGTACCACCGGGATACATCGGTACAGATCGGAGAATATGGAGGAAACGTTATTACAGACGCAATACTCGGCACGCTCTGAGCTTCGCCTGCACGGAGACCAGCGGTGTCGCTCGATGCCGATAGCCGGTTAGTGGACATCCTCATCGGCTAGGTGGAAAGCTAACGCTAGCCGGCCACCTGTCCCATCCATCCTGCTTGCAAGTGTCTGCTCATTAAAAAACAAGCTGGACTACATCCAACTTCAACGAAACTCCCAACGTGAGTTCAGTGACTGCTGTGTTTTTGTTGTTGTGGAAACATGGCTGAACAACAGTGTACCGGAACCGGGACTATCCAGCTACCAGGCTGCTCTCGCCGGCCCGTGGAGGTGGGCTGTGTTAACACAGACAGGTGCAGAAATGAAATCCAACTAGCTACTGCTAACTGCTGGTGGAGCTTGTGACTGTTAAATACGGACCATTCGACGTTCCATGCTAATTCACGGCTGTGTTTATACTCCGTGTTTAGCTACACCAATGCTAGTATGCGTTAGCTGAACTTTACGGATCCTGCTTGCAAGTGTCCGCTCATTAAACAACAAACTGGACTACATCCAACTTCAACGAAACTCCCAACGTAAGTTCAGAGACTGCTGTGTTTTTGGTGTTGGGGAAACATGCCTGAATAGTGTACCGGACAGTCCAGCTACCAGGCCTGCTAGCCCTCCGAGCTAGAGATGCTCTGTCGCCAGGTAAAAGAGGTGGGCTGTGTTAACACCGAGTGGCGCAGAAATGTGATTTGTATCCATTTAACTGCTAACTGCTGGTGGAGTTTGTGACTGTTAAATGCCGACCATTCTACATTGCACGCTAATTCACGGCTGTGTTTATACTCCAAACGCTAATGCTAGTATGTGTTAGCTGAACTTTACGGAGCCTATAATGTGTGTGTGCACTAAATGTAGCCTGTTTCGTATGTCGTTTTTATATAATGTCGTTTTTATATATTTAAAATGTGTAACACCACTTGAGTCACAATGAAACGTTGTTTCGTGTATATGGTTGAAATGACAATAAAACACGCTTGAGTTGAGTTGAATGCCTCACTGTCTGTCTGTCAAGCGGTAGGCGTGGCTTGGGAGTGGACTCATAAAGCAGCAAAGCAGGTGCATTCTGGGATTTGGTGTTTTTCATCCATATAAGCCAAAAACACATTTTATGTCTTTTCTCAGCCTAGAAGGCACCAATTTCAATTTTTTTTCCTTCACATTTCTACTATATAATTGACCCAATTTAAAGATATATTCAGCTTTCCAGCGGTGAAATATTCCTTTAATTGAATTTCAATTTCGGCTCCCAACGATCACCAAAATAGTATAATCTAGGGCTGAAACGATTCCTTGAATAACCCGAATAATTTGATTACAAAAAAAATTTGCTTTGTTAAATCAAAGGTTGTACGGCTCACTGTGTTTCCGCACGGAGGATTATTACTAGCGCACAAGAGGTTTGCACTTCTGCGGACACAACACAAGCACAGACAGTATATAAACACAAGACTGACGGCCCAGATTACAAATGAAGGAAGACGAAAATAGCGAGGGTCTAAGAGAAGAGACAGGCGAGAGAAAACAACAGAAAGTTTGGGATCATTTTAGGCTGCAAACATGCTGCTACATCACCTCTGTAACAAACCTCCAGTGTACTCATCCATTCCAAGGAGCCAACCCGACACAAGGTAGCTAACGTCTGCTGCTCTCGTCCACCGCGCTGTTTACACAATTAGCCTTCAGCATGCTACTCTGCTAATAGCCATGTTTTACACAACTAGCCTACAGCATGCTACTCTGCTAATAGCCATGTTTTACCAACAAGCTAAAACGAAAGCTGTCGGTTTGTAGTGTAACTTTTTATTAGTTTGCTTCTAATCTTTGGAAATGTAGCTGCTGCCGGAGACAAACCGGCTCCTCCCCTCAGCATGGCTACTTAATATGCACGTGAATTACATCATCATGCAACCTTTATTCTTTCTCCTCACAATATATATTTTATGCTCCTCACTGTGTATTGGGCTTCTGAAAATGTGTCCCCCAGAACAGTGTACATTCGTACATCGTACAGTCACATTTACCCTCTGGTCAGTGAACAGCTCTTTTGCATATCCAGTGTAAAGAGCCAGAGGCAAGAAGGGGAATGGGGTGAAAAGTATTTGGGCCACCAAAAATGTACTATTGTAATGTATTTTTTTTTTTAAGGGTCTTGGAATTTGGCAATAAAAAATTAGGGATGCACTGAATATTCGGCCACCGAAAATTTTCGGCCAAAAATGTCCCAAAAGGGCATTTTGGGTTTTTGGCCGAAATACTCGGAATCACCGAAACAATACGGCCGAAATGTTGTGATGACGCAAACAAAAAACCGCGACCTGCACGTGTGTCAGTACCCGATCCGATCCACCTGCAAAGCGTCTCCTAGGCAAAGAGGTTGAGACGGACCACGGAGTGAAAACAATGAAAAGTGCTCTTAGAGTCTGTCAGCACACGTTTCAGTGAGATCTATTCGGATCCTCTGCACTTCAACGCGACTGGACTTGATCCGAGTTATAAAGACCATTACTTCGATACGGAAATAAAGCAGGGCGCACGAGAAATGATCCAGGCCGCGATGGATGCGGAGACGGAGCAGCACACGGAGCAGCGCCCAGCGCAGGAGGAGATCAGAGAACAGATAGAAAGACTCATCTCTCTGCACCAGATGAGGGGCATGCACCCTCGTTGTCTGATATGTTCAGTGAAATCCTGCAAGAAAGTGCCTCAAATAATAATAATAATAATAATAATAATAATAGGTAAGCTATTCTGTTCTTAGGCTACTATATACTAGTGATGCACCGAAATGAAAATTCTTGGCCGAAACCGAGAACCGAAAAAGAGGAAACCAAGCCCGAAACACCGAAAGAAATTATGCCAATTAATAGTACCATGGCATTTATGGCTATGACTGTGTACTAACTTTACTAAAATCAAGGCATTGCAATTGTATAAATTAATATTAAAGTTTCAAAGAATAAATCAATTACAAAGTATGCAAATATTTATTTAGCACATTGCAACAATGCACAGTATAAAATAAAATTCAAACTTAAATGGTTAACTTGACCCCAACTCATGTGTACATTAAATAATAGAAGACTAGATTTACCTAGCCCCAAAGCAAAAAGCTGTGTAGAGATCTACAACATTATAGCTGCAAAACGAGTCATTCTATTGACATCAATATATATATATATATATATATATATATATATATATATAAAACAAGCGACAGGTTTCCTTTTTTTTAGTAAACAGCAATTATAAATATTTACTATTGCTGTTTACTAAGTATTTCTTACTAAGTATTTCCTATCCGATTGCTCGATTAATCGATGGAATAATCGGTAGAATATTTGATTACTAAAATAATCGATAGCTGCAGCCCTAATATAATCGAGAAAAAACTATTATTTTGCCATGTTCTGTTTTGCAAGAACACTTATTTTATCTTGTGTTGTGAATGACACGCACATGTATGAGAGGCCGTATAGGAGATAATTCATACTTCTGTCTTACACACACTATCATAATCTTACATATACACCACTATACTCATACACACACACTATTATAATCATTTTACATGCATGTATGAGAGGGTATAGTAGTATGTGTGAGAGAGTATAGTAGTATGTGTGAGAGTATAGTAGTGTATGTGAGAGAGTATAGTAGTATGTGTGAGAGAGTATAGTAGTGTATGTGAGAGAGTATAGTAGTATGTGTGAGAGAGTATAGTAGTGTATGTGAGAGAGTATAGTAGTATGTGTGAGAGAGTATAGTAGTGTATGTGAGAGAGTATAGTAGTGTATGTGAGAGAGTATAGTAGTGTAGTAGTGTATGTGAGAGAGTATAGTAGTATATGTGAGAGAGTATAGTAGTATGTGTGAGAGAGTATAGTAGTGTATGTGAGAGAGTATAGTAGTGTAGTAGTGTATGTGAGAGAGTATAGTAGTATATGTGAGAGAGTATAGTAGTGTAGTAGTGTATGTGAGAGAGTATAGTAGTGTATGTGAGAGAGTATAGTAGTGTGTGTGAGAGTATAGTAGTGTATGTGAGAGTATAGTAGTGTATGTGAGAAAGTATAGTAGTGTATGTGAGAGAGTATAGTAGTGTGTGAGAGAGTATAGTAGTATGTGTGAGAGAGTATAGTAGTGTATGTGAGAGAGTATAGTAGTATGTGTGAGAGAGTATAGTAGTGTATGTGAGAGAGTATAGTAGTATATGTGAGAGAGTATAGTAGTGTGTGTGAGAGAGTATAGTAGTGTGTGTGAGAGAGTATAGTAGTGTGTGTGAGAGAGTATAGTAGTATGTGTGAGAGAGTATAGTAGTGTATGTGAGAGAGTATAGTAGTATGTGTGAGAGAGTATAGTAGTGTATGTGAGAGAGTATAGTAGTATATGTGAGAGAGTATAGTAGTGTGTGTGAGAGAGTATAGTAGTGTGTGTGAGAGAGTATAGTAGTGTGTGTGAGAGAGTATAGTAGTATGTGTGAGAGAGTATAGTAGTGTGTGTGTGTGAGAGAGTATAGTAGTGTGTGTGAGAGAGTATAGTAGTGTGTGTGAGAGAGTATAGTAGTGTGTGTGAGAGAGTTTGATTGAAACGGAAATAGTACTAAATTCTCAGTCCCTGATTGGCTTATACATGAAGAAGAATGTAGCTAGCGGCCCACCCATAGGGCCCACCTTCCCTTTCAAGACCAGATGCGACATGACAAGATGGCAGACAGTGGGCGGCTTAATGAAGCCATTGGACTCATTAATAACTTTTTGAATACTCCAAATGCTGTGACGTCATTGTCCGAAATGTTGGATCAACGACGACAGCCATCCACAGGGGCTATTTCTAACGCTAACGTTGACGATGAAATGCGCCGGCTCTTCAGACCTGCATCAGGTGCATCAACGAGCGGCAACAGCACTCAGCCAGGAGCTAGTCTTAATGCTAGCCAAGGGATGCAACCCCGATATCAAACTCAGCAGTATTTCGGTGGATGGACTTCAAAGTCAAGGAAGAGGTGAGTTTAACGATACTCATTAAGGTAACATTATTTCTGTCTAGTATTTCTGTAGCCGGGATATTGTTTTATTGAAGCCACCAATTGTTCCTGCTTTGAAGCTAAGTTAGCTCTAAGTAACATCAATAAGGTGTGTTAAAAAGTAGACATTCTCATGGCGATTGCCTTAACGTTAATTTCGTTTTAACATATAGCTAGCTAGCTAGCTACCGTACATTGATGTGTGCCCCCATTTGGAATATCTGATAACTCAACTCATGTAATGTTACTAACTAACGTTAGTTAGCCAGCT
Organism: Perca fluviatilis; assembly: GCF_010015445.1. Lineage (NCBI taxonomy): Eukaryota > Metazoa > Chordata > Actinopteri > Perciformes > Percidae > Perca > Perca fluviatilis. The sequence goes on from NC_053116.1 coordinate 2,414,285, forward strand.
AAAAGCATGACATTGACAATGGATACACCCGTAACCGCTGTAAAACAGCTTATCGGTATTATTTTTGTTAACGTAATGTGTATGTTATTTACCGCACTAACCTTAATGTAAGGTTGCTCAAGTGCAAAGTCTGGTGACATTAATCTTAGTATTGTTTTACCAAACCACGAGTTGTTAGTTAACGTTGTTTTTTCATTTACTTTGGACCGTGCTTGACTCACATTCTAAAACTATAGTGGTGGACTCAAAATATAAAAAATCCTGTGTAATATGCCATGCTATTAATACTTTAGCCCAACAGTAGCTCACTGACAGGAATTGCATTTCCTGCTGTGGAACTATAAATGCATGCCATGTTAGGGACTGTCTCATCTGCTCACTTCTCTCGCCTTTGGGAGGAGGACGCTGGATGTGGCGCGATATCATTGTCTGCAGAGGCAAATGGATAGTCCGTGATTACAGGGCAGAACACTGGAAAAGCCTCTAGAGATTTATAATCAGAAATGAACTGCATCTGTATGAAAGAGTTCCAAAGTGAAACAGTTGAACAGTTTAAATCTGTGTCCGTGATCGCTTTTTGTCACCTCTTTAAACCACCTTGTTACCTCCCACCCTATGTGGGTAGCCTACCAGTTGGTTTCAAATCAGCACCCTCACCAGTTAATCCCACACACTTTACCATCAAAAAAGGTCTAATATGATGATATGATTGCGGGATTACTACTACTACTACCAATCCTAATAATTAGAATAATAATAATGTTTGCAATGCCAATTATGACATTCTTTCTGCATTATTTTTTAGGTCTACTACCCAGAATCACCCTACCTTCAACAAGGATATTGTATTGTTACCTCATCCAGAATGGAGTGAAGTTTGCAAGCACAAAACCAAAAGAAGGCTTCATGAAAGTGGCTATATTTTATGTGCCTTTGAAATGAGAAAAATGTGGGACTGCAGGACGGTTGTTGCAGAGATTAGGGAAGCATTCAAGGACAGAATTCCTGAAGATGTCAGGTATTGTTGAAATATTCTGAATATACGTGGGTTAATTGACACATAATTGTTTTGAAATTAAATTTGTTCTTGTTTTTCCATTTTTTTCCAGTATTGAACTTTTGATGCCATGTGGAAACAAATTGGTTTCACCGAAGTTGCACGAAGGACAGGAACTGAATGGCTTTATGATTCACAAAGTATTCAGATCAAAGGCTGTGTACATTAGACCATCAACCAGCCTTCCAGTTCCTGTAAGCTTTAAACAAATAATAATTGTAAAGAGGAGCTTTTTGCTCGGTTTGGAGTGCACAGTTTTCATGGTTTGGTCAATTGGTTCAGCCCCTTTATTTTTTTTATTACATTTTTGTCATTTACTTTTTCCTTTTCTTGTGTTTGTTTTAGTTTAACAGTTCCGATTCAGAGGACAGTTGTGTAGAAGTTGACACGTCATCAGCAAATGACCACACAGCTACCACTGCCAATCAGACCAACAACTTTATGACTACAAGGGCTAGGGGAGCGCAACTTGCATCAACACAGCAGGTTTCTAGGTATCCTTTCACAAGGAGAGCCAGAGCGAACCAGCTCTCTGCATCACAGCAAGGGTCCAGTGGCACCATGACCAGACCGAACCAGCTCTCTGCATCACAGCAAGGGTCCAGTGGCACCATGACCAGACCGAACCAGCTCTCTGCATCACAGCAAGGGTCCAGTGGCACCATGACCAGACCGAACCAGCTCTCTGCATCACAGCAAGGGTCCAGTGACACCATGACCAGAGCGAACCAGCCCTCTGCATCACAGCAAGGGTCCAGTGGCACCATGACCAGAGCAAACCAGCACGTGGAAAATGTTGCCACTGTTAACCAGATTCAATCAGACAACAATGATGACTATGCAACCTACCTTTCGATCATGGGTTCCATCTCAGATTTGTCTTCTGATGACGAGGAATTAAGCCAAGCTATCATGGCCAGTCTCGAGAGTCATGTGTAAGTGACTGGGTAGTATGACCTTGTTAAATGAGTAGATGTTATGAGTTAACAACTTCAAGCTATTCTGCAGCAATTGAAGTAAATTAAGTTTTGAAAGTTAATGCAAAAAATTAGGGCTGAACGATTAATTGCATTTGCAATAATATCGCGATATGTTAAAACCGCAATTCCCTAATCGCAAAGGCTGCGATTTGGTCACATGTGGTTAGCTAATGTTAGATCCGTTATAAAGATATGGAGTGGATGAGACTGCCACTGAGAGGGGTAACAACCAGACTCTGATAAATCTTAGGGGAGCTTTCACAGCAGTGTGGCCGTGGTGTTTCAACGGTTTTATTAGTAATAGTTAAAGGAGAATTCTGGCCATTTTTTATGTTAATCTCGATCGCTATAAACATGCGTGTACTTTCGATTGAAAAAAATTCGACCCGAATCGGTACAGGCAACGCGAGAAGCTGCAGCTACATGTATGAGCTTCCACTGAACCAAAACGGCAGTTGTCGGGGCAAGTTTTAGAGTGCCTTTGTGCCTCTTAACAGACATAACATGCATTTTGTATATATATAGCTCTCTTATTTAACTGTATAGAAAAGTTCAAAGACTGTTTAAAAAGTGCAATCCACATGTTTACATATGTTTATTACAGTAAATAATCTAAATACTAAGTGTGGTAAAGCCACATATTTGTTTTTACATTTCTGCAATCTGCACTTTAGTTTGTGATTTTGTTTTTGACCTTCATATGAGGTTTACACCAGGCTTGGTCAGTGCTCAATATACTACTGTGATTGAAGTAGTTAAATAAAAGATGTCATTCATATAAATTCATGCATCACCTAATTTCATTATCACATACAGGCCTGGCCTCCAGGAAAGAACCATTTGTTTAATCTATATAATCTTGTGTTCATACTATACAATGATTTATTGTTTGTCTTTGTTGAATAATACAGAAGACAAAGAGCTTAAAAAATAATTGCATATTAAATCGCAATCGCAATATTTTGGAGAAGAAAAAAAATCGCAATTATTTTATTTTCAAAAATTGTTCAGCCCTACAAAAAATTCCTACAGGCATCACCTGTATTGATTCATGACACCCTCTGTCTACAGTATATAGTGCTGGTACAGATAACTCTCTAAAGCTACAATATTGCCCTGAAAAATAAGAAAGTAGTACTAATATATGATGGCAAAAAAAGACAATTGTCAAGGTTTGGGTCATTATGTTGCTGTACGATAAAGCTGCCCAACTGGTCTCTTTTTCTTTTCTTCTTTTGGTTACATGGATATTGTTAAGAAATTAGTTGGCAGTGATAGTTTAAAAAAAGATGATTTTCCAATAGTACCATCCTTCAGTTAACTGCTGCTGCTTTTGGTTTTCTCTAAAAGGTATGCTCTTGTTCATAAGATTTTTTTTTTTTTCTCTTTCAACAGGGCATCTGAATGCACTAACACTAAATCAGCACAGGATGTACTCCTCAATCTTGCATCCCAAATTGTTAGTAACAAAAAATGCAGATTCAACATCAATAGGTCCTCAGTACTGGATGGTACCATGCGTGGCTTCAAACGATTGTCCTACAATCCCTCGTACCAGATGTGCATCAAGTTTTCAGATGACTTGGGAATAGATGAAGAGGCTGTGGACCTCGGTGGTCCTAGGAGGGAATTTTTACGATTGCTTATGGAAGCCTTGATACAGTCACCAATGTTTGAAGGAAAGGATGGCAAAATGAATTTGGGTCTGGACAGTTCTGGTAAATGCTATATTTTTGGCTATATTGCTTTAGATTTCCTATAATCCCAGCCCTCGTTTTGTTCATGTTATCCTATGTTTTGTCTGTCAATGTTATGTTTTCTCCAGCTTTAAGAGAAGATCGCTATTTCATTGCTGGCCGGGCCATTGCTGTAAGTCTTGTTCATGGCGGTCCTCCTCCAGGATTCTTTGCACCAACACTGTATGCTTGTCTAGTTGGTGCAAAGTCCTCAATAAAGCCTGTCTTGGAAGACATTGCTGATGCTGACCTGTATGAAAAGGTTAAAAAGGTAATTGTACTTTAAATATATCGTAAAATGGGAATATTAAGTGTATATTTTATTACATGTGTGATGGCTGCAGCTCAATGGTTAAAGCAAGATATTACTTGTCTAACAGAACTGAATTAGCTGGGCCAATAACACAAAAAATATTTGCAAATTTATTTTTTCGTTCTCTCTTTTGTGCGTTGTTTTTTTTTAGTTGTCAGAATGTACATCTTTGGATGACCTGTTACACGCCACAGAACCACTGCAAGATTACCTGGCAAATGCTGGGTGCCTCAGGCCATTAAAAAGCATTGAAGACAGAGACCTACTTGTTCAAGACATCCTCATGTTTCAGGTGGTCCACAGAGTCTGCGGGGCACTTGAGAGGTTTGTGCCACACTATTATTTAGAAAACAAATTAGTGTAGTAGATTGTTATTACATTAATAATAACCAAAAAAAAAATTATTTGGAAATATGTTTGCTGTTTTTCTCTGCACAAATGGAAGACAATCTAAAAATTTGAGCATCTTTTTTTATTTTGTATATAGTGGTAGTAGTGGAAAGCAGTGTATTTTTTAAGAGTGTTCCCTTTCAACTAGATCTACCAGAACTGTACAAGAATAACAACTCAAAGAAAAACAGCCTCAAACTGTTCATACAGTCGGCAGGCAGGCAATTTCTGTTTGTAAACTAGGCTGTACAACAATTATATTTTCACAATTAAGACATATTACACAGAAAAACAAAACTTGAAACAACAGTGAATTCACTTTACTTTTTCACCTGGTTATTCAAAAATTACTGGTAGCTAACAAAACTGGAACTGAACTGGATTTAAAATTATGTTAGGCCTTTATTAAAGATTATCAAACATCATTGATGTATATTTTTGGATAAAATTTCATCCTAGTTTCTGATAGCATCTTATTTTTATTTATTGGTTTATTTGATATTCTAGCTCATTCTGCATTAGTAATACAAATGATCTCATTCCCCAACGCTATGATTAACATTCCAATTTGAAACATAAGTATTTTTATTTTTTATAGATTTGTGGAGGGGCTGAATACCCTTGGTGTTCTGAATGCAATCCGAATGCATCCTGACAGCTTTAGGCCCTTAATGTGCCATGAACCATCTGCACTCACTGCTGACATAATGGATCACCTTTTCCACATCCGCCTGTCTGAAGTGGGAAGCAACAAGAGAAGAGCAGAGGAACGGGTGGTACCATTTTGGAGGGACTACCTGCAGGATGTTGAAGGTAAATACTGCAGCTAGTTTAGGCACCATCTCTCATGCTATTGGTCACTCCAAATGTGTTTCTATTACAATCTTACAATATGCTTTCTATTTCCTTTACATTTGTCTTTCTTTCACTCCTTTTGTCATTACATTCTTTCCGTGGCTTACTTCTTCTTGTCTTTCTTTGAGTCTTTAGCTTTGGTGTTTTCTATGTTTTAACTTCCTGGTATGATTGCTGTAGTTTTTCATTGTTTTCTTTGTTTTCTTGGTTGTTTACAGAGCAAGAAGGACCATCAAAGCTAGGTAAAATCCTAGCCTTTGCCACAGGTGCAAGTGTCATCCCTCCAGTTGGCTTCTCCCCTCAGCCATCAATCGATTTCCTGCATGATCATTCCTCCAGCCCGAGAAGCTGTTTGCCTATGGCCAACACCTGCATTAACGGCCTTAAGCTACCGCTTTTTGACAAATATGGGGATTTCAGAGAGAGAATGGACTTTGCAATTGGTAACACACAGGGTTTTGGTAGGGAATAACTGAACCTCATGAGTGGTTAGTTCCAAGTACCCTCTTGAGGATGTTTGGAATACACAGGTGAAAAATAATTGCGAAAATATAGCGATTGCTGATTAAAACACATCACCTTTTGAGTGTTAAAGAAGAAAGAGTTCAGATTTTTTTGAACTTGGACCCTATTTTACTATGTTTTTATGTCTAAGTGACTGATGGGAAGAACAATCTTTGACATTGGTCCAGTATTTATTAAGATCCCTGTAGTAGGCAGCGGCAAAACTAGATGCAATGTTAGTTATTGGGTAATTGCTTGTTTTGTCACTGACATGCTCAGTTGATTATTCTAAATCTTTTTGTTAAAGAGTACATTATAACAGCCCTGAAATCACCATCGCCAAATTCAGTAATTTTAACATTGCAAAAACAAAATTGTTTTAGTGGACAAAATTGACTATGCAAATTTGCACTAGGGTTACAAAGTCATAAATACATGGGAATATAAGGTCTAGGTTGAAAATTGTTTGTATTTCACAAACATCCTGCACACCTTTTTGTTTTTTCTTTAAAGGTTCAAGGCACAGTGATGTAAAGAAAATCCAAATGTTGTTACTGTTACATTATTCAATTAATTACAAAACAACCCAAATTGTGATAGCATGTTAACACTTAGTGTCGGCTGCATTTTCAGTATTAGCGTTCACTAAGAAAATTCACTAGATTTAAAAATAAATGTATGCCGTGGTTGCCATCATCAATCAGTGGGTCTACTGTTTCTTGAAGTGTGTTAATAACTGTTTGATTTACATTAAAGTCATTTACAGGAACAACAATGTTGTTATCATTCTCTAAATGTAGAGTGCTATCTTCATCCATTCCAAAGGTCTCATTTCCTGCAAAAATGTCATCAATTGCCAAGTTACCAGTTCCGGCACTGTTAAGAACCCCTGTCTGCCACAGTTGTAGAGGGGTTTGTCCTCCCTGTGTAGATAATCCATGGTTGTTCCACTGATTTCGGAATTCTGCAGCCGCTCTCTGAACTCTTGGCAAGTAGATGTAGTGAAGACAAAACAAATGGAGTTCATCTGTAGAATCCAGTATGCCCTCATTTTCCATGAAGGCAAACAGATTACTGAAGTGAAACGACACAACTCTATTTAGCTCTGCCCACAACCGCTCTATCCTCTGATTGTGGACACTGCGGCCAGTAATGACACTGCGTCTGTTTAACCCTCTTCTCTCCAGCATATACCGGGCCACCGCAGTGTTCTCCATGCCATGGTCACAGCGTATTCTTAAGGGAAGGCCAAAGCTCTGTACACCAGTGCAAAATAGTTCCAATACGCTTGATGCTCTGTTGTTATTGAGGCACTGCAAGTATATGATGGTCCGACTAAAGCCGTCAACACATCCATGAAAGACCATCCTCCACCTCACCAGTTTATGGTTTCCATCAATATGCCTGTGTGAAAATTGAATTGTCGACAATGAACAAAAGAACTGCAACCATGGTAAATATTTTTACAGAATCTGTTACAAACTTGATTAACCTCTTTGTTATTTTTCTCAAATCTCAGGCTCTGAAGCCTGTGATATGGCATTTAATACCTTAACCCCCTTTACTGCTGTTGATGTGCATCAAGTCAAAAACCTTCATATGTTGTAGATTAATGTCTACAACCATATGGCAAAAAACATTCCGAAAAATGTTTAATTGAGAAGGTCCATTGCCAGACATATAAAGTATATATGTCGTATGTCAAATCATTTACAGAAATTGTTTAAAACAAAGGGTGCACAATTGTATTAATATGACATTAAACAACAGTGTAAGACCTTTCCTAGTCTTATATAAAATATATTAAAATATTGGGCAGATGAAATTTGTTGTGGGCATTAAGGGTCTCCTCAGGATGAATAATATTCCATCCAATACTTTTGCCTTATGTACTGTATAATCATGATGTGGTAAATGCATTCTGGTGTTTTGGTATAAAAATACTAACTACAAAATTAAAGAAAAAAAAATTAACCATCTGAAACATAAGAATAGTTCCAACATTTGTATTTAATGTTAGGCTACTACAAACATTTTCTGTGGTATATGGACTTCTATACTGTAGTGTACTGTTGCAATAATAAGAGTATTTAAAAAACATGGAATTATTATTTGACCAGTTTGTGTATTCAAAGACAGAACTATTTCCGAACAGAAAAAATACTCACCATAACTGATTGGGCGTTTGAACATTGTAAATTCTTCTTCGAATTGCACGGCGTTGCCGGTAGGCCCGTCCAACTGGATCAAGATGTTGCAGGCAGCGTCTCACGCGCCAGCGCTGTATTCTGATGTTGCGTGATCGCAGGCCTCCTAACACATACCTTTCCCCTGCATTTGGGGTGGTTTGAAGGATCTCTCTAGTAATGTCAGTCAAGACCTCGTCAGACATTTCTGTATAGGTCAGTGGTCCAATTTCAAGTTGCTCTCTATGTCTGTACAGTGTCTGCCTGCTGATTCCAAAGCATACAGCTATTCTTTGCCAACTCATTCCAAGAGATAAACAGTGGGTAATTTGATCACGTAGTATGCTGTACTGAGGGCGACCAGGAAGACCATTTCTGATAGTTGGAGGTGCTCTTGAATCAAACATAGCTCGTCGTCTCACTTCTAATGATCTTGAATTTTCATTTGAATTGATAATAGAACAAAGACAGGCATACGTAGCCTCTAGTGCACCCAAACTTTCCCGACTGTCACTCCCTCCTAACTGCTGGCTAATCAAAATAAAGGAAAACATTGTCCGTCTGTAAGAATCAAGCTCACCAAATAATCTTTGCAAAACCATGCTGTCAGGTCCCATGCTCTCAGTTTCCCTTATAATGTCATGAACACACCGCATTGTATCTGTAAAAAACAAAGTAATGTCCTCCTCATTACCGTTAACTTCCACAAAAGCAAACGGGACTTGCAAAAGAAGGTAAATAAAATGAAAAATCATGTCTACCCTGCTAAACTTGCTAACAAAAAACTGTAAAAGTTATCCTTTAAGTGTCGTAAAGTTCTACTGCTTGTTTTAATTGTGCCTTGTAGCTCCAATTTAGCTTGCAGTGCTCTGGGAAGATACAGGCGTGTTTTTAAGGCTGTAAGCGAATCAGGGAATGAGGATTTAAACTGTCTTCCTGTTTGATCAAACCAACATCCTTTTTAATTATACTCTCACACACACACTACTATACTCTCTCACATACACTACTATACTCTCTCACACATACTACTATACTCTCTCACACACACTACTATACTCTCTCACATACACTACTATACTCTCTCACATACACTACTATACTCTCTCACACATACTACTATACTCTCTCACACACACTACTATACTCTCTCACATATACAACTATACCCTCTCATACATACATGTAAAAGGATTATAATAGTGTGTGTGTATGAGTATAGTGGTGTATATGCAAGATTATGATAGTGTGTGTAAGACAAAAGTATGAATTATCTCCTATACGGCCTCTCATACACATGCGCACATCCGCCCCTCCCGAAGCCAGTCAGGGAGGCAAGTTGTGTGCATATCATCCGCTGGAATTTAAAAACTCTGCGCGAGTAAAGATGGCAGCAGCGTTTGGTGAGCAAAAAAAGGAAAAACCAACTGTTGTCTGGGAACAGCTAACATTAGCTAACCGTGCGGTCCCTCTGCCTTTGCCCCGCTGTAGTATACTGTCTATAGACATTGTATTCCCACGACACGCTGTATTCACTTACTGTTTAAAACTTTTTCCAGCTTAGTGGGGGTGCATACCGCTCAAAAACAACATGAGAAAACAGTAATGTTCCCTCAGCATTTAGTTTTTTTGTTAAACTGTATGTAAATGAGCAGGGACGTTAAATCACCTGTTTCACGTAACGTTACTCTAAGGTACCGTCTATGTGCTGGATTTTTCCTAAGGTTAGCTAGCAAATAAGCCCACTGACGACGACATTATTGTTGATATTTTGGCACGTTTAGTAATGTAACATTGTGAGTGAACATGTGATGTGAGATGCACATTGTGTTATGACTGTTCATTAGCTGTGTAACATTATGTGTGATTATCTGTAAAGCTGAACCGACTCACAGTAGTAAAACCAGGGCTCGACATAGGCAATGGCCCGATGGCCCGGGGCCAGTAAAAACGTATGTCGGGCTAGTTGATTGGACTGTGGCCCTGTCTGCTGCATCAGCAAACGTCATACAGAGTGGTACGAAGAATGTTAATTTTAACATTTCACATTTTCACCTTGGGTAATTTATAACCAATTAATTTGGATACAAGCGTTGCATTTTGGAAGATAGACGGGATTCTGAACAGCGATGCCCGCGCTGTGCGCACACACACAGCAGGGCTGAGGTTACTTCACGTAGCACATGTAACTGACTGGAAACGTTACCGAGGATTATTTACCGCCAATGGCGCAGATGAACTAACGCTACACTCGTTACTGTAAGTAGCCTACAATAAAACCTCCACGATTAAAGAGTCAATACTTATCAATAACCACCTACCTGTTCTAAGGCATAAACATGTAGAAATCGATATCTCAGTCTGCTCTGTCTGCGCTGTCCACTCTTGTCCACCGCGCTGTGCAAACACAGCTCTACTCTGCAAATAGCGACTTTACAAACGAGTTAAAATGAAAGATATCAGTTTGTAGTCTAACTGTTTATCTTAATTTGCAACCAATCTTGAACTTTGGACAAACTCTTGTAAACGTAGCTGCTGTCTAAACGAGCCATCCTCTCCGCTGGAGCGGTAAACCTATGGACGTATTATAAGACCAAAACAAATACATGTGGCTACTTAATATGCACGTGAATGACGCCACGTTCTTCATCCTTGATGATGTTGCCGGTTGTATTATTTAGCAACAACATTGTCTTATTTCAAATGAGGCATACAGGATGAATGCTAGCCTGCTTATCAGTCCATTCATCATTACAGCTGCTGTGTTCCACAACTTTTCACTTCAGGCTCTGTGACAGTGAGATGTTTACCTGACAACAGGCCTTTCTTTCTGTAAGTATTTTCCACCAATCAGGACACTAATTACGTTTCAGTAATCAAGACTTTAACCATCACTCCTCAGTGAACTGCCCCCTAATCTGAGAACATTTTCTAGTTAAGTAGCCTATCTAGTTATCATTATGGATTTTCCATGTTTTTAGGGGTTTGCTTACACTAATACATGTAAAAAAATATAGCATTAATTTAGTAAGGAAGTGAAAATATCAAACAAGAAGATGCGTATTAGGTATGATTTTATTTTCTTTATTAGAAAGTCCGGCCCCTGGAGTGTCTGCTTAATAGAATTGTGGCCCTTGGAAAAATGTAGTTGATGACCCCTGGTCTAGCTTTGCTGCTAATGGCACAACATCCAGTGGCAGTGGCTAGCTGTGTTATAACCATTTTCTGAAGCTTCATGGTAGGTGCGGCGTATATTTTCCTGCGTTTTTGTCCTTTGCCAATCACACCTATGATATTTCTTTCAGGGCCAGTAAAAATGTAGAAGGTGCCAGCAAAACTCTGATCTACTTTTTATGTTGAGCCCTGGTAAAACAGATTTGATTCTGATCCAAAGACTCTTTCTGTGAGATAAAGGACACTAAGAGATTATACCCTGGACACTATCCATTATATCCAAATGTTAATGAGTAATCGTGTTAAATAATTGTGATTTCAATATTGACCAAAATCATCGTGATTATTATTTTTTCCATAATCGAGCAGCCCAATGTATTTCACTGTAGAGGATTCCAACAGCAGGACGTACAAAAGTCTGCCGCTAAAGCTATGAGCTAAATGACAAAAACTAGCTCTATGGTCACTGCTGTTGTTAGAAAAACAACACACACACACACACACACACACACAATTCTCCAATTTCCTGTTCCCACAAGTTACAAATCAACATTCAACTGAATTACTGATTCATATTTATTTATAAATGATATGTATGGATATATATATTGACAGTCATAAAAGCCCGTGCTCACGCGGAGCTCTAGCACTTTATCGATTGATTAAATCGGATAATTTTTTTTTTTTGCGTTTTTAAACAACCAAAACAAATAATGCATAACGAAAATTATGTGGCTGTAAAATGATCAAAAATTTGGCTTTTATTTCTCAAAAAAACAGGCATTTATTAGGGCTGCAGCTATCGATTATTTTAGTAATCAAGTATTCTACCGATTATTCCATCGATTAATCTAGTAATCGGATAAGAAATACTTTTGTTTTATTGAAGAGCAATAATTAACAATAGTTTGGTTAAATTTTCAGAAAAAGCAACATTTGTATTGCCTACATTGCTTACAATATCATCTCTCAAAAAACTAAACATATTAAGGGCATTTAAGTGCCATATTACATTGGTTTTAAAGAATTTGTTTTTTCAAATGATATCAACCTCAAACTAAGGCATACATTAAAATACACAAACATTACATTAAGTTGTGCAACTTAACTTTCAGAACTACAAGTTTCAACCTGACACTCATCTGTATATACAGTAGGCCTTTATGTAAATATTAGTTATACTAAACCTATTTTCATTTATATATTTGATTATAATGTCACATAGCTCTGTTACACTTATGCTATTAGATAGTTGATCAGCTGTTTCTCCGGAGAGAGAGAGAGAGAGAGAGAGAGAGAGAGAGAGAGTCAACGCGTCAGCTCTTTAGATCAGATCGTGGTCACCACTACATATTTTCTTGTCTTTGTTTTTAGTAGTTGTTGTGTTTGGTGTAGTTTCATCGTCCATACGACTCTGTGATTTACTTTTGTCGGTCCGCTTCGTGGAATGGAGAAAAGTTTCACTCAAAAGTTTTCTGTTGAGATGCTAAAGCACTGACGTCGTGCTATTATCGTGGTAAGCTAGTTTGATTTTGCAGTAGACATACTGTACAGAGTTTTAGTTTTAATTACGTTTGAACTGATTCCAAACTTTGGACACTTTCTGTCATTTTCTCCAGCCTGTCTCTTCTCTTATAGCCCCTCGCTATTTACGCTCTAGCATGTGTCGCCAGCAGCAGCAGCGTCTGGTGTGCGACAGTAATAATGCTCCGTGCGGAAACACCGTCCGTCAGCGATACAACGTTGGTAACAATAATTTAACAAAGCTTCAAGGCAGGTCATTTTGCAGAGGATTTTTTGTAATCGAATTATTCGAGTTATTCAAGGAATCGTTTCAGCCCCAGTTGACTTACGGCAACAATCGCTAAACACACTGCAAACGCACAGTCCTCTCTTTCCGATTTACAGCCTCCCCTCTCGTAGCTTAAAATAACTCATCATTGTCGGCTCCGGCCGCTGAACTACACTTTGTAAACAGCCATGGGCTGCTTGCCTGGTCTTCCCAGTTACGTTAGCAGTTATCAGGATTAGCATGGCAGCGTTAGCCAGGACCAGTCATCATCACTTTACTGGCTGTGTCTCAATTGTTTTTGCGAGTAACCAACTCGGGTACTCTAGCTATATTAATTACAAATGTTGAAATGACATAAAATGCTCGTCCCTAGTGGCTGTGATAAATTAGCCTGAAGCTAATGCTTACCTGTTCAGGAGGAAATGAGCCAACTCTGCGTCCTTTTGGGCTCTAAGCTGTCTCCATCTTTCAAATACATCTCCATTATTTACCAGGGGTTTGTTACGTCTCTGGTCACGCAACTGTTAGAAACATGCCGTTTTTGTTTTTTGTAGGTCGGGTAGAATCTATCTCCATTTATCCTGTTCGTTTGTTTGTTGCTTTCATGGCTGTACTACCGTTACAGCTGTAGCGTGCTGGGTTTATGTTTTTACAGGTATATCTGGCAACCCGGCCTGGCTGTCAAACTGGGCAGTTGATAACAACACACAGATCAAAACATAAACAGAAATTCCGTCACGGAATGTAAATTTCAAAAAGAATAAATACTGACATACTGACAGTATTTCAGCTTAACATGTTTCCTTAATATCTGATGAGGCATTGGTGTCATTTTTGGATTTATTACAGTACATATATTACATATTGGACCTTTAAGCCTTCAACTTTTCAAAAATATATATTTCAGCTTCTTATGTGATGAAATGTATCTTTTGACCTCCCAAGTGTTCTCTAGCCTGGCAGAGTCAGACTCAGTGTGGAACCTCCCAGTCAACAACTTCCTTAGTAAACGGTGTGTTACTGGATGTACTGGCCCTTTAAAAAGGTATTTCAACAGGTAGAAAGTTCAGTGTGGGCTATAATCTGTCAGATAAAAGCCTCATGAATAAAATCTAGTCATTTTGAGGCAGAAACAACCTTTATAAACAAGGCAGAAGCTGCAATCACTTTTTGGCCAGTGGAAAAAAGACTGGATGGTTATAATGTAGGCAGCGCTGGAATGTAACTAAGTACATTTACTCCAGTACTTGTACTTCAGTCCAAATGTTGAGGTACTTGTACTTTACTTGAGTCTTTTCTTTTCATGCCACTGGTATTAGTACTTTAACTGCAGTAAAGGGTCTGAATACTTCTTCCAGAAGTGAATCTAGGACAGCGGATGTTTTTCTTGCAGCTGAAGGACTGGGAGGATAAAGTTAGCACGCTGATATAAAAACACATTAGCTTCAGGAGCTAGCTGCATGCGGCTAACAGGATAACGTTAGCTTAGCGTGATTATGAGAGCAGTTAGATTGTCAGACTAACCTTCTCCCCGCAGCTTGGTCTCCTCCGTGTGTTCCCGGTGTCGCTCCATCTCTGATGAACAGACTAAGAAACGCTGTTCGGGATTCCCTGATCTGGATTCAGCTAACGGCTTCTCTCCTCACTGCTCCCGCTGCTCAGCACGGGAAAACAACAACAAACACCACTTCCGGGGGGACCGCTGTAAAAATAAAAGCCCCGTTCTTCTAGTTTCACTTTTTTGTTTTGATTTCTTTTATGATGATGTATTTTGTTAAATTTAGGAACCCTGTTTTACTGCTTTACAGGTATGTCTATATGGTTCATACTGAATATCCATATTTATTCTGTTTTTCTTATAATATATTCTGTTAATACACTGCATATATTATTCTTAGTACTATTATAATGTTACTTCTACTATATTGCACATATCTGTACATATTGTTCATATTACACAGCCATATTTGTTCTGCTCTCATAAGGTAACTGCTAATCCACTACACATATTTATATTTAATTTATATTACTCTAAACCACCTTCTGTAAACCAACTGTATACTACTGTCTACACTGCACTATATTTCTTGTCCTGTCTATGCACCACCTGTCTATACTTTGTTTATCATATTGCACTTTTCTGCTTTTTTTTGCACTTCTGGTTGGACGCAAACTGCATTTCGTTGTCTTTGTACTTGCACTCTGCACAATGACAATGAAGTTGAATCTAATCTACTGTTTGTAACTTTTTAAACTGTAAAGATTATTAGAAAAACTGATGGATTGATGTATATTTATTTAGATATGTTTATAGCCGATAGTTTGATAACATAGATTTGATGTATTCATATATATACATGAGTTGAATATATTTTGCAACAATATCCGGATAGAAGACAAGATCGTTTTTATGTTACTGTGTGTCACAAAAACTAGACAGCAGATTAAGCCAGGATTTCCCGGTTCTTCTGGATGATTTAAGTCTTGACTCGGTTTCAGGAAAGCAGAGGAGCCTACGTTACCATGGATATTTATTCTGTGCAGCTAGCCTGCTCCTGGCCAGGCTAACAGCCTTTTCTGTTCACTCAGCACTGGTTTACCTTATTGTTATCATTCACCTGGAGGTCTGGGTGGTGTTTCAGTTAGAAGGTTTAACAAACTCTAAGTGTAACCCTGATGTCTGAGTTGATTTACCCTGAGATGGGAAACTCAGAACAG
The DNA here is from genome assembly GCF_010015445.1 of Perca fluviatilis. NCBI lineage: Eukaryota > Metazoa > Chordata > Actinopteri > Perciformes > Percidae > Perca > Perca fluviatilis. The sequence goes on from NC_053116.1 coordinate 2,429,990, forward strand.
CTGATATGAGTTAGTTCAATCAACTCAGAGTAGGTTCATGCGCGTGCACCACCACAATAAAAAGGCAGCATGAATGGAGCCATGATTCTACGATTCACCATGGTAACAACCACAAACAAACGGGTTGGCGGAAATACTCATGCGCACATACAGCGAGTTTTAAAAAAAAGCAACACAGCGGCTGCTGCAAAAGAAAGAGAATTTGCGTGGGAGAAAATTGCTGCTAGAGTAAATGCGTATTTTCCAATATAGTGTATATCATATTTAATCATAAGTATAGCCTAATATTACTGGTGAAATGGTATTGAACCTATAATCTATTTCATTTAGGTGCAACACTGCGGACGAAAAAGTCCTACGCCTACTAATCCCATTCTGAGGCTGCAGCACCATCATTAACAGAATTATAATCCATAATCTTTGCGACACAAATAATCTGCTGGGATGTAAGAGCATAGATGGGTGACGTTAGTGATATGAGGACGGATGAGGTTATGTAGCCTAGGCTACATAGCTGATCGACTGGGAAGAAAAACGATACCGTTCAAATAGGAAGTTATCTGAAAATTAAAATGTCGGGGCTTCAATATCATCTCCCAACGTATGTTTAACTCTGTAAAGTAAAGCAGCTTCTTCATCAATGGGATCGTAGACAAAAGGAAAAGCCATGTTTTGAGAAATAAAATGTTTTATAGTCCGCCTAACATGGTTAATAAACCAACATATATATTTTTTTATTCATGCAGATAACAAACTGCGCTAAAATGCGCCTGATCCGGACTGAATGAATGATGAGGAGTGCTGTGTCAGAGGGAGGAGACTGCACTCAAGTTTTCTTGAAGAAAACCTGCTCCCGACCAGGGGCCTCATTTATAAAACCTGTTACGCAAGAAAAAGTTGCGTGAAGCAGGGTGAAATTTGTCGTCGCAACATTCCTCGCAATAGTCGGGATTTATAAAGAATTTCCATGCGTAAAAATGTTCCCAGTTTTCCGCAACCTTTTGACCACACGTGTGATCGTGCGTAATGCTCCCAAGGTTTTGTAGATTGCGTTTTAGTGAACTCCGATGGTATGCCCGTTTTCCGAACCTAACCCAGTTTATGTTTTCCTGAACCCAACAATCCCGTTCTTGCTAAACCGACCCAGAGCCGGTCGCGGTGCCCGGCGAGGGGCTGCCAGCAACGGGGGAGAGGCAGGGGATCCTCCCACACCGTGCAGCGGAGGAAATGCGCTTTTCCTCCACTGCTCTCCCCGTGAAATGCGTTGTTTGTTTGATCTGATTAGATTGAAAATCTTGTTTCTATTTTTTTACCTTTTTAATAATTGAATTTCCTTGTTTTCTCACAAAAATCGAAAATGATCATATGATCATAAATGTGATCTCACAGGGGTAAATGGCAAATATGAACCATAAATGATGTAGTCCTATGTATCATTGGTAATTGAGCTAAATCTTTTTCATTAAATTATTAAGTTTGTGTAACAAAAATATGAACACTACACAAGGGTTAAGGCTTCCAAACAGGATTTAGTTTGGATGTTCTACCTCTGTTAGGAGCACATCGATCTCACAATCACTGAATCGGGTTTTTTCCCCATTTTTCCGTTTCGTGATTGGTGATCAAGGGCTCTTTTCAAGGCTGGAATATTCATTGATTGATTAACATGGACCTTATTAGGACAAATATGGGACGACCCTGGGAGGCGTGAGGCTCGTGCAGGACCGCGCAACAAGGTAACGCCGTCCGTATTTATAACAGTGCGTACCGGTGTGCGCCGCAAGGTGTTATAAATCAGAATATTGTTTTTGCGTACGAAAATTCTGACTTTTTTGCGCACGAAATCTTTCAGAATAGAATATACGCACAGTTTTATAAATGAGGCCCCAGGTTAGGTTCACAGGCTCAGTTACCATAGTAACTGACTCTGAGGTTAAGTTACCTCTCTTTCTGAAACAGAAAACCCAGAGTTTCCCTCATCTCAGAGTTAACAAACTCATGGTTTTCACTAAACTTAACCTCAGAGTCAGTTACTATGGTAACTGAGCCTGTGAACCTAACCTGGTCGGGAGCAGGTT